>NC_030682.2:153015935-153372000 GCF_000004195.4 Xenopus tropicalis | reverse complement strand
CTACGATCAACAACCGTCCCGCCGCGGACTCCATCTGTGTTCTCCCCCGATCCCACAACCGTCCCGCCGCGATCCATCTTGTCTCCCCGATCAACAACCGTCCCGCCGCTACTCCATCTTGTCTCCCGATCCAACAACCGTCCCGCCCGGACTCCATTTTGTCTCCCCAGATCTCAACCGTCCCGCCCGCGACTCCATCTTTGTCTCCCCGATCCAAACCGTCCTCCATCCGATCCCAACCGTTCCTCCATCTTGTCTCCCCGATCCGACCAACCGTCCGCCGCGACTCCATCTTGTCTCCCCGATCCGACAACCGTGCCCGCCGAGACTCCATCTTGTCTCCCCGATCCGGACAACCGTCGCCGCCGCGACGCATCTTGTCTCCCGATCCAACAACCGTCCCGGCCCGCGACTCCATCTTGTTCTCCCGATCCAACAACCGTCCCGCCGCGACTCCATCTTTGTCCCCCGATCGACAACCGTCCCGCGCGACTCCATCTTTTTCTCCCCGATCCGACAACCGATCCGCCGCGACTCCATCTTGTCTCCCCGATCCAAACAACCGTCCCGCCGCGACTCCATCTTGTCTCCATGATCAACAACCGTCCCGCCGACTCCATCTTGTCTCCCCGATCCAACAACCATCCGCCGCGGACTCCATCTTGCCGCGACTCCATCTGTGTCCATCCATCAACAACCGTCCGCCGCGACTCCATCTTGTCTCCATGATCAACACCGTCCCCGCCGTCGCCGACTCCATCTTGTCTCCATGATCCAACAACCGTCCCGCGCGGACTCATCTTGTCTCCCCGATCCAACAACCATCCCCGCGCGACTCCATCTTGTCTCCCCGATCCAACACCGTTCCCGCCGCGACTCCATCTTGTCTCCATGATCAAACAACCGTCCCGCCGCGACTCATCTTGTCTCCATGATCCAACAACCGTCCCGCCGCGACTCCATCTTGTCTCCCCGATCCAACAAACCATACCACCGCGACTCCATCTTGTCTCCCTGATCCAAACAACCCATCCCGCCGTGACTCCATCTTGTCTCCCCCATCCGACAACCATCCCGCCGCGACTCCATCTTGTCTCCCCCATCCGACAACCGTCCCGCGCGACTCCATCTTGTCTCCCCGATCTTAACAACCATCCCACTGCGACTCCATCTTGTCTCCCCCATCCGACAACCGTTCGCCGCGGACTCCATCTTGTCTCCCCGATCCAAACAACCGTCCCGCCGCGACTCCATCTTGTCTCCCCAATCCAACAACCATCCCGCCGCGACTCCATCTTGTCTCCCCGATCCAACAACCGTCCCGCCGCGACTCCATCTTGTCTCCCCCAATCCAACAACCATCCCGCCGCGACTCCATCTTGTCTCCCCGATCCAACAACCGTCCCGCCGCGACTCCATCTTGTCTCCCCGATCCAACAACCGTCCCGCCGCGACTCCATCTTGTCTCCCCAATCCAACAACATCCGTCACCGCGCGACTCCATCTTGTCTCCCCGATCCAACAACCGTCCCGCCGCGACTCCATCTTGTCTCCCCAATCCAACAACCATCCCGCCGCGACTCCATCTTGTCTCCCCGATCCAACAACCATCCCACCGCGACTCCATCTTGTCTCCCCAATCCAACATCGGCCCCAAAATGTACCAAAGCATCTCCTCAGTAATAAGGGTCCATTTAACCCCTGAAGTCCCAGGATCCCTTCCTTCAGATGATGTACCTATAGTAAAGCCAAACATCATTATGGGGAGATGGAGCCCTTTAACCTGGGGCCTTTCCTGTATATTGTAACTGCCCGAATGCCTTCAGCCTTCCCTACTGTCTCCATCTTGTCCTACTGTCTCCATCTTGTCCTACTGTCTCCATCTTGCCCTACTGTCCCCATCTTGTCCTACTGTCTCCATCTTGTCCTACTGTCTCCATCTTGTCCTACTGTCCCCATCTTGCCCTACTGTCCCCATCTTGTCCTACTGTCTCCATCTTGTCCTACTGTCTCCATCTTGCCCTACTGTCTCCATCTTGCCCTACTGTCTCCATCTTGTCCTACTGTCTCCATCTTGTCCTACTGTCCCCATCTTGTCCTACTGTCTCCATCTTGCCCTACTGTCTCCATCTTGCCCTACTGTCTCCATCTTTTGCCCTACTGTCTCCATCTTGCCCTCCTGTCTCCATCTTGCCCTACTGTCTCCATTCTTGCCCTACTGTCTCCATCTTGCCCTACTGTCCCCCATCTTGTCCTACTGTCCCCATCTTGTCCTACTGTCTCCATCTTGCCCTACTGTCTCCATCTTGCCCTACTGTCCCCATCTTGCCCTACTGTCCCATCTTGCCCTACTGTCTCCATCTTGCCCTACTGTCCCCATCTTGCCCTACTGTCTCCATCTTGCCCTACTGTCTCCATCTTGCCCTACTGTCCCCATCTTGCCCTACTGTCCCCATCTTGCCCTACTGTCCCCATCTTGCCCTACTGTCTCCATCTTGCCCTACTGTCCCCATCTTGTCCTACTGTCCCCATCTTGTCCTACTGTCTCCATCTTGCCTACTGTCTCCATCTTGCCCTACTGTCCCCATCTTGCCCTACTGTCCCCATCTTGTCCTACTGTCTCCATCTTGCCCTACTGTCCCCATCTTGCCCTACTGTCTCCATCTGCCCTACTGTCCCCATCTTGTCCTTACTGTCCCCATCTTGTCCTACTGTCTCCATCTTGCCCTACTGTCCCCATCTTGCCCTACTGTCCCCATCTTGTCCTACTGTCTCCATCTTGCCCTACTGTCCCCATCTTGCCCTACTGTCTCCATCTTGCCCTACTGTCTCCATCTTGCCCTACTGTTCCCCATCTTGCCCTACTGTCTCCATCTTGTCCTACTGTCCCCATCTTGCCCTACTGTCTCCATCTTGCCCTACTGTCCCCATCTTGCCCTACTGTCTCCATCTTGCCCTTATGTCTCCATCTTGCCCTACTGTCCCATCTTGCCCTACTGTCTCCATCTTGCCCTACTGTCTCCATCTTGCCCTACTGTCCCCATCTTGCCCTACTGTCTCCATCTTGCCCTACTGTCTCCATCTTGCCCTACTGTCCCCTTCTTGCCCTACTGTCCCCATCTTGCCCTACTGTCCCCATCTTGCCCTACTGTCTCCATCTACTGCCCTACTGTCCCCATCTTGTCCTACTGTCCCCATCTTGTCCTACTGTCTCCATCTTGCCCTACTGTCTCCATCTTGCCCTACTGTCCCCATCTTGCCCTACTGTCCCCATCTTGTCCTACTGTCTCCATCTTGCCCCTTTACTGTCCCCATCTTGCCCTACTGTCTCCATCTTGCCCTACTGTCCCACATCTTGTCCTACTGTCCCCATCTTGTCCTACTGTCCCATCTTGTCCTACTGTCTCCATCTTGCCCTACTGTCTCCATCTTGCCCTACTGTCCCCATCTTGCCCTACTGTCTCCATCTTGCCCTACTGTCTCCATCTTGCCCTACTGTCCCCATCTTGCCCTACTGTCTCCATCTTGCCCTACTGTCTCCATCTTGCCCTACTGTCCCCATCTTGCCCTACTGTCCCCATCTTGCCCTACTGTCCCATCTCTGCCCTACTGTCTCCATCTTGCCCTACTGTCCCCATCTTGTCCTACTGTCCCCATCTTTTGTCCTACTGTCTCCATCTTGCCCTACTGTCTCCATCTTGCCCTACTGTCCCCATCTTGCCCTACTGTCCCCATCTTGTCCTACTGTCTCCATCTTGCCCTACTGTCCCCATCTTGCCTACTGTCTCCATCTTGCCTACTGTCCCCATCTTGTCCTACTGTCCCCATCTTGTCCTACTGTCTCCATCTTGCCCTACTGTCCCCATCTTGCCCTACTGTCCCCATCTTGTCCTACTGTCTCCATCTTGGCCCTACTGTCCCCATCTTGCCCTACTGTCTCCATCTTGCCCTACTGTCTCCATCTTGCCCTACTGTCCCCATCTTGCCCTACTGTCTCCATCTTGTCCTACTGTCCCCATCTTGCCCTACTGTCTCCATCTTGCCCTACTGTCCCCATCTTGCCCTACTGTCTCCATCTTGCCCTACTGTCTCCATCTTGCCCTACTGTCTCCATCTTGCCCTACTGTCTCCATCTTGCCCTACTGTCTCCATCTTGCCCTACTGTCTCCATCTTGCCCTACTGTCCCCATCTTGCCCTACTGTCCCCATCTTGTCCTACTGTCTCCATCTTGCCCTACTGTCTCCATCTTGCCCTACTGTCTCCATCTTGCCCTACTGTCCCCATCTTGCCCTACTGTCTCCATCTTGCCCTACTGTCTCCATCTTGCCCTACTGTCTCCATCTTGTCCTACTGTCTCCATCTTGCCCTACTGTCCCCATCTTGCCCTACTGTCCCCATCTTGCCCTACTGTCTCCATCTTGCCCTACTGTCTCCATCTTGCCCTGCCCCCTATTGGGCTGGGATGAAGGCAGGGAACACCGATAATGATTTCCCGGCCCAGTAGCCGCTCGGGGCCCAGTCGGTGCCATTAGTGGTGGGAACTGATTTTATTATTTTTCGTAAATAAACTGATTCGGGAAACGTTACACGATGTTCCATTAACAGAGCAATATGGCAGCGCCTGCAGCTTAACCCCTTGTGTTCCTGCTCAGGATCAGACCCAGTTTTGTAATCAGTATTAGAGGATTTAACCAATGAGTCAGTGATGTGACTGGCAGATTGGTACCATTCCCATAATGCCCCTTATGTGCCCCCAATGGCCCCGCGTCCCATAATGCCCCTTATGTGCCCCCAATGGCCCCGCGCCAGATGATCTCGGGGGGCCGACATTACAGGACACGGGGGACATTGTTATTTTGCTCCATTTAAGCTCCTCCCCGGCTGTAAAGCGAGACTGAAGCCCTTTGAGAGGGTAGAAATACACCAGACCCGCGCGGTGACTGACCCACTGAGCTTACATTCGGCTGTGATATTGTAGTAGTCAGGCTGCGGTGCTGCGGGGTGACTGACCCACTGAGCTTACATTCGGCTGTGATATTGTAGTAGTCAGGCTGCGGTGCTGCGGGGTGACTGACCCACTGAGCTTACATTCGGCTGTGATATTGTAGTAGTCAGGCTGCAGTGCTGCGGGGTGACTGACCCACTGAGCTTACATTCGGCTGTGATATTGTAGTAGTCAGGCTGCAGTGCTGCGGGGTGACTGACCCACTGAGCTTACATTCGGCTGTGATATTGTAGTAGTCAGGCTGCAGTGCTGCGCGGTGACTGACCCACTGAGCTTACATTCGGCTGTGATATTGTAGTAGTCAGGCTGCAGTGCTGCGCGGTGACTGACCCACTGAGCTTACATTCGGCTGTGATATTGTAGTAGTCAGGCTGCGGTGCTGCGCGGTGACTGACCCACTGAGCTTACATTCGGCTGTGATATTGTAGTAGTCAGGCTGCGGTGCTGCGGGGTGACTGACCCACTGAGCTTACATTCGGCTGTGATATTGTAGTAGTCAGGCTGCAGTGCTGCGCGGTGACTGACCCACTGAGCTTACATTCGGCTGTGATATTGTAGTAGTCAGGCTGCGGTGCTGCGGGGTGACTGACCCACTGAGCTTACATTCGGCTGTGATATTGTAGTAGTCAGGCTGCGGTGCTGCGGGGTGACTGACCCACTGAGCTTACATTCGGCTGTGATATTGTAGTAGTCAGGCTGCGGTGCTGCGGGGTGACTGACCCTGACTCCCTGCGACTCCCTGCGCCCTGTGACTCCCTGTGACTCCCTGCGCCCTGTGACTCCCTGCGACTCCCTGCGCCCTGTGACTCCCTGCGACTCCCTGCGCCCTGTGACTCCCTGCGCCTCCCTTCGCCCTGTAACTCCCTGCGACTCCCTGCGCCCTGTGACTCCCTGCGCCTCCCTTCGCCCTGTGACTCCCTGCGACTCCCTGCGCCCTGTGACGCCCTGCGACTCCCTGCGCCCTGTAACTCCCTGCGACTCCCTGTGCCCTGTGACTCCCTTCGCCCTGTAACTCCCTGCGACTCCCTGCGCCTCCCTGCGCCCTGTAACTCCCTGCGACTCCCAGCGCCTCCCTGCGCCCTGTGACTCCCTGTGACTCCCTGCGCCCTGTGACTCCCTGTGACTCCCTGCACCCTGTTACCAATTACAGGTGAACCAGGGGAACATGCCGGGGATAGAGAGCACCTACCTGGCTATGGACACGGAGGAGGGGGTGGAAGTCGTGTGGAACGAGCTGCAGTTCTCTGACAAGAAGATCTTTAAAGCCCACGAGGTGAGAGACGAGAGGGGCAATTGTGCCCCCCAGACCTGCCCAGTCACTGAGCCCCCAGCCATGGAGGGTAGACCCGGGGGTAATAGTAGCCCCATAGCACAGGAGGTGGGTAGGGCAGGGGCAATTCTAGAAAGCTCCAAACAGGCAGAAATGCCCCATCCTGCAGGGGTAATTCTAGTCGGTTGGTAACCAATGAGCACGTACAGCTGTAAGGGGGGGGCAGTTAGGGTCTCACTCACCCCCATCCTTTATACTAACGATTGTCTCCTCCCACTCCGGCACCCCCAGGAGAAGATCAAGAACCTGTTCCAGAACCTCATGGTTATAGATCATCCCAATGTGGTGAAGTTCCACAAGTACTGGCCCGATGTGCAGGAAACCTCCGCTCGGGTAGGGCAGCAATGTGGGGCGGGGCTGTGTGAGTGTGAGTGAGTGTGTCTGAGTGTGTCTGAGTGTGAGTGCACTGACAGACAGCTATCCCATTCCCCACAGCTGGTTACAATCAGAAAAGTATGTGAGTGTGAGTATGAGTGTGAGTGGGCACTGACAGCTATCCCATTCCCCACAGCTGGTTACAATCAGATGAGTATGTGAGTGTGAGTATGAGTGTGAGTGGGCACTGACAGCTACCTCATTCCCCACAGCTGGTTACAATCAGATGAGTATGTGAGTGTGAGTGTGAGTATGAGTGGGCACTGACAGCTATCCCATTCCCCACAGGTGGTTACAATCAGATGAGTATGTGAGTGTGAGTATGAGTGTGAGTGGGCACTGACAGCTATCCCATTCCCCACAGGTGGTTACAATCAGATGAGTATGTGAGTATGAGTGTGAGTGTGAGTGGGCACTGACAGCTATCCCATTCCCCACAGCTGGTTACAATCAGATGAGTATGTGAGTGTGAGTATGAGTGTGAGTGGGCACTGACAGCTATCCCATTCCCCACAGCTGGTTACAATCAGATGAGTATGTGAGTGTGAGTATGAGTGTGAGTGGGCACTGACAGCTACCTCATTCCCCACAGCTGGTTACAATCAGATGAGTATGTGAGTGTGAGTGTGAGTATGAGTGGGCACTGACAGCTATCCCATTCCCCACAGGTGGTTACAATCAGATGAGTATGTGAGTGTGAGTATGAGTGTGAGTGGGCACTGACAGCTATCCCATTCCCCACAGCTGGTTACAATCAGATGAGTATGTGAGTGTGAGTGTGAGTGTGAGTGGGCACTCACAGCTATCTCATTCCCCACAGCTGGTTACAATCAGATGAGTATGTGAGTGTGAGTATGAGTGTGAGTGGGCACTCACAGCTATCTCATTCCCCACAGGTGGTTACAATCAGATGAGTATGTGAGTGTGAGTGTGAGTGGGCACTCACAGCTATCTCATTCCCCACAGCTGGTTACAATCAGATGAGTATGTGAGTGTGAGTATGAGTGTGAGTGGGCACTGACAGCTATCTCATTCCCCACAGCTGGTTACAATCAGATGAGTATGTGAGTGTGAGTGTGAGTGTGAGTGGGCACTGACAGCTATCCCATTCCCCACAGCTGGTTACAATCAGATGAGTATGTGAGTGTGAGTATGAGTGTGAGTGGGCACTGACAGCTATCCCCATTCCCACAGGTGGTTACAATCAGATGAGTATGTGAGGTGAGTGTGAGTGTGAGTGGGCACTGACAGCTATCCCATTCCCCACAGGTGGTTACAATCAGATGAGTATGTGAGTGTGAGTGTGAGTGTGAGTGGGCACTGACAGCTATCCCATTCCCCACAGCTGGTTACAATCAGATGAGTATGTGAGTGTGAGTGTGAGTGTGAGTGGGCACTGACAGCTATCCCATTCCCCACAGGTGGTTACAATCAGATGAGTATGTGAGTGTGAGTGTGAGTGTGAGTGGGCACTGACAGCTATCCCATTCCCCACAGGTGGTTACAATCAGATGAGTATGTGAGTGTGAGTGTGAGTGTGAGTGGGCACTGACAGCTATCCCATTCCCACAGGTGTTACAATCAGATGAGTATGTGAGTGTGAGTGTGAGTGGGCACTGACAGCTATCCCATTCCCACAGGTGGTTACAATCAGATGAGTATGTGAGTGTGAGTGTGAGTGGGCACTGACAGCTATCCCATTCCCCACAGCTGGTTACAATCAGATGAGTATGTGAGTGTGAGTGTGAGTGTGAGTGGGCACTGACAGCTATCCCATTCCCCACAGGTGGTTACAATCAGATGAGTATGTGAGTGTGAGTGTGAGTGGGCACTGACAGCTATCCCATTCCCACAGGTGGTTACAATCAGATGAGTATGTGAGTGTGAGTGTGAGTGTGAGTGGGCACTGACAGCTATCCCATTCCCCACAGGTGGTTACAATCAGATGAGTATGTGAGTGTGAGTATGAGTGGGCACTGACAGCTATCCCATTCCCCACAGGTGGTTACAATCAGATGAGTATGTGAGTGTGAGTATGAGTGTGAGTGGGCACTGACAGCTATCTCATTCCCCACAGGTGGTTACAATCAGATGAGTATGTGAGTGTGAGTATGAGTGGGCACATTGGACAGCTATCCCATTCCCCACAGGTGGTTATACATCAGATGAGTATGTGAGTGTGAGTATGAGTGGGCACTGACAGCTATCCCATTCCCCACAGGTGGTTACAATCAGATGAGTATGTGAGTGTGAGTATGAGTGGGCACTGACAGCTATCCATTCCCCACAGGTGGTTTACAATCAGATGAGTATGTGAGTGTGAGTATGAGTGTGAGTGGGCACTGACAGCTATCCATTCCCCACAGGTGGTTACAATCAGATGAGTATGTGAGTGTGAGTATGAGTATGAGTGGGCACTGACAGCTATCCCATCCCCACAGGTGGTTACAATCAGATGAGTATGTGAGTGTGAGTGTGAGTGGGCACTGACAGCTATCCCATTCCCCACAGGTGGTTACAATCAGATGAGTATGTGAGTGTGAGTATGAGTGTGAGTGGGCACTGACAGCTATCCCATTCCCCACAGGTGGTTACATCAGATGAGTATGTGAGTGTGAGTATGAGTGTGAGTGGGCACTGACAGCTATCCCATTCCCCACAGGTGGTTACAATCAGATGAGTATGTGAGTGTGAGTATGAGTGTGAGTGGGCACTGACAGCTATCCCATTCCCCACAGGTGGTTACAATCAGATGAGTATGTGAGTGTGAGTATGAGTGTGAGTGGGCACTGACAGCTATCCCATTCCCCACAGCTGGTGTTTATAACAGAATACGTCTCGTCGGGGAGCCTCAGGCAGTTCCTCAAAAAAACTAAAAAGAACCGCAAAACAATGAACTCGAGGGTAAGTGGGGGCCATGTTGGGGGGGGCTGTGGGGTCCTGTGGCAGTGGGGGGGCTGTGGGGTCCTGTGGCAGTGGGAGGGGCTGTGGGTCCTGTGGCAGTGGGAGGGGCTGTGGGGTCCTGTGGCAGGGGGGGGCTGTGGGGTCCTGTGGCAGTGGGGGGGGGGGGCTGTGGGGTCCTGTGGCAGTGGGGGGGTGGGCCTGTGGGGTCCTGTGGCAGTGGGGGCTGTGGGGTCCTGTGGCAGTGGGGGCTGTGGGGTCCTGTGGCAGTGGGGAGGGGCTGTGGGGTCTGTGCGTGGGGGGGGGCTGTGGGGTCCTTGTGGGCAGTGGGGGGGCGCTGTGGGGTCCTGTGGCAGTGGGAGGGGCTGTGGGGTCCTGTGGCAGTGGGGAGGGGCTGTGGGGTCCATGTGGCAGTGGGAGGGGCTGTGGGGTCCTGTGGCAGTGGGAGGGGCTGTGGGGGTCCTGTGGCAGTGGGGGCGCCTGTGGGTCCTGTGGCAGTGGGAGGGGTGTGGGGTCCTGTGGCAGTAGGGGGGGGCTGTGGGGTCCTGTGGCAGTGGGAGGGGCTGTGGGTCCTGTGGCAGTGGGGGGGCTGTGGGGTCCTGTGGCGTGGGAGGGGGCTGTGGGGTCCTGTGGCAGTGGGAGGGGCTGTGGGGTCCTGTGGCAGTGGGGGGCCCTGTGGGTCTGTGGCAGTGGGAGGGGCTGTGGGGTCCTGTGGCAGTAGGGGTGGGGGCTGTGGGGTCCTGTGGCAGTGGGAGGGGCTGTGGGGTTGTGGCAGTGGGAGGGGCTGTGGGGTCCTGTGGCAGTAGGGGGGGGCTGTGGGTCCTGTGGCAGTGGGAGGGGCTGTGGGGTCCTGTGGCAGTAGGAGGGGCTGTGGGGTCCTGTGGCAGTGGGGGGGGGGCTGTGGGGTCCTGTGGCAGTGGGGGGGGGGGCTGTGGGGTCCTGTGGCAGTGGGAGGGGCTGTGGGTCCTGTGGCAGTAGGGAGGGGCTGTGGGGTCCTGTGGCAGTGGGGGGCCTGTGGGGTCCTGTGGCAGTGGGGGGCCTGTGGGGTCCTGTGGCAGTGGGAGGGGCTGTGGGGTCCTGTGGCAGTAGGGGGGGCTGTGGGGTCCTGTGGCAGTGGGGGGCTGTGGGGTCCTGTGGCAGTAGGGGGGGGGGCTGTGGGGTCCTGTGGCAGTGGGAGGGGCTGTGGGGTCCTGTGGCAGTAGGGAGGGGCTGTGGGGTCCTGTGGCAGTGGGGGGGGGGCTGTGGGGTCCTGCTGCAGTGGGGGGGCTGTGGGGTCCTGTGGCAGTGGGGGGGGGGCCTGTGGGGTCCTGTGGCAGTGGGAGGGGGCTGTGGGGTCCTGTGGCAGTGGGGGGGGGGGCTGTGGGGTCCTGTGGCAGTGGGGGGGCCTGTGGGGTCCTGTGGCTGTGGGGTCCTGTGGCAGTGGGGGGGGGGTCCTGTGGGGTCCTGTGGGAGGGGCTGTGGGTCCTGTGGCAGTGGGAGGGGGGGGGCTGTGGGGTCCTGTGGCAGTGGGGGGGCCTGTGGGGTCCTCCTTGTGATTGGCTCACAGTAATGCGAGGCCTGAGCTGCCGCAAATCTTACATTTACTGCCTCTACACTGAGCCTTATCTGCCCCTATACCTGGGGCATTCCTGCCCCTTCAGGGGTATAAGGCAGCACTTCAATAGAGTTATGTGCCCAGCTGTATTATATGGGGCAGGGGGTGTAGGGGTAACAGCTTTGGTGCTTAGTGCCACCCTGGCACCCTGTGTCTCTCCCCCATACTGTAGGGTGCTTAGTGCCACCCTGGCACCCTGTGTCTCGCGCGCCATACTGTAGGGTGCGTAGTGGCACCGGTGTCTCTCCCCCATACTGTAGGGTGTATAGTGCCACCCTGGCTGGACAGCCGACTGTGTCTCTCCCCCATACTGTAGGGTGCTTAGTGCCACCCTGCACCCTGTGTCTCTCCGCCATACTGTAGGGTGTATGACGTGCCACCCTGGCACCCTGTGTCTCTCCCCATACTGTAGGGTGCTTAGTGCCACCCTGCATCACTGTGTCTCTCCCCCATACTGTAGGGTGTATAGTGCCACCCTGGCACCCTGTGTCTCTCCCCCATACTGTAGGGTGCTTAGTGCCGCCCTGGCACCCTGTGTCTCTCGTCCCGCCATACTGTAGGGTGCTTAGTGCGCCCCTGGCACCCTGTGTCCTCTGCCACCGATACTGTAGGGTGCTTAGTGCCACCCTGGCACCCTGTGTCTCTCCCCCAAAGTGACCTGTAGGGTGTATATGTGCCACCCTGGCAACCTGCTGGTGCTCTCTCCCCCATACTGTAGGGTGTATAGTGCCACCGCGCCGCCGCCCGCGCGGCCTGGCACCCTGTGTCTCTCCCACCATACTGTAGGGTGCTTAGTGCCACCCTGGCACCCTGTGTCTCTCCCATATCTTGTAGGGTGTATAGTGCCACCCTGGCACCCTGTGTCTCTCCCCCATACTGTAGGGTGTATAGTGCCACCCTGGCACCCTGTGTCTCTCCCCCATACTTTAGGGTGCTTAGTGCGCCCTGGCACCCTGTGTCCTCCCCCCATACTGTAGGGTGTATAGTGCCGGCCTGGCACCTGTGTCTCTCCCCATACTGTAGGGTGCTTAGTGCCGCCCTGGCACCCTGTGTCTCTCCCCATACTGTAGGGTGCTTAGTGCCACCCTGGCACCCTGTGTTCTCCCCCCATACTGTAGGGTGTATAGTGCACCTGGCACCCTGTGTCTCTCCCCATACTGTAGGGTGCTTAGTGCCACCCTGGCACCCTGTGTCTCTCCCCCATACTGTAGGGTGCTTAGTGCCACCCTGGCACCCTGTGTCTCTCCCCCATACTGTAGGGTGCTTAGTGCCACCCTGGCACCCTGTGTCTCTCCCCCATACTGTAGGGTGCTTAGTGCCACCCTGGCACCCTGGGTCTCCCCCCCATACTGTAGGGTGCTTAGTGCCGCCCTGCCACCCTGTTTCTCTCCCCCATATTGTAGGGTGTATAGTGCCACCCTGGCACCCTGTGTCTCTCCCCCATACTGTAGGGTGTATAGTGCCACCCTGGCACACTGTGTGATCTGCCCCCATACTGTAGGGTGCTTAGTGCCACCCTGCACCCTGTGTCTCTCCCCCATACTGTAGGGTGCATAGTGCCACCCTGGCACCTCTGTGTCTCTCCCCATACTGTAGGGTGCTTAGTGCCACCTGGCACCCTGTTGTCTCATCGCCCGATACTGTAGGGTGTATAGTGCCACCCTGGCACCCTGTGTGTCTCCCCATACTGTAGGGTGCTTAGTGCCACCCTGCCACCCTGTGTCTCTCCCCCATACTGTAGGGTGCTTAGTGCCGCCCTGGCACCGTGTGTCTCTCCCCCCGATACTGTGGGTGCTAAGTGCCGCCCTGGCACCCTGGTGTCTTCCCCATACTGTAGGGTGTATATGCCACCCTGGCACCTCTGTGTCCTCTCCCCCCATACTTTAGGGTGCTTAGTGCCGCCCTGGCACCCTGTGTCTCCCCCCCATACTGTAGGGTGCTTAGTGCCGCCCTGGCACCCTGTGTCTCTCCCCCATACTGTAGGGTGCTTAGTGCCGCCCTGGCACCCTGTGTCTCTCCCCCATACTGTAGGGTGTATAGTGCCACCCTGGCACCCTGTGTCTCTCCCCCATACTGTAGGGTGCTTAGTGCCGCCCTGGCACCCTGTGTCTCTCCCCCATACTGTAGGGTGCTTAGTGCCACCCTGGCACCCTGTGTCTCTCCCCATACTGTAGGGTGTATAGTGCACCGCTGGCACCCTGTGTCTCTCCACATACTGTAGGGTGCTTAGTGCCACCCTGGCACCCTGTGTCTCTCCCCCATACTGTAGGGTGCTTAGTGCCACCCTGGCACCCTGTGTCTCTCCCCCATACTGTAGGGTGCTTAGTGCCACCTGGCACCCTGGGTCTCTCCCCATACTGTAGGGTGCTTAGTGCCCGCTGCCACCCTGTTTCTCTCCCCCATACTGTAGGGTGTATAGTGCCAACCTGGCCCCTGGTGTCTCTCCCCCATACTGTAGGGTGTATAGTGCCACCCTGGCACACTGTGTCTCTCCCCCATACTGTAGGGTGCTTAGTGCCACCCAGGCACCCTGTGTCCCTCCCACATACTGTAGGGTGCTTAGTGCCCCCTGTTCACCCTGTGTCTCCCCCCATACTGTAGGGTGCTTAGTGCCGCCCTGGCACCTGTGTCTCTCCCCATATACTGTAGGGTGCTTAGTGCCGCCCTGGCACCCTGTGTTCTCCCCATACTGTAGGGTGCTTAGTGCGCCCTGGCACCCTGTGTCTCTCCCCCATACTGTAGGGTGCTTAGCTGCCGCCCTGGCACCGTCTGTGTTCTCCCCATACTGTAGGGTGCTTAGTGCCGCCCGGCACCCAGTCTCTCCCCATACTGTAGGGTGCTTAGTGCCACCCTGGCACCTGTGTCTCTCCCCCCAATACTGTAGGGTGCTTAGTGCCACCCTGGCACCCTGTGTCTCTCCCTCCATACTGTAGGGTGCTTAGTGCCGCCCTGGCCCTGTGTCTTCCCCACATACTGTAGGGTGTATAGTGCCGCCCTGGCACCTGTGGTCTCCACCCCCCATACTGTAGGGTGCTTAGTGCCACCCTGGCACCCTGTGTCTCTCCCCATACTGTAGGGTGTATAGTGCCACCCTGGCACCTCTGTGTCTCTCCCGCATACTGTAGGAGTGGTAAGTGCCGCCCTGGCACCCTGTTGTCTCTCCCTCCATACTGTAGGGTGCTTAGTGCCCGCCGCCTGGCACCCCGTGTCTCTCCCCATACTGTAGGGTGTATAGTGCCACCCTGGCACCCCTGTGTCTCTCCCCAATAAACTGTAGGGTGCTTAGTGCCACCCTGGCACCCTGTGTCTCTCCCCCATACTGTAGGGTGTATAGTGCCGCCCTGGCACCCTGTGTCTCTCCCCCATACTGTAGGGTGCTTAGTGCCACCCTGGCACCCTGTGTCTCTCCCCCATACTGTAGGGTGCTTAGTGCCACCCTGGCACCTGTGTCTCTTCCCCCATACTGTAGGGTGCTTAGTGCCACCCTGGACCCTGTGTCTCTCCCCATACTGTAGGGTGCTTAGTGCCACCCTGGCACCCTGTGTCTCTCCCCATACTGTAGGGTGTATAGTGCGCCTGGCACCCTGTGTCTCTCCCCCATACTGTAGGGTGTATAGTGCCGCCCTAGCACCCTGTGTCTCTCCCCCATACTGTAGGGTGCTTAGTGCCACCCTGGCACCCTGTGTCTCTCCCCCATACTGTAGGGTGCTTAGTGCCACCCTGGCACCCTGTGTCTCTCCCCCATACTGTAGGGTGCTTAGTGCCACCCTGGCACCCTGTGTCTCTCCCCCATACTGTAGGGTGCTTAGTGCCACCCTGGCACCCTGTGTCTAACCTATCGCTCTCTGTACTACAGGCCTGGAAACGGTGGTGCACCCAGATTCTCTCTGCACTAAGGTGAGATGAACCAATCAGCTTGTCTGGTAGGAGGGGGTGGAACCGTACATGTATGTGAGAGACAGAGACCGTACATGTATGTGAGGGACAGAGACTGTACATGTATGTGAGGGACAGAGACTGTACATGTATGTGAGGGACAGAGACCGTACATGTATGTGAGAGACAGAGACTGTACATGTATGTGACGAGACAGAGACTGTACATGTATGTGAGGGACAGAGACCTAGTACATGTATGTGAGGGACAAGATGAACTGTACAATGTATGATGAGGGACAGAACCGCGTACATAGTATGTTGAGAGACAGAGACTAGTAGCATGCTAATGTATAGCGAGACAGAGCACTGTACATGTATGTGAGGGACAGAGACTGTACATGTATGTGAGAGACAGAGACTGTACATGTATGTGAGAGACAGAGACTGTACATGTATGTGAGAGACAGAGACTGTACATGTATGTGAGGGACAGAGACCGTACATGTATGTGAGAGACAGAGACTGTACATGTATGTGAGAGACAGAGACTGTACATGTATGTGAGAGACAGAGACTGTACATGTATGTGAGAGACAGAGACTGTACATGGATGTGAGGGACAGAGACTGTACATGTATGTGAGGGACAGAGACTGTACATGTATGTGAGGGACAGAGACTGTACATGTATGTGAGAGACAGAGACTGTACATGTATGTGAGTGACAGAGACTGTACATGTATGTGAGAGACAGAGACCGTACATGTATGTGAGAGACAGAGACTGTACATGTATGTGAGAGACAGAGACCGTACATGTATGTGAGAGACAGAGACTGTACATGTATGTGAGTGACAGAGACTGTACATGTATGTGAGAGACAGAGACTGTACATGTATGTGAGAGACAGAGACTGGCACTGTACATGTATGTGATGTGTTTGACTTAGTGGGGACTATTGGTTTCGGGGGGTGGGCAGTGCCAATAGCATTCACCCAGGCAGAAATGATGCCACAATGGTGTTACTGGGGTGATGTCACTATGGGGGGAGGAGACTAAAGAGTCATTTCGGGTTTCTCTCTCCCCAGTTACCTGCACTGCTGTGACCCCCCCATTATTCACGGGAACCTAACGAGTGACACCATCTTCATTCAGCACAACGGCCTCATCAAGATCGGTTCCGGTACCATTTAGCCCTTGTGGTGCAAGGAGGGGCAGAACCTGGGGCATCTGCACTAATAGTATGGGGGGAACCTGGAGAGAAGCGCAGAATAGATTGGGGCAGAGAGAGTAGTAAATGTGTGAAGTGAGGAGAGTACTGAGTGAGTGGAGGCAAGGAGGGGGTATGCAGGAGAGCAGGGGGGCATTTGTGTTTGGGGGGGCTACATTCCCATACAAGAGCCTATTACTATATTTTCATTATTCTCCACCTTTGTAGAATAGGAAGTTAAAGGGAAGGACCCTGGGGGGGGGCTTATGGAATAGCCTTGTGGGAGGAGCTTAGGACCAGCTATTCCTTTGGTACCCGGTGTCTATCAATTCTCACCTTTATGTTCATCTGTCTCTTTGCTTCGTTTCGGTCCGGTCTGGTTCTGGTCCCGGTCCATAGTCTGGCACAGAGTGTTCGCTCACGGTGAGTGGGGTTCCAACCCATTGACATAGACTCTTACGGTTCCTCACAAGCCAAAGAGAGGATTGGACCATATTATTGTTAGAGAATCATTTCCTGGCTTTACAGGTCATTACCTCAAGCCCTGCCTTCAGCCTTCTAGCCCCACCCCCTGTCACAGAATGCCACTCCCTGTAACCTGCCATCAGAGTGTTCTAGTCCCACCCACATCTAAGGCTCCCACCCCCTTTAAGCTTTGATCAGTGTCTTCTAGTCCAATCCACTATCACAGACTCCGTCACATCTCAGTAGGGATGTAGCGAACCCGTTAGCGAACTTCCGCCAGAAAGTGCGAACGTTGCGAACCCCATAGACTTCAATGGGAAGGGAACTTTAAAACCTAGAAAAGCCATTTCTGGCCAGAAAACTGATTTTAAAGTTGGTTAAAGGGTGCCACGCCCTGGGCAGTGACATGCAGGGGGGGGGTCAGGGGCAAAAATTTCTCTCAAAAATACGTTGTTGTGTAACGTGTTTGGTGCACTACTATGTGTAACGTGTTTGGGGCACTACTATGTGTAACGTGTTTGGTTGGTGCTGGGGCTGAACTACTAGGAGCAGCACACCAGTCCACAACACAGCTAGACTAATAGCACTCGGCTCTATAAATTACAATAGCAAAGTAAAAAAACACAAATAAAAAAAAATGATGTGAATGTGTGGTTGGTGCTTAGTGCACTACTATGAGCAGCACACCTGTCTCCAACACACACAGACGGAGCTGCAGTACACAATGAAAAGAAGAGTAACAGTAATCAGAAAATAAAAGCAGTCCTTACAAGGACTATTGGGTTACAGCAGATGAGATCAGCAGGACAGCTGCCCACAGCAGCTACATACAGAGCTGTAGAAAGTAGATTACTAATCAGCAAAGCTACCTAAACTGTCCCTCAAACCCCTGCACAGCTCTCTCCCTATGTGCTAATACACAGAAAGTAGATTACTAATCAGCAAAGCTACCTAAACTGTCCCTCAAACCCCTGCACAGCTCTCTCCCTATGTGCTAATACACAGAAAGTAGATTACTAATCAGCAAAGCTACCTAAACTGTCCCTCAAATCCCTGCACAGCTCTCTCCCTATGTGCTAATACAGAGCAGTAGAAAGTAGATTACTAGTCAGCAAAGTTACCTAAACTGTCCCTCAAATCCCTGCACAGGTCTCTCCCTATGCTAATACAGAGCAGTAGAAAGTAGATCACTAGTCAGCAAAGCTACTTAACTGTCCCTCAAACCCCTGCACAGCTCTCTCCCTATACTAATACAGAGCAGTAGAAAGTAGATTACTAGTCAGCAAAGTTACCTAAACTCTCCCTCAAACCCCTGCACAACTCTCTCCCAATGCTAATACAGAGCAGTAGAAAGTAGATTACTAGTCAGCAAAGCTACCTAAACTGTCCCTCAAACCCCTGCACAGCTCTCTCCCTATGTGCTAATACAGAGCAGTAGAAAGTAGATTACTAGTCAGCAAAGCTACCTAAACTCTCCCTCAAACCCCTGCACAGCTCTCTCCCTATGTGCTAATACAGAGCAGTAGAAAGTAGATTACTAGTCAGCAAAGTTACCTAAACTCTCCCTCAAACCCCTGCACAGCTCTCTCCCTATGCTAACTCATCAAGCACACACAGGCAGAATGTAAAATGGCTGCTGGGCTTCGGTTTATATATGGAAGGGAGTGGTCCGGGGGTGGTCCAGGAGGGAGAGCTGCCTGATTGGCTGCCATGTATCTGCTGGCTCTGGGGTGAGAGGTCAAAATTTGGCTCCAGCTAAAGTTCGCGAACTTGCAAACACCCGATTTTCGTGCGAATTAGTTCGCTGGCGAACAGTTCGCTACATCTCTACATCTCAGTCTTTTAGTCCCACCCACTGTTACAGACTCCCTCCCCTGTAAGCTTCCATCAGAGTCTGCTAGCCCTACCCACAGACTCCCACCTGTAAGCTTCCATTAGATTGTTTTAGTCCCACCCACTGTTACAGACACCCACCCCCCAGTAAGCTTCCATCAGAGTCTGCTAGCCCTACCCACAGACTCCCACCTGTAAGCTTCCATCAGATTGTTTTAGTCCCACCCACTGTTACAGACACCCACCCCCAGTAAGCTTCCATCAGAGTCTGCTAGCCCTACCCACAGACTCCCACCTGTAAGCTTCCATCAGATTGTTTTACTCCCACCCACTGTTACAGACACCCACCCCCCAGTAAGCTTCCATCAGAGTCTGCTAGCCCTACCCACAGACTCCCACCTGTAAGCTTCCACCAGATTGTTTTAGTCCCACCCACTGTTACAGACACCCACCCCCAGTAAGCTTCCATCAGAGTCTGCTAGCCCTACCCACAGACTCCCACCTGTAAGCTTCCACCAGATTGTTTTAGTCCCACCCACTGTTACAGACACCCACCCCCAGTAAGCTTCCATCAGAGTCTGCTAGCCCTACCCACAGACTCCCACCTGTAAGCTTCCATCAGATTGTTTTAGTCCCACCCACTGTTACAGACACCCACCCCCCAGTAAGCTTCCATCAGAGTCTGCTAGCCCTACCCACAGACTCCCACCTGTAAGCTTCCATCAGATTGTTTTAGTCCCACCCACTGTTACAGACACCCACCCCCCAGTAAGCTTCCATCAGAGTCTGCTAGCCCTACCCACAGACTCCCACCTGTAAGCTTCCATCAGATTGTTTTAGTCCCACCCACTGTTACAGACACCCACCCCCAGTAAGCTTCCATCAGAGTCTGCTAGCCCTACCTACAGACTCCCACCTGTAAGCTTCCATCAGATTGTTTTAGTCCCACCCACTGTTACAGACTCCACCCCCAGTAAGCTTCCATCAGAGTCTTCTAGCCCTACCCACAGACTCCCTCCCCTGTAAGTTTCCATCAGATTGTTATAGTCCCACCCACTGTTACATATTCCCTCCTCCTTCAAACTCCCATCAGAGTCTTTTAGACCCACCCTCTGTTACAGACTCCACCCCCAGTAAGCTTCCATCAGAGTCTGCTAGCCCTACCCACAGACTCCCACCTGTAAGCTTCCATCAGATTGTTTTAGTCCCACCCACTGTTACGGACTCCCGCTCCCTGTAAGCTTCATCAGATTCTTCTAGTCCCAACCACTGTTACAGTCTCCCTCTAAGTATCCATCAGAGTTTGTAAGCCCCACCCATTGTTACAGACTGCCCCCAGAGTGGGGAAGGCGAGGCTACAAAAATTGCTGCTCTTTACTGTGCTGCTGTAGGGTGTTGGGTGGGGTCCCCTTGAATAGATGGGAAACTCTATCCCTGGATGGTGCTGTATCTCTAGAGTGTCAGCTTAGGGCCCAGTCCTACAGAGGAGCAGACTTCAGGGACCCATGGATATATTGGGGGGCTGTGGGGGGGCCTATAACCTGTGCCTTCCCTGTGTAGAGCTGCCGGTCCCCGATGACCTGAGGACTCCGCTGAAGATACAGAGAGAGGAGCATCGGACGCTGCACTTCTTCCCTCCTGAGTTTGGCTGTAAGCGACAGTCGGGCCCCCCGTTCCCCCAGTTCCCCCGGAGCCTCATTTCCTGGCATTGTGTGTGTGCCCCGGGTGGGGCAGTTAGAGGCCATTAGCCCACAAGTCCAGTTGCCTCAGGGCAATGACGGGGGGGGGGGGGCATAAAATCTCCTTTCCCAGGGGCAACAAAGTGCCCAAAATTCCTTCCTGTCGGAATCCCCTGAAATTGCTGCCTGTAAAGCCCATTATATCCCAGGGAATCGCCCCAAAATACATGTTTCTCTACTCCCCGAACCCCCTTTCCCTTCCCCTCTCCCCCCATTTGCCTCTTCTCCCCCCTTCTATATTTCCCCTCTCCCCCCATCTGTCTGTCTACTCCCCGAACCCCCTTTCCCTTCCCCTCTCTCCCCATTTGCCTCTTCTCCCCCCTTCTATATTTCCCCTCTCCCCCCATTTGTCTCTCTACTCCCCGAACCCCCTTTCCCTTCCCCTCTCCCCCCATTTGCCTCTTCTCCCCCCTTCTATATTTCCCCTCTCCCCCCATTTGTCTCTCTACTCCCCGAACCCCCTTTCCCTTCCCCTCTCTCCTTCTGTCTCTCATCCCCTCTCCTTTCCTTTTCTATTCCCCCCCCAACTGTTTGGCCTTACTCCCCCCCATCCTCCCTCTTCTCCCCCTTCTATATTTCCCCTCTCCCCCCATTTGTCTCTCTACTCCCCGAACCCCCTTTCCCTTCCCCTCTCCCCCCATTTGCCTCTTCTCCCCCTTCTATATTTCCCCTCTCCCCCCATTTGTCTCTCTACTCCCCGAACCCCCTTTCCCTTCCCCTCTCTCCTTCTGTCTCTCATCCCCTCTCCTTTCCTTTTCTATTCCCCCCCCCAACTGTTTGGCCTTACTCCCCCATCCTCCCTCTTCTCCCCCTTCTATATTTCCCCTCTCCCCCCATTTGTCTCTCTACTCCCCGAACCCCCTTTCCCTTCCCCTCTCTCCTTCTGTCTCTCATCCCCTTTCCTTTCCTTTTCTATTCCCCCCCCCCAACTGTTTGGCCTTACTCCCCCCATCCTCCCTCTTCTCCCCCTTCTATATTTCCCCTCTCCCCCCATTTGTCTCTCTACTCCCCGAACCCCCTTTCCCTTCCCCTCTCTCCTTCTGTCTCTCATCCCCTCTCCTTTCCTTTTCTATTCCCCCCCCCCAACTGTTTGGCCTTACTCCCCCCATCCTCCCTCTTCTCCCCCTTCTATATTTCCCCTCTCCCCCCATTTGTCTCTCTACTCCCCGAACCCCCTTTCCCTTCCCCTCTCTCCTTCTGTCTCTCATCCCCTTTCCTTTCCTTTTCTATTCCCCCCCCCAACTGTTTGGCCTTACTCCCCCCATCCTCCCTCTTCTCCCCCTTCTATATTTCCCCTCTCCCCCCATTTGTCTCTCTACTCCCGAACCCCCTTTCCCTTCCCCTCTCTCCTTCTGTCTCTCATCCCCTCTCCTTTCCTTTTCTATTCCCCCCCCCCAACTGTTTGGCCTTACTCCCCCCATCCTCCCTCTTCTCCCCCTTCTATATTTCCCCTCTCCCCCCATTTGTCTCTCTACTCCCCGAACCCCCTTTCCCTTCCCCTCTCTCCTTCTGTCTCTCATCCCCTCTCCTTTCCTTTTCTATTCCCCCCCCCCAACTGTTTGGCCTTACTCCCCCCCATCCTCCCTCTTCTCCCCCTTCTATATTTCCCCTCTCCCCCCATTTGTCTCTCTACTCCCCGAACCCCCTTTCCCTTCCCCTCTCTCCTTCTGTCTCTCATCCCCTTTCCTTTCCTTTTCTATTCCCCCCCCAACTGTTTGGCCTTACTCCCCCCATCCTCCCTCTTCTCCCCCTTCTATATTTCCCCTCTCCCCCCATTTGTCTCTCTACTCCCCGAACCCCCTTTCCCTTCCCCTCTCTCCTTCTGTCTCTCATCCCCTCTCCTTTCCTTTTCTATTCCCCCCCAACTGTTTGGCCTTACTCCCCCCCCATCCTCCCTCTTCTCCCCCTTCTATATTTCCCCTCTCCCCCCATTTGTCTCTCTACTCCCCGAACCTTTCCCTTCCCCTCTCTCCTTCTCAGGAATAACTCCCTAAGGTGAGTACCATTATTTCATTATTTAGGTTCTAAAAGTAATATTAAAAATTGCCCAACAAGGGGAGGTGGGGGGCATGATATTGCCCCTGGGGTTACAATTTAAGGGGAGGGGCTATAGTGTCCATGGAACCCTGAATCCACCTAGAGATATCCCCCCTGTGCCACTGTAGCCCTGCCCCCTGTACTCTATAATACATATATAAGAACATTTGCCCTCCCTAAGCCCTTGGGGCATCATACAGTTGGCTTTGTGTAGCCATTTGCCCCTCTCTCTCTTTCTCTCTCTAGATCTGGAAGATGGCACAGCCATGGACATTTATTCCTTTGGCATGTGTGCCCTGGAGGTAAGTTATAACGGTGCCACTTGCTTCTTTGTGTGTAAGTGTGTGTGTGTGTGTGTGTATGTATGTGTGTGTTTGCGTGTGTGTGTGTATGTGTGTTTGCGTGTCTGTGTGTGTGTGTATATGTGTGTTTGCGTGTGTGTGTTTGCGTGTCTGTGTGTGTGTGTGTGTGTATATGTGTGTCTGTGTGTGTGTGTGTGTGTATATGTGTGTTTGCGTGTGTGTGTTTGCGTTTCTGTGTGTGTGTGTGTGTGTGTGTGTATGCGTGTCTGTGTGTGTGTTTTTGCGTGTCTGTGTGTGTGTATGTGTGTTTGCGTGTCTGTGTGTGTTTGTGTGTATGTGTGTTTGCGTGTCTGTGTGTGTGTATGTGTGTTTGCGTGTCTGTGTGTGTTTGTGTGTATGTGTGTTTGCGTGTCTGTGTGTGTGTGTGTATGTGTGTTTGCGTGTCTGTGTGTATGTGTTTGCGTGTAAGAGTGTGTGTGTGTGTGTGTCATATATCTTTACACTGTCTCTGAATAGAGACTCACAGGCAGACTTAGCTCTGGTCCAAAAAAAACATTGCAACCAATCAGCAGACTGCATCCATTCGCCTAGAGCAGTTATGATAATGAAAGCAAGCATCTAATTGGTTGCAAAGCTAAACTCCATGTGACAAGGTGCGTCTCTACTCCCATAACAGATGGCTGTGCTGGAGATTCAGTCTAATGGAGAGAAGGTGTCGGAGGACAATATAATTCGGGCCGTGCACTCGCTGGAGGATCTAAATATGAAGGTGAGCAGTGAGGAGGGGCTTACACTGCCCCCCCCTGGGGGAGGAGATCCAGCTGTTCCCTCCCATTTTCTCTCCTCTAGCGCAGGAAGCCATGACAGGTAGGGCTTGCTTGGTGCCTCCAGAGGTTTCCATATGCGGTCACGCTCTCCTTCTGTCTCTCTCTCTCGCTCTCTCTCTCTTCCCAGAGGTCTCTTGGTAACACTGAATAGTAACTCCCTGCTTGTTGGACATTGCTGATCAGCATTTGCGCATTTCCTTCCTGTTTGCTCATTGGGCGGTATATTTACTTCCTCTTTGTCTGTTAGTTCTTCACTGTCGGTGTATTACCATCCTGTGTGTCTGTTTGTCAGGAGCTCATTACCCATTGTCAGTCTATACATTTCCTGTGTGTCTGTTTGTCAGGAGCTCATTACCCATTGTCAGTCTATACATTTCCTGTGTGTCTGTTTGTCAGGAGCTCATTACCCATTGTCAGTCTATACATTTCCTGTGTGTCTGTTTGCCAGGAACCCATTACCAATTGTCAGTCTATACATTTCCTGTTTGTCAGGAACTCATTACCCATTGTCAGTCTATACATTTCCTGTTTCCCTGTCTGTCAGGAACTCATTACCCATTGTCAGTTTATATATTTCCTGTTTGCCTGTTTATCAGGAGCTCATTACCCATTGTCAGTCTATACTTTTCCTGTTTGCCTGTTTGTCAGGAACTCATTACCCATTGTCAGTCTATACATTTCCTGTTTGACTGTTTGTCAGAAACTCATTACCCATTGTCAGTCTATGCATTTCCTGTTTGCCTGTTTGTCAGAAACTCATTACCCATTGTCAGTCTATGCATTTCCTGTTTGTCTGTTTGCCAGGAACTCTTTACTTATTGTCAGTCTATCCATTTCCTGTGTGTCTGTTTGTTAGGAGCTCATTACCCATTGTCAGTCTATACATTTCCTGTTTCCCTGTCTGTCAGGAGCTCATTACCCATTGTCAGTTTATATATTTCCTGTTTGCCTGTTTGTCAGGAGCTCATTACCCATTGTCAGTCTATACATTTCTTGTTTGACTGTTCTTCAGAAACTCATTACCCATTGTCAGTCTATCCATTTCCTGCTTGCCTGTATGTCAGGAACTCATTTCCCATTGCCAGTCTATATATTTCCTGTTTGCCTGTTTGTCAGGAACTCATTACCCATTGTCAGTCTATACATTTCCTGTTTGTCAGGAACTCATTACTCATTGTCAGTCTATACATTTCCTGTTTGCCAGGAACCCATTACCCATTGTCAGTCTATACATTTCCTGTTTGCCTGTTTGTCAGGAACTCATTACTCATTGTCAGTCTATACATTTCCTGTTTGTCAGGAGCTCATTACCCATTGTCAATCTATACATTTCCTGTTTGCCTGTTTGTCAGAAGCCCATTACCCATTGTCAGTTTATATATTT
Organism: Xenopus tropicalis; assembly: GCF_000004195.4. NCBI lineage: Eukaryota > Metazoa > Chordata > Amphibia > Anura > Pipidae > Xenopus > Xenopus tropicalis. Next base: position 153,347,120 of record NC_030682.2, on the reverse strand, counting down.
CCTGTTTGCCTGTTTGTCAGGAACTCATTTCCCATTGTCAATTTTTACATTTCCTGTTTGCCTGTTTGTCAGGAGCTCATTACCCATTGTCAATCTATACATTTCCTGTTTGTCAGGAGCTCATTACCCATTGTCAATCTATACATTTCCTGTTTGTCAGGAGCTCATTACCCATTGTCAATCTATACATTTCCTGTTTGTCTGTTTGTCAGAAGCCCATTACCCATTGTCAGTTTATACATTTCCTGTTTGCCTGTTTGTCAGGAGCTCATTACCCATTGTCAGTCTATACATTTCCTGTTTGCCTGTTTGTCAGGAGCTCATTACCCATTGTCAGTTTATACATTTCCTGTTTGTCTGTTTGTCAGGAGCTCATTACCCATTATCAGTCTATACATTTCCTGTTTGTCTGTTTGCCATACACTCACCACTTATTGTCAAGCTATACATTTCCTGTTTGCCTGTTTGTCAGGAACTCATTACCCATTGTCAGTGTATACATTTCCTGTTTGTCTGTTTGTCAGGAACTCATTTCTCATTGTCAGTCTATACATTTCCTGCTTGTCTGTTTGTCAGGAACTCATTACCCATTGTCAGTCTATACATTTCCTGTTTGCCAGGAACTCATTACCCATTGTCAATCTATACATTTCCTGTTTGTCTGTTTGTCAGGAACTCATTACCCATTGTCAGTCTATACATTTCCTGTTTGCCTGTTTGTCAGGAACTCATTACCCATTCTCAGTCTATACATTTCCTGTTTGTCTGTTTGTCAGGAACTCATTACCCATTGTCAGTCTATACATTTCCTGTTTGCCTGTTTGTCAGGAACTCATTACCCATTGTCAGTCTATACATTTCCTGTTTGTCTGTTTGTCAGGAACTCATTACCCATTCTCAGTCTATACATTTCCTGTTTGTCTGTTTGTCAGGAACTCATTACCCATTGTCAGTCTATACATTTCCTGTTTGCCTGTTTGTCAGGAACTCATTACCCATTCTCAGTCTATACATTTCCTGTTTGTCTGTTTGTCAGGAGCTCATTACCCATTGTCAGTCTATACATTTCCTGTTTGCCTGTTTGTCAGGAACTCATTACCTATTGTCAGTCTATACATTTCCTGTTTGCCTGTTTGCCAGACACTCACCACTTATTGTCAAGCTATACATTTCCTATTTGTCCTGCCATTGTATGAGTTTCCTGTTTGTCAGGAATTCTTTTTTCATTGTCACTTTGTACATTTTCTGTTTGTCTGTTTGCAAGGATTTCATCGAGCAGTGCCTCTCAGTTGCCCCAGAGAAGCGTCCCTCTGCGCATAACTTGCTATTTCATCGTGTCCTTTTTGAGGTTCATTCTTTGAAATTATTGGCGGCACATTGTTTCCTCAATACCCCGTGTAAGTCTCGTGCAACACAAACACACAACTGAGTACAGTTATAGGGAGAGTTATTATTCTCTCTCTCGTATTGTGTATAAATCCACACCTGCACATTACATACAGGGGGCAGAGGGGGAGGGACTTACTGCTTGGGACTCAGGGTAACCATGAAAGATTTCCCATGTGGGGGTGTGTCCATGTGAGTGTGTTTATGTGGGGGCGTGTCCATGTGAGGGCGTGTTCATGTGAGTGTGTTTATGTGGGGGCGTGTCCATGTGAGTGTGTTTATGTGGGGGCGTGTCCATGTGAGTGTGTTTATGTGGGGGCGTGTCCATGTGAGTGTGTTTATGTGGGGGCGTGTCCATGTGAGTGTGTTTATGTGGGGGCGTGTCCATGTGAGTGTGTTTATGTGAGGGCGTGTTCATGTGAGTGTGTTTATGTGGGGGCGTGTCCATGTGAGTGTGTTTATGTGGGGGCGTGTCCATGTGAGTGTGTTTATGTGGGGGCGTGTCCATGTGAGTGTGTTTATGTGGGGGCGTGTTCATGTGAGTGTGTTTATGTGGGGGCGTGTCCATGTGAGTGTGTTTATGTGGGGGCGTGTCCATGTGAGTGTGTTTATGTGGGGGCGTGTTCATGTGAGTGTGTTTATGTGGGGGCGTGTCCATGTGTGTGTGTTTATGTGGGGGCGTGTCCATGTGAGTGTGTTTATGTGGGGGCGTGTCCACATGTGTGTTTATGTGGGGGCGTGTCCATGTGAGTGTGTTTATGTGGGGGGTGTCCATGTGAGTGTGTTTATGTGGGGGCGTGTCCACATGTGTGTTTATGTGGGGGCGTGTCCATGTGAGTGTGTTTATGTGGGGGGTGTCCATGTGTGTGTGTTTATGTGGGGGCGTGTCCATGTGAGTGTGTTTATGTGGGGGCGTGTCCACATGTGTGTTTATGTGGGGGCGTGTCCATGTGAGTGTGTTTATGTGGGGGCATGTCCACATGTGTGTTTATGTGGGGGCGTGTCCATGTGAGTGTGTTTATGTGGGGGCGTGTCCATGTGAGTGTGTTTATGTGGGGGCGTGTCCATGTGAGTGTGTTTATGTGGGGGCGTGTTCATGTGAGTGTGTTTATGTGGGGGTGTGTCCAAGTGAGTGTGTTTATGTGGGGGCGTGTCCATGTGAGTGTGTTTATGTGGGGGTGTGTTCATGTGAGTGTGTTTATGTGGGGGTGTGTCCAAGTGAGTGTGTTTATGTGGGGGCGTGTCCATGTGAGCGTGTTTATGTGGGGGCGTGTCCATGTGTGTGTGTTTATGTGGGGGTGTGTCCAAGTGAGTGTGTCCCTGTGGGCGTGTCTATCAGGAATCCAGCTATTTGTACCTGCCTCCCTTCCCCAGACATTGCGCAGGACACGTTGCTGGAGGAGAAGACAAAACGTATTGATGCGCTGGGGGTGTTTGCCTCGGTACCACGGAAGGCCCACGCCCGGATCATCTGGAGGTGAGATGGGGGGTCTGAAGCAACATTAGTGTCTGTGGCACCCCCCCCTGTACTGACTCACACACACACAGGGTAAATATACAGTTGTTTGGCATTTCTTGAGATGTGTTACCGTGGTTACAGGGATCTCTGATGGGAGTTACAGGGGGGCTGGGAAGTTGTGGGATCCCCCCCCCTGAATCAGTGGTACTGGCAGATACATTAGATAGGTACAAGGAAGGGGAGTTACAGGGGGGCTGGGAAGTTGTGGGATCCCCCCCCCTGAATCAGTGGTACTGGCAGATACATTAGATAGGTACAAGGAAGGGGAGTTACAGGGGGGGCTGGGAAGTTGTGGGATCCCCCCCCCTGAATCAGTGGTACTGGCAGATACATTAGATAGGTACAAGGAAGGGGAGTTACAGGGGGGGCTGGGAAGTTGTGGGATCCCCCCCCTGAATCAGTGGTACTGGCAGATACATTAGATAGGTACAAGGAAGGGGAGTTACAGGGGGGGCTGGGAAGTTGTGGGATCCCCCCCCCCCCCTGAATCAGTGGTACTGGCAGATACATTAGATAGGTACAAGGAAGGGGAGTTACAGGGGGGGCTGGGAAGTTGTGGGATCCCCCCCCTGAATCAGTGGTACTGGCAGATACATTAGATAGGTACAAGGAAGGGGGGTTACAGGGGGGGCTGGGAAGTTGTGGGATCCCCCCCTGAATCAGTGGTACTGGCAGATACATTAGATAGGTACAAGGAAGGGGGGTTACAGGGGGGGCTGGGAAGTTGTGGGATCCCCCCCCCTGAATCAGTGGTACTGGCAGATACATTAGATAGGTACAAGGAAGGGGAGTTACAGGGGGGGCTGGGAAGTTGTGGGATCCCCCCCCTGAATCAGTGGTACTGGCAGATACATTAGATAGGTACAAGGAAGGGGAGTTACAGGGGGGCTGGGAAGTTGTGGGATCCCCCCCTGAATCAGTGGTACTGGCAGATACATTAGATAGGTACAAGGAAGGGGAGTTACAGGGGGGCTGGGAAGTTGTGGGATCCCCTCCCCCTGAATCAGTGGTACTGGCAGATACATTAGATAGGTACAAGGAAGGGGAGTTACAGGGGGGGCTGGGAAGTTGTGGGATCCCCCCCTGAATCAGTGGTACTGGCAGATACATTAGATAGGTACAAGGAAGGGGAGTTACAGGGGGAGCTGGGAAGTTGTGGGATCCCCCCCTGAATCAGTGGTACTGGCAGATACATTAGATAGGTACAAGGAAGGGGAGTTACAGGGGGGCTGGGAAGTTGTGGGATCCCCCCCCTGAATCAGTGGTACTGGCAGATACATTAGATAGGTACAAGGAAGGGGAGTTACAGGGGGGCTGGGAAGTTGTGGGATCCCCCCCTGAATCAGTGGTACTGGCAGATACATTAGATAGGTACAAGGAAGGGGAGTTACAGGGGGGACTGGGAAGTTGTGGGACCCCCCCTGAATCAGTGGTACTGGCAGATACATTAGATAGGTACAAGGAAGGGGGGTTACAGGGGGGCTGGGAAGTTGTGGGACCCCCCCCCCTGAATCAGTGGTACTGGCAGATACATTAGATAGGTACAAGGAAGGGGAGTTACAGGGGGGACTGGGAAGTTGTGGGACCCCCCCCCCCTGAATCAGTGGTACTGGCAGATACATTAGATAGGTACAAGGAAGGGGAGTTACAGGGGGGGCTGGGAAGTTGTGGGATCCCCCCCCTGAATCAGTGGTACTGGCAGATACATTAGATAGGTACAAGGAAGGGGAGTTACAGGGGGGCTGGGAAGTTGTGGGACCCCCCTCCCCCCTGAATCAGTGGTACTGGCAGATACATTAGATAGGTACAAGGAAGGGGAGTTACAGGGGGGGGGCTGGGAAGTTGTGGGATCCCCCCCCCCCGAATCAGTGGTACTGGCAGATACATTAGATAGGTACAAGGAAGGGGAGTTACAGGGGGGGCTGGGAAGTTGTGGGATCCCCCCCCTGAATCAGTGGTACTGGCAGATACATTAGATAGGTACAAGGAAGGGGAGTTACAGGGGGGGGGCTGGGAAGTTGTGGGATCCCCCCCCCCTGAATCAGTGGTACTGGCAGATACATTAGATAGGTACAAGGAAGGGGGGTTACAGGGGGGGGCTGGGAAGTTGTGGGACCCCCCCCCCTGAATCAGTGGTACTGGCAGATACATTAGATAGGTACAAGGAAGGGGAGTTACAGGGGGGGGCTGGGAAGTTGTGGGATCCCCCCCCCTGAATCAGTGGTACTGGCAGATACATTAGATAGGTACAAGGAAGGGGAGTTACAGGGGGGCTGGGAAGTTGTGGGATCCCCCCCCTGAATCAGTGGTACTGGCAGATACATTAGATAGGTACAAGGAAGGGGAGTTACAGGGGGGCTGGGAAGTTGTGGGATCCCCCCCCTGAATCAGTGGTACTGGCAGATACATTAGATAGGTACAAGGAAGGGGAGTTACAGGGGGGCTGGGAAGTTGTGGGACCACCTCCCTGTGTATGAACAAAGGCTACTAATGGAAGTGTCTGTGTGGCTGCTGATTGGCCCGTCTCCCTGCAGGTATTCCCAGGTGTCCTCCATGGAGCTGGACAAGTTTTTGGAAGACATCAGGTATCGGGGAATTGTCTCCAAAGCCTGAGCTCTTTAGGTAGATAGGGGAAGGGACAGACTAGATGGGACAGACATAAGGCAGTACTGGGGGGGGGGGGGGGGGGGATAAGCCTGAGCTCTTTAGGTAGATAGGGGAAGGGACAGACTAGATGGGACAGACATAAGGCAGTACTGGGGGGGGGGGGGGGATAAGCCTGAGCTCTTTAGGTAGATAGGGGAAGGGACAGACTAGATGGGACAGACATAAGGCAGTACTGGGGGGGGGGGGGGATAAGCCTGAGCTCTTTAGGTAGATAGGGGGAGGGACAGACTAGATGGGACAGACATAAGGCAGTACTGGGGGGGGGGGGGATAAGCCTGAGCTCTTTAGGTAGATAGGGGAAGGGACAGACTAGATGGGACAGACATAAGGCAGTACTGGGGGGGGGGGGATAAGCCTGAGCTCTTTAGGTAGATAGGGGGAGGGACAGACTAGATGGGACAGACATAAGGCAGTACTGGGGGGGGGGGTTGTTAAGCCTGAGCTCTTTAGGTAGATAGGGGAAGGGAATGACTAGATGGGACAGACATAAGGCAGTACTGGAGGGGGGGGATAAGCCTGAGCTCTTTAGGCAGATAGGGGAAGGGACAGACTAGATGGGACAGACATAAGGCAGTACTGGGGGGGGGGGGGGATAAGCCTGAGCTCTTTAGGTAGATAGGGGGAGGGACAGACTAGATGGGACAGACATAAGGCAGTACTGGGGGGGGGGGATAAGCCTGAGCTCTTTAGGTAGATAGGGGGAGGGACAGACTAGATGGGACAGACATAAGGCAGTACTGGGGGGGGGGGGGGGGTTGTTAAGCCTGAGCTCTTTAGGTAGATAGGGGAAGGGACAGACTAGATGGGGCAGACATAAGGCAGTACTGGGGGGGGGGGGGGATAAGCCTGAGCTCTTTAGGCAGATAGGGGAAGGGACAGACTAGATGGGACAGACATAAGGCAGTACTGGGGGGGGGGGGGATAAGCCTGAGCTCTTTAGGCAGATAGGGGAAGGGACAGACTAGATGGGACAGACATAAGGCAGTACTGGGGGGGGGGGGATAAGCCTGAGCTCTTTAGGTAGATAGGGGAAGGGACAGACTAGATGGGACAGACATAAGGCAGTACTGGGGGGGGGGGGGGGGGGGGGATAAGCCTGAGCTCTTTAGGTAGATAGGGGAAGGGACAGACTAGATGGGACAGACATAAGGCAGTACTGGGGGGGGGGATAAGCCTGAGCTCTTTAGGTAGATAGGGGAAGAGACAGACTAGATGGGACAGACATAAGGCAGTACTGGGGGGGGGGGGGGGGGGGGGATAAGCCTGAGCTCTTTAGGTAGATAGGGGAAGGGACAGACTAGATGGGACAGACATAAGGCAGTACTGGAGGGGGGGGGGGGATAAGCCTGAGCTCTTTAGGTAGATAGGGGAAGGGACAGACTAGATGGGACAGACATAAGGCAGTACTGGGGGGGGGGGGATAAGCCTGAGCTCTTTAGGTAGATAGGGGAAGAGACAGACTAGATGGGACAGACATAAGGCAGTACTGGGGGGGGGGGGGGGGGATAAGCCTGAGCTCTTTAGGTAGATAGGGGAAGGGACAGACTAGATGGGACAGACATAAGGCAGTACTGGAGGGGGGGGGGGGGGGATAAGCCTGAGCTCTTTAGGTAGATAGGGGAAGGGACAGACTAGATGGGACAGACATAAGGCAGTACTGGGGGGGGGATAAGCCTGAGCTCTTTAGGTAGATAGGGGGAGGGACAGACTAGATGGGACAGACATAAGGCAGTACTGGGGGGGGGGGGTTGTTAAGCCTGAGCTCTTTAGGTAGATAGGGGAAGGGACAGACTAGATGGGACAGACATAAGGCAGTACTGGAGGGGGGGGGGGGATAAGCCTGAGCTCTTTAGGTAGATAGGGGGAGGGACAGACTAGATGGGACAGACATAAGGCAGTACTGGGGGGGGGGTTGTTAAGCCTGAGCTCTTTAGGTAGATAGGGGAAGGGAATGACTAGATGGGACAGACATAAGGCAGTACTGGGGGGGGGGGGGGGATAAGCCTGAGCTCTTTAGGTAGATAGGGGAAGGGACAGACTAGATGGGACAGACATAAGGCAGTACTGGGGGGGGGGGGATAAGCCTGAGCTCTTTAGGTAGATAGGGGGAGGGACAGACTAGATGGGACAGACATAAGGCAGTACTGGGGGGGGGGGTTGTTAAGCCTGAGCTCTTTAGGTAGATAGGGGAAGGGACAGACTAGATGGGACAGACATAAGGCAGTACTGGAGGGGGGGGGATACGCCTGAGCTCTTTAGGTAGATAGGGGAAGGGACAGACTAGATGGGACAGACATAAGGCAGTACTGGGGGGGGGGGGGGGATAAGCCTGAGCTCTTTAGGTAGATAGGGGAAGGGACAGACTAGATGGGACAGACATAAGGCAGTACTGAGGGGGGGGGGGGGATAAGCCTGAGCTCTTTAGGTAGATAGGGGAAGAGACAGACTAGATGGGACAGACATAAGGCAGTACTGGGGGGGGGGGGTTGTTAAGCCTGAGCTCTTTAGGTAGATAGGGGAAGGGACAGACTAGATGGGACAGACATAAGGCAGTACTGGGGGGGGGGGGATAAGCCTAATTGGTTACATTTTATATTTCTTTCCCTTTTCTGGTTTAGGAATGGACTCTTCCCATTAATGAACTTCACAGATTGTCGCCCTCAGATTTTTCCCCGGGGGCTGCCACAGTCCCAGGAAGATTTACATGTGACAAAGACACCCACTCCTGAGCCAATGGAAGTGGAGACCAGAAAGGTAAATGATCTGTCTCGTATCTCACCTGTCTGGATAGGGTACTACCCTCCCATGAGGGTGGGGGGCAGTAACAATAGATATGGAAAAGCCGGTATATCTGATATTCCTGTGCGCAATGTGCAGGCAAAGGGCAGAAGCCCAGAATGTCTTGGTGGGGGCAGAGTTCTCGGCCCATTCTCTAACGCTCTGTTTTAGATCATTCAGATGAACTGCAATCTGGAGCGCAAGGAGGACAGGGCTCGCTGGCACGTAAGTCACATGTTGGAGTCCGTTTATATTCTCTTGCTACAGCTTCACTGTGTTTGGCACCCAGCTGTCCCTATCCAATAACAGAGCTGAAGTGTCTCTCATTCTCCCCGTAACTGTCTCTTTGTACGAGAGTGCAGGCCCAGAAGCACTTACCCCTCTTGTCTCCTTTTCAGCTCACTTTGTACCTAAAGCTGGAGGACAAGATGCACCGACACCTGAGCTGCGATCTCCTGCCCGGTAAGTCTGACTGCTGTAATGCTGCTGCCTGAGCCCCATAATCTCATATTATTGGGATTAATGCCCATGGGCCCAGTGCTCTCCCAGCGGACTCTGGGACTTTATGGCATTGCCGTTATGTGCTGCTGTTCCCTGGGGGGGGGGGGGGCTGTTTGGAGCTTTACTCCCTGATGTGGGGCATTTTCTCATTGCAGATGAGAGTTGTGAGAGCCTGGCATCGGAGCTGGTGCAATATGGCTTTATCAGTCAGGTGGGTACCTGCTCCTCTCCATCATGTCCCCCCAGTGCGTCGCTTTGGGGGGGGGGAAGGTTTGAGTTTGGGGTGTGCTTGTAGGACAATAGAGATATGGGGCCCTGCAGTGTGGGGAATGTGACAGTGGGGGCCCATATACCCCCCAAGGTGAGCAGAAATAGGAGAAATAGCAGTAGAGCCACAGCATTAATGCCCACGTGCCCACGTGCCCCCCGGGCTCAGTATTACGCTCAGGGGAAAGGCCCACGACTGGCAGGTAAATGCAAACTTGAACCTGAAAAATGATGGTGAATTTTACGCACCTGAATTTGAAACAAGATTAAACAAGGGAAATCTCTACCTGCTCATTAAGGTTCTGTTTGTTACCATGGTAACATACCTCTATTTAGGAACAATAGAAATAGTCATTGTACTCCAGGGCTGCCGGGATTGGATGCCAAACTATAAAGGTGACCTTGGTGGCGCTGCCATACAGCAGAAACATTAAGCAAACCAGTCATTCGGTGGCATCGCTAGTAACTATGGTGCCTGGGCCAGGGATCTGCATTGTTAGGGGCCTATATAGGGGGGTATGGGAGGGCAGAGAGGGTGGCATTAAGAAATGAGTGGTGATTAGGGGCCTATATAGGGGGGTATGGGAGGGCAGAGAGGGTGGCATTAAGAAATGAGTGGTGATTAGGGGCCTATATAGGGGGGTATGGGAGGGCAGAGAGGGTGGCATTAAGAAATGAGTGGTGATTAGGGGCCTATATAGGGGGGTATGGGAGGGCAGAGAGGGTGGCATTAAGAAGTGAGTGGTGGTTAGGGGCCTATATAGGGGGGTATGGGAGGGCAGAGAGGGTGGCATTAAGAAATGAGTGGTGCTTAGGGGCCTATATAGGGGGGTATGGGAGGGCAGAGAGGGTGGCATTAAGAAGTGAGTGGTGGTTAGGGGCCTATATAGGGGGGTATGGGAGGGCAGAGAGGGTGGCATTAAGAAATGAGTGGTGGTTAGGGGCCTATATAGGGGGGTATGGGAGGGCAGAGAGGGTGGCATTAAGAAATGAGTGGTGGCTAGGGGCCTATATAGGGGGGTATGGGAGGCAGAGAGGGTGGCATTAAGAAGTGAGTGGTGGTTAGGGGCCTATATAGGGGGGTATGGGAGGGCAGAGAGGGTGGCATTAAGAAATGAGTGGTGCTTAGGGGCCTATATAGGGGGGTATGGGAGGGCAGAGAGGGTGGCATTAAGAAATGAGTGGTGCTTAGGGGCCTATATAGGGGGGTATGGGAGGGCAGAGAGGGGGGCATTAAGAAATGAGTGGTGATTAGGAGCCTATATAGGGGGGTATGGGAGGCAGAGAGGGGGGCATTAAGAAATGAGTGGTGGGTAGGGGCCTATATTGGGGGGTATGGGAGGGCAGAGAGGGGGGCATTAAGAAGTGAGTGGTGGCTAGGGGCCTATATAGGGGGGTATGGGAGGCAGAGAGGGTGGCATTAAGAAGTGAGTGGTGGTTAGGGGCCTATATAGGGGGGTATGGGAGGGCAGAGAGGGGGGCATTAAGAAATGAGTGGTGATTAGGAGCCTATATAGGGGGGTATGGGAGGCAGAGAGGGGGGCATTAAGAAATGAGTGGTGGGTAGGGGCCTATATTGGGGGGTATGGGAGGGCAGAGAGGGTGGCATTAAGAAGTGAGTGGTGGTTAGGGGCCTATATAGGGGGGTATGGGAGGGCAGAGAGGGGGGCATTAAGAAGTGAGTGGTGCTTAGGGGCCTATATAGGGGGGTATGGGAGGGCAGAGAGGGTGGCATTAAGAAATGAGTGGTGGTTAGGGGCCTATATAAGGGGGTATGGGAGGGCAGAGAGGGGGGCATTAAGAAGTGAGTGGTGGTTAGGGGCCTATATAGGGGGGTATGGGAGGGCAGAGAGGGGGGCATTAAGAAGTGAGTGGTGGTTAGGGGCCTATATAAGGGGGTATGGGAGGGCAGAGAGGGGGGCATTAAGAAGTGAGTGGTGGTTAGGGGCCTATATAGGGGGGTATGGGAGGCATAGAGGGTGGCATTAAGAAATGAGTGGTTAGGGGCCTCTAGTTAAACCACTGCAGTGTGTTGGCACTGCCATGCACTTTGTGACTAGCAGGGCGAGCTCCAAGGCAATCGGCATGGCAGCACAGCAGGAAGTCATGTTGCTGTCACTTCCTTGCATGGCTTCTTGCTGGAAGCTCCGCCCTCTGACTACCATCTTCTAGCTAGGGGTAAGTACATTCCTTTAGCCACAATGAGCACTTGCCATTGGTCATCCAGTTGCTCAACCGTTTCTCCTGATTGGGCCAATACAAAGTTGCCCTTCTGCCCACACCGTCTGTCTCTTGCCCCTCCTGCAGGAGGATCGCCAGAAGATGGCCCTGTTCCTGGAAGAGGCTTTTCACAAACAAGGGGCATCTTTGCACTGACTGGGAATGGAGCGGCCTTGCCCCTTGGCAGGGCACAAATGCACAGATCAGGGATTGCCAAGCTGCTTGGGCCATGACAAGAGAGGAATGGCTAGTGTATATCCTCAGCCGAGCTACAAGATTGTGCCAACAAGGTGGCACGCACAGCTAGCACTGTCTTTGTACTATTGGGCCACCAACATATGGCTACAGTGGCCTCCCATGGGCCTCCATGTATGAACAGGAAGTGACACAGAAAGGGGTGGGTGTGGCCATGGAAATGTGTTAAAAAACCACGTGGCTAAACCTGCACTGAACTCTATATACACAGAGAGGGACAGAGGGTGCGAGGGCATTGGGGTTACACGGGGGGGGTGTAGTAATGGGGGTCTATAGGAATGGGATTATACAGTGTGTTGTATCGCTTCTTACTGAAACGGGGTGTGTACCCCCCAAAAAGCCCAACATGCTGAGGAGGAACATGCTGCAAATGCTCTGCTTGTGGTTCTTATGTTTATTCCAATATTAGCCAATCAGATTCAACCTGCAAATACACCTATAATATGTAGAGACTGCCCCATGATGTTCCTAGCCACGCCCCTGGGTATTTATTATACTCACTAGGAATCACAGGCCCCGCCCCTAGTGACTGAGCCGGATGTGCTGAGTATTTTTGTGTTTAATACTTTACAGCTAAATGAAACCCTCACACTGTCTCCTTATCATTATTTTATCCCCATCGCTTGTGTCTGCAATGGCAGCAGTGTGACGGGGCAGGCAGGTAGGGGTTAAACTGCCCCCCAATGAACTGACTCATTAGCACATTCATTAATTGAATTATTTATATGAACTACGTGTTATAGAGTAAAGGCCCCCATACACGGGCCTATAGAAGCTGCCGATATCAGTCCCTTAGACGATTCGGCAGCTTATCGGCCTGTGTAGGGGCACAAACGACAGGCCTGACCGACCAACATCTGGCCTGAAATCGTCCAGATATCGATCGGGCGGGTAAAAAATGTAGTCGGATCAGGGACCGCATTGGCTCGTTGATGTGTCCCCGAATTGACTGTGCCTATTACTGGCGTTTGAATTCGACCATTTGGCCCCAGGGCCTTTAGGGCTATTTTCCTTTTACAAAGGGCATATAGTTCTAAGCATGACAAGTAGACGGTTGCTTACCCAGTGTATATGGAGCGGGTGCTCATGCCCCAGACCCTCAGCACAGGGAGCCAAATAGGAATGGATTCTTTTAGAGATAGGCAGGCACTCCGGAATTCCAATAAAGTGGCATTGCCGCTCAAGTATTTAAGGACAAATTAGCCAATCAGATGAAGACAAAATTGACCAATCACAACAAACTTACAATTAAGGTCAATGTAATTAGATTACAGTGAAATACAAAAGTACTGTATATACTCGAGTATAAACCTAGTTTTTCAGCACCCAAAATGTGCTGAAAAAGTGACCCTCAGCTTATACTCGAGTCGGGTGACATGGGTCCCTCCAGACTAGCACCCTCTATCCTTTGTGTGCAAATTAGGCCCCCCGCAACCAGACCCTCCAGTGCCCTGTCCCGCTCCCAATTCATCTCCATCTACCATCATCATCTGCCCCATTCTGCACTACACATTGCACTTTATATTCTATATAAACTATATAGTTTTGAAGAATTTTAACTCTTTGTGTTTTAACTTGGTTGATGATTGCGCTAAGGGGGTAGTACATTTAAGGTATCATTGTTGATACCATATTATTTTTGTTCACCCTCTTCTCCACTTACAGAGCTAGTTTACTGTTTTTCTTTGAAATAAATATGATGCCTCAATGAATGTCATTTTATTGGTATTTATTTTGATTATTGAAACTTAGCAGTAGCGGCTGCATTTCCCAACCTAGGCTTATACTCGAGTCAATACGTTTTTCCAGTTTTTTTAGGTAAAATTAGGTACCTCGGCTTATATTCCGATCGGCTTATACTCGAGTATATACGGGTATTTTAGATAATGTGTGTACAAGAGGTTAAGTGCTCAGAAAGTAAGTCAGTTTGCTTAAATTAAATGTATATTTATACATATACCAGTAAAGAAATCATGCAGAAACATATGTATATATATATGTACACATACGTATCTGTCTGCTACAAAAAGCTCTTCATATTAAGAAAAGCAATTAGGGTACATGGGTCCCACAAATGATAGGTAAATAAGATGTTGAATCAGTATGTGGATAAAGGCAGGTAAACTATCTAGATATAAGTGGAACAATAAAAGTATATATATATATATATATGTAGAAAGTATTACCAAAAAATAATAAAATTACATTCTAATTACATTGACTTTTTCTTTTACTGGTCGGTAACCCTGACCTTAATTGTAAGTTTGTTGTGATTGGTCAGTTTTCTCTTCATCTGATTGGCTAATTTGTCCTTAAATACTCGGTGTCTATAAGAAATTTTCCAGCCTATGATTAAGTACCGAGCAAGGTACGAAACGCGTAAGGCTTTTTAGCATAAATGTGTACATATCAATAAAAGCACTTTAATCTTACTTCGTACTGGAGCAGCAATGCCACTTTATTGGAGTGCCTGCCTGTCTCTAAAAGAATCCATTCCTATTTTCCTTTTGTTGCAAAGGGGTAAAGTAGCTGCCATAGTTCTAAACTAATGGGGAGAGTGCCCAGAAATCAGGGTCTGAGGGGAGGGGCCATTTGTTCTGGGCCCCCAGGGGCTCCTTACATGGAAAACATAGAAACATGTATAGGGGGCATAATGGCTTGTGAATAACCAGGGGTGCGGCCCCCAAGCTGCTGTTAAAAAATAAAACTAGATACCAGAATTGATGGAGATCCCAGCCTTCTTGCCTTGGCAGGGGCCCCACTAGCAACTCTGTGCAGAGAAGTGCGGGGGTGGAATTGGCTGTGCCGGCATCTTGCTCCCAGCGGAGGTGGCTGCTGCTTTTATGCGTCTCTGGGACCCTGCTTATTCCTCTCTGCTCCCATAACAGCACAAAGGCAGGAATCTGCAGGGAATATTTCCACGGAGCCCATTGGGCTATTGTACTATGAGTTAAAGGGGAAGTAAACCCTACAAAGAAGTGTCCCTAAATGGCAGCCAGCGAGGAGCAAAGACAATGATTGCCCCCTGGTACTGACTTGCATTTACTTGAAACCCACTGAAATGTGAATAAATGAATTGTAATAGTCCGGCCAATGAGAAGTGTGCAAAGGGCACTGCCTGCAGGGGGCAGCCTTGGGCAAACCGGAAACAGCAAAGCTGAGCCATGTGACTGTGTAAGGAAGAATGGGAAAGACTTACAGTTGCCAGGTTGGCGGTTTTTCCACCATATTGAGCTACTGATTAAAAGCACCAGCAGGTTTCCAATGGTACATACCTGCAAAGGTAAACACACTAAATTTTACATGGCGAGACCAAAGCATTAGACTGATTCCCCCCCCCATTAGCTTTTATAGGGGAGAGATTGCCCCCACCAAAGCCTTAAGGCCCCCATACACGGGCTGATTGTAGATGCTGATATGGGTCCCTTAGACCAATTTGGCAGCTAATCGGCCCGTGTAGGGGCACAAACGATGGCCTGCCCGACCCATATCTGGGCTAAAACATCTGGTCGGATCGGGGGACCGCATTGGCTCGTTGGTGTCCCTGAACCGACTGCGCCTATTACTGGCGTTCTAATTCAATCATTTGGCCCCGGGGCCAAAGCACCGAATTAGCCTAAATTCCCCCAATGTCGGGCACCCGCAGGTGGGATATCGGGAGAGGATCCGCTCGCTTGGCGACGTATCTCCGCGTATATGGCCACCTCATTCCCCCCCATTCGCTTTTTTTAGACTGATCCTTTTAAAGGCACAAGATCATGGGGGGGGGGGGCTGCAGCCACTTGGACTAATGCCCATTTTCCTGCCCACCGCTGGCAAAGCCAGGGATTATTAAAGGTGCCACAAAGTATCCCTTTAGAGATGCAGCAGGTGTGTCATATGATACTTTCCCTTTAATAAAGAAAACCCTATTGGATAGAAGCCCCGCCCCTCCTGCACAGAAGCATGACGTACTGGGGCCGGCCCCCACACACCCCTGCTATGTAACTCTGCTCCCTCAGGGCTGCGCTTCCCTGGGGCGGGGGAGAGAGGGGAACATGGCGGTTACACTGGGCCCCAGGGCTACTCAGCGCCACAGAGCTATTGGGGGCGGGGCTGCTGAGATCTCGTTGAATCCCGCACGAAGCTGCAAGTCTCGCGAGACACGGGCGCCATTTTGTTCCCCGTGAGATCCGATTGGCCGCGGCTTCGGGAACAGGAAGTTCTCGCGAGATTTGTCTGTGGTAGAAAGTGAGTCTGTGGGATCCATGGCGGCTGCAGTTATGTTGGTGAGTGAATTAGTGCGGCTGCTGGGGGGCCGGCCGGGCTTGGCTTCTCCCCATAAACAGCTCTGTGCGCTGGGTCATGGGCCTTCCCTGCCCCCGGGGTAACAACGGGGAACGGGCGGCACAGGGAGGGCAAGTATCTCTCCGAGGGGAATGTGGCGCCGAGACATTATACTAACCGAGAGCGGGGGCACTAATGGCTCCACCTCTGGGGCTGTCTGTCTGTCTGTCTGTAACGGGGGTATTGTCCCTGGGCTCCGTCTGGCCTCTCCCACTGCCGCCACTGTGTCCTCTATTGTGCCCCCCCCTGTATCTGCCCCCACCCCCCCTGTATCTGCCCCACCCCCCCTGTATCTGCCCCCACCCCCCCTGTATCTGCCCCCACCCCCCCTGTATCTGCCCCCCCCTGTATCTGCCCCCACCCCCCCTGTATCTGCCCCCACCCCCCCTGTATCTGCCCCCACCCCCCCTGTATCTGCCCCCACCCACCCCTGTATCTGCCCCCACCCCCCCTGTATCTGCCCCCCCCCTGTATCTGCCCCATCCCCCCCTGTATCTGCCCCATCCCCCCCTGTATCTGCCCCATCCCCCCTGTATCTGCCCCATCCCCCCCTGTATCTGCCCCACCCCCACCCCCCTGTATTTAGGGGGGGGGGCAGTAATGAAATAGAGAAAGTACAGGGAAGAGCGACTAAGCTGATAAAGGGAATGGGCTCAGTTATGGGGAAAGGCTGGCCCAGTTGGGATTGGTTACACTGGGGAAGGGGCAGTTAAGGGGGGGTCACTATATATAAATATATAAGGGGGGGCAGTAATGAAATAGAGAAAGTACAGGGAAGAGCGACTAAGCTGATAAAGGGAATGGGCTCAGTTATGGGGAAAGGCTGGCCCAGTTGGGATTGGTTACACTGGGGAAGGGGCAGTTAAGGGGGGGGGGTCACTATATATAAATATATAAGGGGGGGGCAGTAATGAAATAGAGAAAGTACAGGGAAGAGCGACTAAGCTGATAAAGGGAATGGGCTCAGTTATGGGGAAAGGCTGGCCCAGTTGGGATTGGTTACACTGGGGGGGGGGGGGGCAGTTAAGGGGGGGTCACTATATATAAATATATAAGGGGGGGCAGTAATGAAATAGAGAAAGTACAGGGAAGAGCGACTAATCTGATAAAGGGAATGGGCTCAGTTATGGGGAAAGGCTGGCCCAGTTGGGATTGGTTACACTGGGGGGGGGGGGGGGGGCAGTTAAGGGGGGGGGTCACTATATATAAATATATAAGGGGGGGGCAGTAATGAAATAGAGAAAGTACAGGGAAGAGCGACTAAGCTGATAAAGGGAATGGGCTCAGTTATGGGGAAAGGCTGGCCCAGTTGGGATTGGTTACACTGGGGGGGGGGTCAGTTAAGGGGGGGTCACTATATATAAATATATAAGGGGGGGCAGTAATGAAATAGAGAAAGTACAGGGAAGAGCGACTAAGCTGATAAAGGGAATAGGCTCAGTTATGGGGAAAGGCTGGCCCAGTTGGGATTGGTTACACTGGGGGGGGGGGGGGCAGTTAAGGGGGGGGGTCACTATATATAAATATATAAGGGGGGGGCAGTAATGAAATAGAGAAAGTACAGGGAAGAGCGACTAAGCTGATAAAGGGAATGGGCTCAGTTATGGGGAAAGGCTGGCCCAGTTGGGATTGGTTACACTGGGGGGGGGGCAGTTAAGGGGGGGGTCACTATATATAAATATATAAGGGGGGGCAGTAATGAAATAGAGAAAGTACAGAGAAGAGCGACTAAGCTGATAAAGGGAATGGGCTCAGTTATGGGGAAAGGCTGGCCCAGTTGGGATTGGTTACACTGGGGGGGGGGGGGGCAGTTAAGGGGGGGTCACTATATATAAATATATAAGGGGGGGCAGTAATGAAATAGAGAGAGTACACGGGTGACAAGTTTCCTCTCAAGGCAACTAATCTCCCCATCTGCCACTTAGTGTGGGGCTGGCTACTGGCAACAAGGACTCTTTCCTGCTTGTACTCTCCCAGCGGATTGGGGGTTCCTGCAAAGCAGAGTGGGGGTGCCCTGGTGGAACGGACTCATTACAGGAAGCCCCTCAGCGCCCATGTGACCCCTCTGATGCAGCTCTTGTCTCAGGACACGGGAATGAAGCCAATTAAGGGGGCGGTGCCTATAAAGGCAGGGGTCATTATGGATGTGTGTGTGTGCTACAGGAAGGCACGGGGGGGCTGCCCGCTGGCATGGCAACCCTCCTGTCTCTGGGCATGATCAAGCCAACCCTCCATCAGTCTCCTCAGAAACTAACTCTCAGACCCCCTCTTGGGCACTTACATAACCCCTGCCCCACAGTCACCCGATGTAACCCACAGTGCTACATACCCCCCTATACCCTTGTATACGCTATGGGACAGGGACCTCCCCCTTCTTGTCTTTGTCACTGGGATGTCGGTCAGTGGGATGTCGGTCAGTGGGATGTCGGTCAGTGGGATGTCGGTCAGTGGGATGTCAGTCAGTGGGATGTCAGTCAGGGGTGAGTGAGACCTCGTTTTAGTTAAAGAACTGGGGGGACCCAGCAAGATCTCACACACAGCTGTGGATATGCATCATGGCCCCAACACGGGGGGGTCTGAGGAGCTCAGAAAACAAAGACTTGTTGATGCCCATAAAGCTGGGAAAGCTTACAGACTCTCTGAAGAGTTTGCACTCCAACAGTCAGATAGAAGTGGCCACCCATCCAAGATAAGACCAACTGCAAGGTGGTGCCTAATAGTTGGAGAGGTTTAACCCAGGGGAACTTATAAGCAACTGAAGGCCTGTCTCTCATTGGACAGTGTTGATGTTTAGGTCGTAGGAAGCATCTATACATAGATGCTCCGAGCTGCACCCACACCCCTGTAGCCCGGGCACCCTCTTATGGGCGTAGGAAGCATCTATACACAGACGCTCCGAGCTGCACCCACACCCCTGTAGCCCGGGCACCCTCTTATGGGCGTAGGAAGCATCTATACACAGACGCTCCGAGCTGCACCCACACCCCTGTAGCCCGGGCACCCTCTTATGGGCGTAGGAAGCATCTATACACAGGCCCCCCCGAGCTGCACCCACACCCCTGTAGCCCGGGCACCCTCTTATGGGCGTAGGAAGCATCTATACACAGGCTCCCCGAGCTGCACCCACACCCCTGTAGCCCGGGCACCCTCTTATGGGCGTAGGAAGCATCTATACACAGACGCTCCGAGCTGCACCCACACCCCTGTAGCCCGGGCACCCTCTTATGGGCGTAGGAAGCATCTATACATAGACGCTCCGAGCTGCACCCACACCCCTGTAGCCCGGGCACCCTCTTATGGGCGTAGGAAGCATCTATACATAGACGCTCCGAGCTGCACCCACACCCCTGTAGCCCGGGCACCCTCTTATGGGCGTAGGAAGCATCTATACACAGGCCCCCCCGAGCTGCACCCACACCCCATTAGCCCGGGCACCCTCTTATGGGCGTAGGAAGCATCTATACACAGACGCTCCGAGCTGCACCCACACCCCTGTAGCCCGGGCACCCTCTTAAGGGCGTAGGAAGCATCTATACACAGGTGCTGCCTATAGTAAGATGCAGGGCCCCAGGGGGAGTCAGACAACCAATGATATAATGGTTAGGAGCCGGGGCAGGATTGCAGCCGTACCTACCCGCAGGGTATGCCGTTTGCTAATTGCCATGTGTCTTTATTCCCACAGAGTGTTGACTCCATCAAGCTGGAGAATGGACAGAGCACCTCAGCAAAACTGGGACTCCCACCCCTCACACTGGAGCAGCAAGAGGCGCTGCAGAAGGTAAGCCATTGGCTGGGGCGGAGCCTCTTCATGAGTGTCGGAAATGCCGGTGCTGCGTATATCTCATATTAAATAATAATGGGAATGGCACAAAGTCTGGTCCTTGGGTGATAATCTGATAATCGCAATGATCAATATTTAGGGAATGATTGGTAAATAATGCTCATAAGCACGGGGAGCCATGCTGGGTTTTCCCTTCCCTGAGTGTGTGGGTCTGCGCTCTAAATGCCCCGCTGGGGTAGCGCTCGGCACCCTGCAGACTCGGTGATGGTTCAGCGGCTGCCCTTGATTGGCACACCGTTCCTACTGATATATTCATTCACATTACCCTCCTGGCAATATCCCTGGGCTTTATATCACTGTACTGGGGCAGAAAGGCAAGTATAAGGCTATCATTGCTATTGCTGGGCTCTGGCTGCAACCTCAGGCTGGTAGCAGAAGTGTGCCAAATCTCAGAATAAACCCAGTATCAAGGAGCTTGGAGTCCTACTGTGGCACATAACCCCCCTGTACCACCCAGCTCCCCCCTCCTAATACTGGGGTGAGGCTCATATATTCATTATGAATTCTCTTTCCCACCTGATCTCAGCCATACGGAAAATCAAAGCAACAGCAGCCTCCAGCAAGGCCTATCCTGGCATTTCACACTGAAGATCATCGGTGGGGGATCTCTAACAGGCACTTGTTAGCTTTGTACCCCATGCTGTTGGGGGTCTGCACCCACTAGCACTTTGTACCCCATGCTGTTGGGGGTCTGCACCCACTAGCACTTTGTACCCCATGCTGTTGGGGGTCTGCACCCACTAGCACTTTGTACCCCATGCTGTTGGGGGTCTGCACCCACTAGCATTTTGTACCCCATGCTGTTGGGGGTCTGCACCCACTAGCACTTTGTACCCCATACTGTTGGGGGTCTGCACCCACTAGCACTTTGTACCCCATGCTGTTGGGGGTCTGCACCCACTAGCACTTTGTATCCCATGCTGTTTGGGGTCTGCACCCACTAGCACTTTGTACCCCATGCTGTTGGGGGTCTGCACCCACTAGCACTTTGTACCCCATGCTGTTGGGGGTCTGCACCCACTAGCACTTTGTACTCCATGCTGTTGGGGGTCTGCACCCACTAGCACTTTGTACCCCATGCTGTTGGGGGTCTGCACCCGCTAGCACTTTGTACTCCATGCTGTTGGGGGTCTGCACCCACTAGCACTTTGTACCCCATGCTGTTAGGGGTCTGCACCCGCTAGCACTTTGTACCCCATGCTGTTGGGGGTCTGCACCCACTAGCATTTTGTACCCCATGCTGTTGGGGGTCTGCACCCACTAGCACTTTGTATCCCATGCTTTTGGGGGTCTGCACCCACTAGCACTTTGTATCCCATGCTGTTGGGGGTCTGCACCCACTAGCATTTTGTACCCCATGCTGTTGGGGGTCTGCACCCGCTAGCACTTTGTACCCCATGCTGTTGGGGGTCTGCACCCGCTAGCACTTTGTATCCCATGCTGTTGGGGGTCTGCACCTGCTAGCACTTTGTACCCCATGCTGTTGGGGGTCTGCACCTGCTAGCACTTTGTATCCCATGCTGTTGGGGGTCTGCACCCGCTAGCACTTTGTACCCCATGCTGTTGGGGGTCTGCACCCGCTAGCACTTTGTACCCCATGCTGTTGGGGGTCTGCACCCACTAGCACTTTGTACCCCATACTGTTGGGGGTCTGCACCCACTAGCACTTTGTACTCCATGCTGTTGGGGGTCTGCACCACTAGCACTTTGTACTCCATGCTGTTGGGGGGCCTGTACCCCATGCTGTTGGGGGGCCTGTACCCCATGCTGTTGGGGGGCCTGTACCCCATGCTGTTGGGGGGCCTGTACCCCATGCTGTTGGGGGGCCTGTACCCCATGCTGTTGGGGGGCCTGTACCCCATGCTGTTGGGGGGCCTGCCTCACTGCATCTGATGCCACTTGCATTTATTTTGTGGCTGCTTGTGCCTGCACCAATTATTGTGTTGGTAGTTACTGTATGTGAGTGCCAGTACCTCTTATAACTTGCCCCCCACAGGTGTCTGACCAACCATAGCCAAGGGCTTCTTTAAAGGGGAAGTTCACCTTTCAATCAGCTTTTTTTCAGTTTCTTTCAGATTCAGATTGTACAGCAGAAATAATGATTTGTATATTGTTGCTTTCGGTTATTGATTTTTTTAAAGATTTCATTTGAGACCTTAGTTCTTGTGTTGTTTCCCAGTAAGTTGCACAGAGAGGCAGGTGAGACCCTCCTGATAAACTTGGCTTCATAAGTCCATCCATTTACCTACAAGTAATGTGCTGCCTGTAACAGCGGCCTAGCATAATGCTCAGTGGGGCCAATTGTAGCTGAGTGATGGCCCGTTGCTGGGCGGGGCACATTGGCCCGTTGCTGGGGGGGGCACATTGGCCAGTTGCTGGGGGGGGGGCACATTGGCCATTTGCTGGGGGGGGGGGCACATTGGCCATTTGCTGGGGGGGGGGGCACATTGGCCAGTTGCTGGGGGGGTGGCACATTGGTCAGTTGCTGGGGGGGGGGCACATTGGCCGTTGCTGGGGGCACATTATGGTCCCTGTGTATCTGTATGAGTTAAATCCCCAGTCGGTGGCCGGGCTACATGACAGTTGGTTTTTCTCCCTGTGCCCCCAGTCGGGGCTACGTGCCTAGTATTCAGTAACCCCAAAACAAGCGCCAGGACCTTTTGGGCTTCTCCCGCTTCTATTTTATAGAGCTCCGCCCACTGCTGGACAAGCACCGTGAGTGGGAAAGGTGACCAGGCCCAAGTCTATAGAGGTAAGGTGGGTAGTGCCCGCTAGAGAGAAGATCCGGGGGGCACGCCATGGTATGGAGATGCAGTAAGTGACTGGGTAACAGGCCTTGTGTAGGGTGGTATTATGGCCTCCCAGTATACCCACAGTCAGTGTTGTGCCATGCACTTGTGCTTGTGAGATACAGTGGCATCAGCCGTCAGTGCCGCCCGTGCCCACCCTCCGCTTAATCTTTTCTGCTTTTCTTATAGGCCAAGAAGTATGCGATGGAGCAGAGCATCAAGAGTGTTCTGGTGAAACAAACAATTGCACATCAACACCAACAGCTCACCAACCTACAGGTAATGCCCCACTGCCGGCTGCTATTGTGCCCTTTGTTCCACAGACTGTGTGTCTCGGAGGCTGGAGGTACCCCTTCCCCCCCCCCCCCCCATACTCCCCCCTCCCGAGGCAAAAAGCAAACAACTTCCTTGTACAGTGGTGATCTGATTGGCCAGAAACCGGATGTTCTGTATGATTTTGTCTCTTTGTTCCCTTAACTGGGCAGTAATACCCCTTGTTCCACAGGTGTTCAACAAATAGGTAAATGGGACTTGGGTACAACCTACTTTTTGACTATTACTTTTGCTACTTATTGAGCCAGACAGGGCAATTAAAAGTGCATTGAGTTTCCAACTTCCTGGTTCTTGTGAGCAGTTGTGGGCAGCCATAAAGGAACATAATGAGATTGGCAGGCACAGACAAAGCTCCTGCATTAGGGTTTTTTGTTTATCTGGGGAAGGGAAGGAAAGGGAGGGGGTTGTTTACATTGAGCTCATTAGAGCTATTTAAAGTAAGAAGAGCTTTTCAGCACAAGGTCTATTTATTTTGCTATAAAGGTGTAAACTGCCCCTAACAATATATTTTCCTTCATGCTGAATGAAGTGGAAGTACTTTGCGTTCTGTTCAGAGAGATACGTATCGTATTGATATATATTGTACGGTATTGGGCTGATATGCACCCCATATGCCCCTGTGCCCCTGTATTTCATTACAATGGCTGCTAATTCCTGGCCATGTTCTGCTCCTTCTCAGTGACCGACCCCCTTGGGGGAAAGACAGTGACGGTACCCCATTGCTCAGTCTCAAGTATAGAGCCCCCCCTTTGCTATTCAGCGCTCCAGCGCACAACTGGGGGCTACCGCCATGCTCTGATGGCTTCTGTTTGTGGGGGCCTTAGTCAGAAGGGGGGTGAGGGTAATGCTGCAGGTCTCTACTTGTGTTTAGAGCAGGGAAGGTACCAGACAGCACAGAGAGACAGAAGTGCAAGCAGCGTGTTCTGAGCTCCCACAGACTCAACTGTGTCTTTACTGTCTTTCAGATGGCAGCAGTGACTATGAGCTTTGGAGATCCTCTCTCACCTTTACAATCGGTCAATAGAAATATTCACTTCTTCTGGGGCTCTTCTTTTCCTGTGTGGGGGGGTGGAGGAGGGCTGCTTAACATTTGCCTTTTATTATTGTCTGTGTTTTTTTCCCTAGGCCTGCACAGGGAGGGGGGAGCCGTTGGTCCTTGAAAGGGCATTTTTGAGGCGTTCTCTCAGGGTCCCGAGCAAAGGCAGTTATACCGGCCCCTTACTGGCACCATCAGTTCTCCCTGTGTATATGGAGTTATACCGGCCCCTTACTGGCACCATCAGTTCTCCCTGTGTATATGGAGTTATACCGGCCCCTTACTGGCACCATCAGTTCTCCCTGTGTATATGGAGTTATACCGGCCCCTTACTGGCACCATCAGTTCTCCCTGTGTATATGGAGTTATACCGGCCCCTTACTGGCACCATCAGTTCTCCCTGTGTATATGGAGTTATACCGGCCCCTTACTGGCACCATCAGTTCTCCCTGTGTATATGGAGTTATGCCGGCCCCTTACTGGCACCATCAGTTCTCCCTGTGTATATGGAGTTATGCCGGCCCCTTACTGGCACCATCAGTTCTCCCTGTGTATATGGAGTTATACCGGCCCCTTAGTGGCACCATCAGTTCTCCCTGTGTATATGGAGTTATACCGGCCCCTTAGTGGCACCATCAGTTCTCCCTGTGTATATGGAGTTATACCGGCCCCTTAGTGGCACCATCAGTTCTCCCTGTGTATATGGAGTTATGCCGGCCCCTTACTGGCACCATCAGTTCTCCCTGTGTATATGGAGTTATGCCGGCCCCTTACTGGCACCATCAGTTCTCCCTGTGTATATGGAGTTATACCGGCCCCTTACTGGCACCTTCAGTTCTCCCTGTGTATATGGAGTTATACCGGCCCCTTACTGGCACCATCAGTTCTCCCTGTGTATATGAAGTTATACCGGCCCCTTAGTGGCACCATCAGTTCTCCTTGTGTATATGGAGTTATACCGGCCCCTTACTGGCACCTTCAGTTCTCCCTGTGTATATGGAGTTATAACGGCCCCTTAGTGGCACCATCAGTTCTCCCTCTGTATATGAAGTTATACCGGCCCCTTAGTGGCACCATCAGTTCTCCCTGTGTATATGAAGTTATACCGGCCCCTTAGTGGCACCATCAGTTCTCCCTCTGTATATGGAGTTATACCGGCCCCTATGTACCCCTCAGGCCAGGGACGATTGGGAGGCAGCTGGGCATTTGCCCCCGGAATGAGATTAAGGTGGGAGGTACTGGTGAAAGCACCAAGATGTTGTATCCCCGTTATTCTGGGGGTGACTAATATGGGGGCACATAGGGTTGTACATAAATGTGTAGCTGCAGGGAATGGGGCAGGACAGGGCTGTGCCTTTGGGGCCCCCCAGTGCAGGCATTTAGTCGCCTTCTCCCTTCCAGCTCTCAGTACTTTCCCTAACACTGCGGAAAATGTGCCATTTGCCAGTGTTTATTAAAGAGAAGTGATTTCAGTATAAATGTGTTTATTCTCATATGCAAAGTCCCCTTTACTATTTGCTCTTACCTATAATGTCTAATAATAATATTTAGATGGGCAGAATAACCAGAATAATCGTGCCTGGTTGCTATGGGTTTCCTTTCTTAAAGGGACAGTAACACCAAAAAATGAAAGTGTATAAAAGTAATTACTATATAATGTAATGCTGCCCTGTACTGGTACAACTGGTGTGTTTTCCTTAGAAAAACTACTATAGTTTATATAATAAAGCTGCTGTGTAGCCACGGGGGCAGCCATTTACAGGAGAAAAGGCACAGGTTACTTAGCAGATAACAGATAAAACCCCATTATATTCTACAAAGCTTATCTGTTATCTGCTATGTAACCTGTGCCTTTTCTCCTTTTTCCCAGCTTCAATGGCTGCCCCTGTGTTGACATAGCAGCTCATTTATATAAACTATATTAGCGTTTCTGTAGCAAACTTACCAGTTTTACCAGCGCAGGGCAACTGTACATTATCTTTTAATTACTTTAAAACACTTTCATTTTTTGGTGTTACTGTTCCTTTAATAACATTAATATCATCTCCTGTTTGTGCCCTTGTTCCTAATATTGGCCAAGCACCTGGGGGCCACATCACCTGCATTACAGAACAGATTACCCATAGTGCGGTGCGCTATGGGGCAGATATATAACAGTGGGTGAGCCAACATGGCGGTGGCACAGCAGTGTGGCAGGGAGTTGTTTCCCATGGGCCCTTGTTGTGCTGGGATTCCTGTATAAAGGGCAAGTTTCCCTCAGGTTTGCAGCTGCAGCCGTTCTTGCTGTGTTGGCTGCTGGGAGTCTGCTTTAGAGATGCTGTATATGGCTGTGTCTCATTGCTGCCATTCCCCCATCCCATGCCTCATCTCTCCATCCCCGGGCCCCTCTGTGCCATTACCTACCTACCTATAGAAACATGGGGGGATGTGGGCAGAGGGGGGCATAATCTGTTCCCTGAGACATGGCAGAACCTCTCTGTGCCAATCAGTTGGGTGACAGTGTGCCATGGTGTTGGGGTGCTGATGGGCTCTATGGGGTGCAGGCCGCACAGTCAGACTGGAGCAGATTTACTGGCACCGCTGCCCTTAACTTTTAGTCTGGGGCCCACAACTTCCGTATGTGTGGGCCCCAATAGTGCAGGTATGTGTGGTACTGGGGCGGTGTGGTGGTGTTTGGGTGCATGTGCTACAGCCTAATATCAGTAACCCCCCCGGGGTCCCCACATGTATGTACTACTGGCCAGCCCCAGGCCGTTCCTCTGGGAATCATCTGTAGGCTCATCAGTAACATCACTTTCATCTTATCATCAGTCCTGTTCTCCTCACATCTAATCTGCATGGCCTGTGCTCTTACCTGTCTGTGTGCTTGTCCTCTGATTGGGTGGCATGGGTCACATGGGCTGGGGCTGCCAGGTGAGGGCCCCCCTCCTGGCACTATGCTCTCTGTCTTAGGGGTGTACTCTCTTGTCTTAGTCATTATCATTTCTCATAAGAAACTCCACCTCACTATGTCAATCCAGTCTCCCCCAGTACTTACCCAGGCACAGAGCTCTGATTATCTGTACTTCCTGCTCCTGGGCTGCTCTCTTTCCCATGGTCAGGCAGGAACCCCCCCCTGGGTAAGTGAATCCAATCTCCCCCCAGTACTTACCCAGGCACAGAGCTCTGATTCTCTGTACTTCCTGCTCCTGGGCTGCTCTCTTTCCCATGGTCAGGCAGGAACCCCCCCCTGGGTAAGTGAATCCAATCTCCCCCCAGTACTTACCCAGGTACAGAGCTCTGATTCTCTGTACTTCCTGCTCCTGGGCTGCTCTCTTTCCCATGGTCAGGCAGGAACCCCCCCCTGGGTAAGTGAATCCAATCTCCCCCAGTACTTACCCAGGCACAGAGCTCTGATTCTCTGTACTTCCTGCTCCTGGGCTGCTCTCTTTCCCATGGTCAGGCAGGAACCCCCCCCTGGGTAAGTGAATCCAATCTCCCCCCAGTACTTACCCAGGTACAGAGCTCTGATTCTCTGTACTTCCTGCTCCTGGGCTGCTCTCTTTCCCATGGTCAGGCAGGAACCCCCCCCTGGGTAAGTGAATCCAATCTCCCCCCCAGTACTTACCCAGGTACAGAGCTCTGATTCTCTGTACTTCCTGCTCCTGGGCTGCTCTCTTTCCCATGGTCAGTCAGGAACCTCCCCCTGGGTAAGTGAATCCAATCTCCCCCCAGTACTTACCCAGGTACAGAGCTCTGATTCTCTGTACTTCCTGCTCCTGGGCTGCTCTCTTTCCCATGGTCAGACAGGAACCTCCCCCTGGGTAAGTGAATCCAATCTCCCCCCAGTACTTACCCAGGCACAGAGCTCTGATTCTCTGTACTTCCTGCTCCTGGGCTGCTTTCTTTCCCATGGTCAGACAGGAACCTCCCCCTGGGTAAGTGAATCCAATCTCCCCCCAGTACTTACCCAGGTACAGAGCTCTGATTCTCTGTACTTCCTGCTCCTGGGCTGCTCTCTTTCCCATGGTCAGACAGGAACCCCCCCTGGGTAAGTGAATCCAATCTCCCCCCAGTACTTAACCAGGTACTTACCGGGTAACCAGTGGCCTATAAGCTGGTTCTGCTGTCAGTGTGCAACCATTCCTTGTGACATAACACCACACACCCCATTGGCTGACTGCCCCTAAACTGGCTCCTCCTCTAATATGGAGTCCTCCGACCTGTATATTGGATCATACAGATGCCCCTGTAAGTCTCCCTTGTTCCCTAGGTGAGGGCAGAAACCTCACTATACACTGTTCGTAGGGGAGCGCCTTTGCACTGTGTACTTCCTGCAGAACAGGAAGCGGTGCAGGAATCTGATAGACTGCCCCCCTGCCGGGGAAATAGTTCCTGCAGCGCCATCAAGTGTCCCAAAGCGGCTTCCTCCTCCTGCAGGCTGGGAAGGGCTTCGGCCAGTCGCTGCCTGCTCTGGGGCAGTACTTGGAGTTGGGGTGCAGTGAGAGTGTGGGGTTCCGGGGGGGTGGTGGTTGGGGCGGAATGCAGAACAGATGTGACGGCACAGTGGAACGGAACCCTGGCACTAACCGGTGACTCCTTTCTGTTGCAGATGGCGGCGCAGAGGCAGCGTGCCCTGGCCATTATGTGCCGCGTCTACGTGGGCTCCATCTATTACGAGCTGGGGGAGGACACCATCCGGCAGGCCTTCGCTCCATTTGGGCCCATAAAGAGCATAGACATGTCCTGGGACTCGGTCACAATGAAGCACAAGGTGTGGTATTACTGGGTATTACTGGGTACACTGGGCTCTGGCACGCTGAATGAGCACTGTCACTGGGCATTAGCAACCCCCTGGCACGTATGCTTCCATTCATCTACATGAAAAGGTCCAAATAGAGAGAACTCAGCATAGGCTGGACCTTTGTGTGGCTGAAGCACCAGGGCCCCCCACCCCAGCACCCCCTGTTCTGGGAATATCAGCACTGTGTAAATGAACAGAAAGGAAGGATATGCCAGCCTTACCCACCCCTGGGGGGGCACATGGTCAGCCCTTATGTGAGTGCAGGTGTATCTCCCCCCCCCCAGCTGTCTGTGAGTGAGTGTGTGTTTCCCCGTGGGTGATAAATGGGCTATGTGGGGGGCACGGCTATCTGCCCCAGGTCTCTCAGTACGGCAGCCTGGGCACGTGCCAGGTACCCCTTACCTACTCCTCTTTCTCCCAGGGATTCGCCTTCGTGGAGTATGAAGTGCCAGAAGCGGCCCAGTTGGCGCTGGAGCAGATGAACTCTGTGATGTTGGGTGGCAGGAACATAAAGGTGAGTATAAGCTGGGCCTGCACCCCTGTAGGCTGGCACTTCTGCTGTGCATCATAGATACATGTGCCATAGCAACCAGGAAAAGCTGTCAGTTGTGTAGCCTACCTGTCCTACATACACGCCCATGTCATGCCTTCATATACAGGATTGTTTCTGTGCCAGCTTTGTCCCTACTGGCGCACACAGTCTTTGGGTTAGTGACTCTGTAGTGCTGTTCCTGCTGAATTGTGCTTAGTACAGGGGAATCCTTATGTGCCATAGTTTTATGGTATCTCTCTGTACAGGCTATGGGCAAACTTAGGGGGCTGTTCCTGCTGAATTGTGCTTAGTACAGGGGAATCCCTATGTGCCATAGTTTTATGGTAACTCTCTGTACAGGCTATGGGCAAACATAGGGGGCTGTTCCTGCTGAATTGTGCTTAGTACAGGGGAATCCCTATGTGCCATAGTTTTATGGTATCTCTCTGTACAGGCTATGGGCAAACTTAGGGGGCTGTTCCTGCTGAATTGTGCTTAGTACAGGGGAATCCCTATGTGCCATAGTTTTATGGTATCTCTCTGTACAGGCTATGGGCAAACTTAGGGGGCTGTTCCTGCTGAATTGTGCTTAGTACAGGGGAATCCCTATGTGCCATAGTTTTATGGTATCTCTCTGTACAGGCTATGAGCAAACTTAGGGGCTGTTCCTGCTGAATTGTGCTTAGTACAGGGGAATCCCTATGTGCCATAGTTTTATGGTATCTCTCTGTACAGGCTATGGGCAAACTTAGGGGGCTGTTCCTGCTGAATTGTGCTTAGTACAGGGGAATCCCTATGTGCCATAGTTTTATGGTATCTCTCTGTACAGGCTATGAGCAAACTTAGGGGCTGTTCCTGCTGAATTGTGCTTAGTACAGGGGAATCCCTATGTGCCATAGTTTTATGGTATCTCTCTGTACAGGCTATGAGCAAACTTAGGGGCTGTTCCTGCTGAATTGTGCTTAGTACAGGGGAATCCCTATGTGCCATAGTTTTATGGTATCTCTCTGTACAGGCTATGGGCAAACTTAGGGGGCTGTTCCTGCTGAATTGTGCTTAGTACAGGGGAATCCCTATGTGCCATAGTTTTATGGTATATCTCTGTACAGGCTATGGGCAAACTTAGGGGGCTGTTCCTGCTGAATTGTGCTTAGTACAGGGGAATCCCTATGTGCCATAGTTTTATGGTATCTCTCTGTACAGGCTATGGGCAAACTAAGCACACAGAGAGAGACCACCCCCACCCCCAGACATACCCCCCCACACACACACATATAGAATGGGGAAAAAACTAGAGGCCTGGTTTGCACAGGAAAAGTAGGAATGAAATGGTTGAGCCTTGGTGAGAGCCCCCTGTGTTCTCCCGTAGGTGGGCCGACCCAGTAACATCGGGCAGGCTCAGCCCATTATAGACCAGCTGGCGGAGGAGGCGCGTTCCTTCAACCGGATCTACGTGGCCTCCGTGCACCAGGACCTGTCCGACGAGGACATCAAGAGCGTGTTTGAGGCATTCGGGAAGATTAAGTCCTGCATGTTGGCTCGTGATCCCACCACCGGCAAACACAAGGGCTACGGCTTTATAGGTACGGGGGGCCGGGGCTTTATAGGTACGGGGGGGCTGGGGCTTTATAGGTACGGGGGGCTGGGGCTTTATAGGTACGGGGGGGCTGGGGCTTTATAGGTACGGGGGGGCTGGGGCTTTATAGGTACGGGGGGGCTGGGGCTTTATAGGTACGGGGGGGCTGGGGCTTTATAGGTACGGGGGGGCTGGGGCTTTATAGGTACGGGGGGGCTGGGGCTTTATAGGTACGGGGGGGCTACGGCTTTATAGGTACGGGGGGGGCTACGGCTTTATAGGTACGGGGGGGCTACGGCTTTATAGGTACGGGGGGGCTACGGCTTTATAGGTACGGGGGGGGCTACGGCTTTATAGGTACGGGGGGGGCTACGGCTTTATAGGTACGGGGGGGCTACGGCTTATAGGTACGGGGGGGCCGGGGCTTTATAGGTACGGGGGGCCGGGGCTTTATAGGTACGGGGGGGCCGGGGCTTTATAGGTACGGGGGGGCCGGGGCTTTATAGGTACGGGGGGGCCGGGGCTTTATAGGTACGGGGGGGCCGGGGCTTTATAGGTACGGGGGGGCCGGGGCTTTATAGGTACGGGGGGGCCACGGCTTTATAGGTACGGGGGGGCCGGGGCTTTATAGGTACGGGGGGGCTACGGCTTTATAGGTACGGGGGGGCTACGGCTTTATAGGTACGGGGGGGCTACGGCTTTATAGGTAAGGGGGGCCGGGGCTTTATAGGTGGGGGGGGCCACGGCTTTATAGGTAAGGGGGGCCGGGGCTTTATAGTTGGGGGGGGGGGCGGGGCTTTATAGGTAAGGGGGGCCGGGGCTTTATAGGTAAGGGGGGCCGGGGCTTTATAGGTAAGGGGGGCTGGGGCTTTATAGGTAAGGGGGGCCTGGCCGTGCCCCCCTCGCCTCTCTCTTGCCTCCCCGTCTCTAATCCCTGCTCTCTGTCTCTGCAGAGTATGAGAAGGGCCAGTCCTCGCAGGATGCCGTCTCCTCTATGAACCTCTTTGATCTGGGTGGTCAGTACCTTCGAGTTGGAAAGGCCGTCACACCCCCAATGCCCCTGCTCACACCCGCCACACCTGGTGGGCTGCCCCCCGCAGCGGCCGTAGCTGCAGCAGCTGCGACTGCTAAAATTACAGCACAGGTGAGGAGCTTGGTACCCCATAGTGCAGCACCCACTTACCCCACCTATAGGCAGGGAAATGTACTGCTTCATGCCCATCCCTGGGGTAGTAGGGAAGAACCCAATGCTTTGTACTGACTGTGCTTTGTGCCCACAGGAAGCTGTAGCAGGAGCTGCCGTCCTCGGAACCCTTGCCAGCCCTGGCCTGGTAACGCCTGCACTGACACTCGCACAGCCCCTGGGGGCACTACCTCAGGCTGTTATGGCTGCACAGGCCCCTGGGGTTATTACAGGTGAGGCACGTATGTGACAGAAAGGAGGTGCACCGTTAGGCAGCACAAGTCTCTAAGTGGCCAGTAACCCTGAGGGGCGGAGCCTCTCTGTATCAGAACCAAAGACTCTGCTGTAACTCTCTCTGCTTTATCTGCCCAGGTGTGACCCCAGTGCGCCCACCCTTGCCAGTTACCATTCCCCCAGTTGGGCTAGTGAACCCTCTGCTTTCCAGTCCCCCAACGTTAGCCCAGCTAGAGGTGAAGAAGGAGAAGGAAGAAGAGGAAATTCTGCCCGAGTCGGAGAGGCCAGAAATGCTCAGTGAGCAGGAACATATGAGCATATCGGGGAGCAGCGCCCGACACATGGTCATGCAGAAACTCATGCGCAAACAGGAGGTAAGGGGGTGCAGAGAGGGTTGTAACCTCCTGGGGCTTCTCATTGGTGTTTGGTGTGGCCACACCCACTGGGATACCATGGAATTCCATGAATTCTATCTAGTCTCCCCCCAGTACTTACCCAGGTACAGAGCTCTGATTCTCTGTACTTCCTGCTCCTGGGCTGCTCTCTTTCCCATGGTCAGGCAGGAACCTCCCCCCCCCCCCCCCCCCCCTCGGGTAAGTGAATCCAATCTCCCTCCAGTACTTACCCAGGTACAGAGCTCTGATTCTCTGTACTTCCTGCTCCTGGGCTGCTCTCTTTCCCATGGTCAGACAGGAACCCCCCCTGGGTAAGTGAATCCAATCTCCCCCCAGTACTTACCCAGGTACAGAGCTCTGATTCTCTGTACTTCCTGCTCCTGGGCTGCTCTCTTCCCCCCCCCCTGGGTAAGTGAATCCAATCTCCCCCCAGTACTTACCCAGGTACAGAGCTCTGATTCTCTGTACTTCCTGCTCCTGGGCTGCTCTCTTTCCCATGGTCAGACAGGAACCTCCCCCTGGGTAAGTGAATCCAATCTCCCCCCAGTACTTACCCAGGTACAGAGCTCTGATTCTCTGTACTTCCTGCTCCTGGGCTGCTCTCTTTCCCATGGTCAGGCAGGAACCCCCCCCCTGGGTAAGTGAATCCAATCTCCCCCCAGTACTTACCCAGGTACAGAGCTCTGATCCTCTGTACTTCCTGCTCCTGGGCTGCTCTCTTTCCCATGGTCAGGCAGGAACCCCCCCCCTGGGTAAGTGAATCCAATCTCCCCCCAGTACTTACCCAGGTACAGAGCTCTGATCCTCTGTACTTCCTGCTCCTGGGCTGCTCTCTTTCCCATGGTCAGGCAGGAACCTCCCCCTGGGTAAGTGAATCCAATCTCCCCCCAGTACTTACCCAGGTACAGAGCTCTGATTCTCTGTACTTCCTGCTCCTGGGCTGCTCTCTTTCCCATGGTCAGGAAGGAACCCCCCCCTGGGTAAGTGAATCCAATCTCCCCCTTGGCTCCAACCATAAGTGTAATGTGGAATCCCTGCCGTAAAGCAAGACCAGGGTGCTGTGTTAAGCAGGGACAAACAGATGAGGGCACCGCCCCCATTATTTTGCCCAGAGGGGGGCATTAGCGCTCACGTGTCTCTCTCTCCCTGCAGAGTACTGTCATGGTCCTGCGCAACATGGTGGATCCCCGTGATATCGATGATGACCTGGAAGGGGAGGTAACGGAGGAGTGCGGCAAATTTGGCGCGGTGAATCGAGTGATCATTTACCAGGAGAAGCAGGGGGAGGAGGAAGACGCCGAGATCATCGTTAAGATCTTTGTGGAGTTCTCCATGTCCAGCGAGACGCAGAAAGCCATCCAGGCGCTGAATGGACGCTGGTTCGCTGGGCGCAAAGTGGTCGCCGAGGTTTACGACCAGGAGCGATTTGATAATAGCGACCTGTCTGCGTGATTGGACTCTTCTACATGCCCCGCCCCCCGTACTGTGCTCCTTTTATAATTATTTGTGCCGTCGTGTCTCTCCCGGAGTCGAAGCTGAGAAATAAAGCTTTTTGGGTTTTTTTCCCCTTTTCCCCTATTCTTTCCCTGCGCTTAGGCCACGCCCCTGCCTGAGTTAAAGGGCAATGTTAAAGGGTATGTGACACAGCGTTTCATTGGCTGAAGGTAGGTAGAAGGAATGAAGCACAAGGTTGACCCCCGGGGAATTTTGCAGTAAATGTTTATTAAATTATCATTTTGGGGGGGAAAAAGAAACAAAAAACAGTCTTTCTGATTCCTGCACAGGTCAGAGTTTGCTGCAAGGGAGTCTGCTCCTAACCAATCAGAAGCCTTCTACATGGGGAGTCCTCTTTCCCTCCCAGTGCTGCCAGTATTTGGCAGTAGCTGCGGACCCTCCGGACCCCCATGTGCCCCTGACTTGCAGAGGTGCCTTGTGTATATGGCATTAGAGGGTGGTACCAGTGGGCTGGAGGGCCCCTATATACGAGCCTTCTGATTGGATAGGGAGCTTATCCCTGAGCTGCTGCCAGACAAAGACATTAAATGGGGCCCGTAATAATAATACTGATAGCCTATCCATAATAGTAATAACACTGATAGCCTGCCCGTAATAATAATACTGATAGCCTATCCATAATAGTAATAATACTGATAGCCTGTCAATAATAATATTACTGTTACCCTGCCCATAATAGTAATAATAACACTGATAGCCTGCCCGTAATAGAATAATACCGATAGCCTGCCCATAATAATAATACTGTTAACCTGCCCATAATAGTAATAATAATACTGATTACCTGCCCGTAATAGAAATACTGATAACCTGCCCCTAATACTGATAGCCTGCCCGTAATAATAATACTGATAGCCTGCCCATAATAGAAATAACACGGATAGCCTGCCCATAATAGTAATAACACAGCCTGCCCATAATAATAATACTGATAGCCTGCCCATAATAGTAATAACACGGATAGCCTGCCCATAATAGTAATAACACGGATAGCCTGCCCATAATAGTAATAACACGGATAGCCTGCCCATAATAGTAATAACACGGATAGCCTGCCCATAATAGTAATAACACGGATAGCCTGCCCATAATAGTAATAACACGGATAGCCTGCCCATAATAGTAATAACACGGATAGCCTGCCCATAATAGTAATAACACGGATAGCCTGCCCATAATAGTAATAACACGGATAGCCTGCCCATAATAGTAATAACACGGATAGCCTGCCCATAATAGTAATAACACGGATAGCCTGCCCATAATAGTAATAACACGGATAGCCTGCCCATAATAGTAATAACACTGATAGCCTGCCCATAATAATACTGATAGCCTTCCCATAATAGTAATAACACGGATAGCCTGCCCGTAATAGTAATAACACAGCCTGCCCATAATAATAGCACGGATAGCCTGCCCGTAATAGTAATAACACAGCCTGCCCATAATAATAATACTGATAGCCTGCCCATAACAGTAATAACATGGATAGCCTCCCCGTAATAATAATACTGATAGCCTATCCATAATAGTAAAAATACTGATAGCCTGCCCCCATAATAGTAATAACACTGATAGCCTGCCCTTAATAATAATACTGATAGCCTATCCATAATAGTAATAATACTGATAGCCTGCCCGTAATAATAATACTGATAGCCTATCCATAATAGTAATAATACTGATAGCCTGCCCGTAATAATAATACTGATAGCCTATCCATAATAGTAATAATACTGATAGCCTGCCCGTAATAATAATACTGATAGCCTATCCATAATAGTAATAACACTGATAGCCTGCCCGTAATAATAATACTGATAGCCTATCCATAATAGTAATAACACTGATAGCCTGCCCGTAATAATAATACTGATAGCCTATCCATAATAGTAATAATACTGATAGCCTGCCCGTAATAATAATACTGATAGCCTGCCCATAATAATAATACTGATAGCCTATCCATAATAGTAGTAATACTGATAGCCTGCCCGTAATAGTAATAATACTGATAGCCTGCCCATAATAATAATACTGATAGCCTATCCATAATAGTAATAACACTGATAGCCTGCCCGTAATAATAATACTGATAGCCTATCCATAATAGTAATAACACTGATAGCCTATCCATAATAGTAATAATACTGATAGCCTATCCATAATAGTAATAACACTGATAGCCTATCCATAATAGTAATAACACTGATAGCCTATCCATAATAGTAATAATACTGATAGCCTGCCCGTAATAATAATACTGATAGCCTGCCCGTAATAATAATACTGATAGCCTATCCATAATAGTAATAACACTGATAGCCTGCCCGTAATAATAATACTGATAGCCTGCCCGTAATAATAATACTGATAGCCTGCCCGTAATAATAATACTGATAGCCTATCCATAATAGTAATAATACTGATAGCCTGTCAATAATAATATTACTGTTACCCTGCCCATAATAGTAATAATAACACTGATAGCCTGCCCGTAATAGAATAATACCGATAGCCTGCCCGTAATAGAATAATACCGATAGCCTGCCCATAATAATAATACTGTTAACCTGCCCATAATAGTAATAATAATACTGATTACCTGCCCGTAATAGAAATACTGATAACCTGCCCCTAATACTGATAGCCTGCCCGTAATAATAATACTGATAGCCTGCCCATAATAGAAATAACACGGATAGCCTGCCCATAATAGTAATAACACAGCCTGCCCATAATAATAATACTGATAGCCTGCCCATAATAGTAATAACACGGATAGCCTGCCCATAATAGTAATAACACTGATAGCCTGCCCATAATAGTAATAACACTGATAGCCTGCCCATAATAGTAATAACACTGATAGCCTGCCCATAATAGTAATAACACGGATAGCCTGCCCATAATAATACTGATAGCCTTCCCATAATAGTAATAACACGGATAGCCTGCCCGTAATAGTAATAACACAGCCTGCCCATAATAATAGCACGGATAGCCTGCCCGTAATAGTAATAACACAGCCTGCCCATAATAATAATACTGATAGCCTATCCATAATAGTAAAAATACTGATAGCCTGCCCCCATAATAGTAATAACACTGATAGCCTGCCCTTAATAATAATACTGATAGCCTCCCCGTAATAATAATACTGATAGCCTATCCATAATAGTAAAAATACTGATAGCCTGCCCGTAATAATAATACTGATAGCCTATCCATAATAGTAAAAATACTGATAGCCTGCCCCCATAATAGTAATAACACTGATAGCCTGCCCTTAATAATAATACTGATAGCCTATCCATAATAGTAATAATACTGATAGCCTGCCCGTAATAATAATACTGATAGCCTATCCATAATAGTAATAATACTGATAGCCTATCCATAATAGTAATAATACTGATAGCCTGCCCGTAATAATAATACTGATAGCCTATCCATAATAGTAATAATACTGATAGCCTGCCCGTAATAATAATACTGATAGCCTATCCATAATAGTAATAACACTGATAGCCTGCCCGTAATAATAATACTGAGAGCCTATCCATAATAGTAATAATACTGATAGCCTGCCCGTAATAATAATACTGATAGCCTATCCACAATAGTAATAATACTGATAGCCTGCCCGTAATAATAATACTGATAGCCTGCCCATAATAATAATACTGATAGCCTATCCATAATAGTAGTAATACTGATAGCCTGCCCGTAATAGTAATAATACTGATAGCCTGCCCATAATAATAATACTGATAGCCTATCCATAATAGTAATAACACTGATAGCCTGCCCGTAATAATAACAATGATAGCCTATCCATAATAGTAATAATACTGATAGCCTGCCCGTAATAATAATACTGATAGCCTATCCATAATAGTAATAATACTGATAGCCTGCCCGTAATAATAATATTGATAGCCTATCCATAATAGTAATAATACTGATAGCCTGCCCGTAATAATAATACTGATAGCCTGCCCGTAATAATAATACTGATAGCCTATCCATAATAGTAATAATACTGATAGCCTATCCATAATAGTAATAACACTGATAGCCTGCCCGTAATAATACTGATAGCCTATCCATAATAGTAATAATACTGATAGCCTATCCATAATAGTAGTAATACTGATAGCCTGCCCGTAATAGTAATAATACTGATAGCCTGCCCATAATAATAATACTGATAGCCTATCCATAATAGTAATAATACTGATAGCCTGCCCGTAATAATAATACTGATAGCCTATCCATAATAGTAATAACACTGATAGCCTGCCCGTAATAATACTGATAGCCTGCCCGTAATAATAATACTGATAGCCTATCCATAATAGTAATAATACTGATAGCCTGCCCGTAATAATAATACTGATAGCCTATCCATAATAGTAATAATACTGATAGCCTGCCCATAGTAATAATAATACTGATAGCCTATCCATAATAGTAATAACACTGATAGCCTGCCCGTAATAATAATACTGAGAGCCTATCCATAATAGTAATAATACTGATAGCCTGCCCGTAATAATAATACTGATAGCCTATCCATAATAGTAATAACACTGATAGCCTGCCCGTAATAATAATACTGATAGCCTATCCATAATAGTAATAATACTGATAGCCTATCCATAATAGTAATAATACTGATAGCCTATCCATAATAATAATAATACTGATAGCCTGCCCGTAATAGTAATAATACTGATAGCCTGCCCATAATAATAATACTGATAGCCTATCCATAATAGTAATAACACTGATAGCCTGCCCGTAATAATAATACTGATAGCCTATCCATAATAGTAATAATACTGATAGCCTGCCCGTAATAATAATACTGATAGCCTATCCATAATAGTAATAATACTGATAGCCTGCCCGTAATAATAATACTGATAGCCTATCCATAATAGTAATAATACTGATAGCCTGCCCGTAATAATAATACTGATAGCCTATCCATAATAGTAATAACACTGATAGCCTGCCCGTAATAATAATACTGATAGCCTGCCCATAATAATAATACTGATAGCCTATCCATAATAGTAATAATACTGATAGCCTATCCATAATAGTAGTAATACTGATAGCCTGCCCGTAATAGTAATAATACTGATAGCCTGCCCATAATAATAATACTGATAGCCTATCCATAATAGTAATAATACTGATAGCCTTCCCATAGTAATAATAATACTGATAGCCTATCCATAATAGTAATAACACTGATAGCCTGCCCGTAATAATAATACTGAGAGCCTATCCATAATAGTAATAATACTGATAGCCTGCCCGTAATAATAATACTGATAGCCTATCCATAATAGTAATAACACTGATAGCCTGCCCGTAATAATAATACTGATAGCCTATCCATAATAGTAATAATACTGATAGCCTATCCATAATAGTAATAATACTGATAGCCTATCCATAATAATAATAATACTGATAGCCTGCCCGTAATAGTAATAATACTGATAGCCTGCCCATAATAATAATACTGATAGCCTATCCATAATAGTAATAACACTGATAGCCTGCCCGTAATAATAATACTGATAGCCTATCCATAATAGTAATAATACTGATAGCCTGCCCGTAATAATAATACTGATAGCCTATCCATAATAGTAATAATACTGATAGCCTGCCCGTAATAATAATACTGATAGCCTATCCATAATAGTAATAACACTGATAGCCTGCCCGTAATAATAATACTGATAGCCTATCCATAATAGTAATAATACTGATAGCCTGCCCGTAATAATAATACTGATAGCCTATCCATAATAGTAATAATACTGATAGCCTGCCCATAATAATAATACTGATAGCCTATCCATAATAGTAATAATACTGATAGCCTGCCCGTAATAATAATACTGATAGCCTATCCATAATAGTAGTAATACTGATAGCCTGCCCGTAATAGTAATAATACTGATAGCCTGCCCATAATAATAATACTGATAGCCTATCCATAATAGTAATAACACTGATAGCCTGCCCGTAATAATAACACTGATAGCCTGCCCGTAATAATAATACTGATAGCCTATCCATAATAGTAGTAATACTGATAGCCTGCCCGTAATAGTAATAATACTGATAGCCTGCCCATAATAGTAATAACACTGATAGCCTATCCATAATAGTAATAATACTGATAGCCTATCCATAATAGTAATAACACTGATAGCCTATCCATAATAGTAATAACACTGATAGCCTATCCATAATAGTAATAACACTGATAGCCTATCCATAATAGTAATAACACTGATAGCCTGCCCATAATAATAATACTGATAGCCTATCCATAATAGTAGTAATACTGATAGCCTGCCCATAATAGGTTAATAATGATAGCCTGTCCATAATAGGTTAATAATGATAGCCTGTCCGTAATAGGTTAATAATGATAGCCTGCCCATAATAGTAATAAGAATAATAATGGCCAGTGGGGGAGCTCAGGGTACAATAGAAATGGGCAAATTTAATGGTACTTCCCAGAAACGAGGTTGTGCTATTGAGTAGTGACACCTAGTGGCCAACCCTGGGCAGCTCGGCACAGTCTGCAGCTCTGTCCCCACCGGGGGCCTTCATGTGCCACCTGATACTGACTGTAATGATTTGCTCTTTTTCCTGCAGCAACAACCACTAAAACTGCAAAATCCTCTTATTGGGGGGGTACTTGTCCTTTAATCTAATGTTCCACACACAGCAGGGAAACATCTACTGGGCCCTCCCCTCTCATTTATTCATAGGAACGTTCCCTCTGTGCTCCCGCAGCTGGGGGTGTGGCTTACCCGCACGTAGTTCCCCAACGCCTGGCCTTATCGTATACAGTAGGGGGTACATTATCCCTTATAATACATGAGTGATACTCAGAGTTCCCTGTATAACTCAGCCTGCAGCCTTGTGCCTTTATATGGGGGGCACAGAACCCCTCAGTGACTGCTAATATCCTTATCATTTACAGTAGGGGGTACATTATCCCTTATAATACATGAGTGATACTCAGAGTTCCCTGTATAACTCAGCCTGCAGCCTTGTGCCTTTATATGGGGGGCAC
This sequence comes from Xenopus tropicalis, assembly GCF_000004195.4. Lineage (NCBI taxonomy): Eukaryota > Metazoa > Chordata > Amphibia > Anura > Pipidae > Xenopus > Xenopus tropicalis. Next base: position 153,305,861 of record NC_030682.2, on the reverse strand, counting down.
AGAACCCCTCAGTGACTGCTAATATCCTTATCATTTACAGTAGGGGGTACATTATCCCTTATAATACTTGAGTGATACTCTAGGCTTATATGTAGGCTGTTGGGTCACTGACAGGTGCAATAACCAATGGGAAGGGAGGCAATATTAGAGAATGAGCCGTGAGTGGTAATGAAGGACTCTGGGAAATGCAGTCCTGGGATGGCTGCTACTGGCTGGGCACTCATTGGGCACAATGTGGCAGAACAGACCCACAAGGAAGGGCACACAAATACAACACAAAAGATGGAGCAATTTGCCCCCTGTGACTGTGCAAATGCCCCAGTGTAGAGGCAGTTAGTGCGACTATGCGGCAGCCCTTGCACCCTGGGAGTTGTAGTCCCGGGAATCCCCTCGTGACTATGCGGCAGCCCTTGCACCCTGGGAGTTGTAGTCCCGGGAAACCCCGTGTGACTATGCGGCAGCCCTTGCACCCTGGGAGTTGTAGTCCCGGGAATCCCCTCGTGACTATGCGGCAGCCCTTGCACCCTGGGAGTTGTAGTCCCGGGAAACCCCGTGTGACTATGCGGCAGCCCTTGCACCCTGGGAGTTGTAGTCCCGGGAAACCCCGTGCGACTATGCGGCAGCCCTTGCACCCTGGGAGTTGTAGTCCCGGGAAACCCCGTGCGACTATGCGGCAGCCCTTGCACCCTGGGAGTTGTAGTCCCGGGAATCCCCTCGTGACTATGCGGCAGCCCTTGCACCCTGGGAGTTGTAGTCCCGGGAAACCCCGTGTGACTATGCGGCAGCCCTTGCACCCTGGGAGTTGTAGTCCCGGGAAACCCCGTGTGACTATGCGGCAGCCCTTGCACCCTGGGAGTTGTAGTCCTGGGAAACCCCGTGTGACTATGCGGCAGCCCTTGCACCCTGGGAGTTGTAGTCCCGGGAAACCCCGTGTGACTATGCGGCAGCCCTTGCACCCTGGGAGTTGTAGTCCCGGGAAACCCCGCGTGACTATGCGGCAGCCCTTGCACCCTGGGAGTTGTAGTCCCGGGAAACCCCGCGCGACTATGCGGCAGCCCTTGCACCCTGGGAGTTGTAGTCCCGGGAAACCCCGCGTGACTATGCGGCAGCCCTTGCACCCTGGGAGTTGTAGTCCCGGGAAACCCCGCGTGACTATGCAGCCCTTGCACCCTGGGAGTTGTAGTCCCGGGAAACCCCGTGTGACTATGCAGCCCTTGCACCCTGGGAGTTGTAGTCCCGGGAAACCCCGTGTGACTATGCAGCCCTTGCACCCTGGGAGTTGTAGTCCCGGGAAACCCCGTGTGACTATGCAGCCCTTGCACCCTGGGAGTTGTAGTCCTGGGAAACCCCGCGTGACTATGCGGCAGCCCTTGCACCCTGGGAGTTGTAGTCCCGGGAAACCCCGTGTGACTATGCAGCCCTTGCACCCTGGGAGTTGTAGTCCTGGGAAACCCCGCGTGACTATGCGGCAGCCCTTGCACCCTGGGAGTTGTAGTCCCGGGAAACCCCGTGTGACTATGCAGCCCTTGCACCCTGGGAGTTGTAGTCCCGGGAAACCCCGTGTGACTATGCAGCCCTTGCACCCTGGGAGTTGTAGTCCCGGGAAACCCCGTGTGACTATGCAGCAGCCCTTGCACCCTGGGAGTTGTAGTCCCGGGAAACCCCGCGCGACTATGCGGCAGCCCTTGCACCCTGGGAGTTGTAGTCCCGGGAAACCCAGTGTGACTATGCGGCAGCCCTTGCACCCTGGGAGTTGTAGTCCCGGGAAACCCCGTGTGACTATGCAGCCCTTGCACCCTGGGAGTTGTAGTCCTGGGAAACCCCGTGTGACTATGCAGCCCTTGCACCCTGGGAGTTGTAGTCCCGGGAAACCCTGTGTGATATTGCGGCAGCCCTTGCACCCTGGGAGTTGTAGTCCCGGGAAACCCCGCGTGACTATGCGGCAGCCCTTGCACCCTGGGAGTTGTAGTCCCGGGAAACCCCGTGTGACTATGCAGCCCTTGCACCCTGGGAGTTGTAGTCCCGGGAAACCCCGTGTGACTATGCAGCAGCCCTTGCACCCTGGGAGTTGTAGTCCCGGGAAACCCCGCGCGACTATGCGGCAGCCCTTGCACCCTGGGAGTTGTAGTCCCGGGAAACCCAGTGTGACTATGCGGCAGCCCTTGCACCCTGGGAGTTGTAGTCCCGGGAAACCCCGTGTGACTATGCAGCCCTTGCACCCTGGGAGTTGTAGTCCCGGGAAACCCCGTGTGACTATGCAGCCCTTGCACCCTGGGAGTTGTAGTCCTGGGAAACCCCGCGTGACTATGCGGCAGCCCTTGCACCCTGGGAGTTGTAGTCCCGGGAAACCCCGTGTGACTATGCAGCCCTTGCACCCTGGGAGTTGTAGTCCCGGGAAACCCCGTGTGACTATGCAGCAGCCCTTGCACCCTGGGAGTTGTAGTCCCGGGAAACCCCGCGTGACTATGCGGCAGCCCTTGCACCCTGGGAGTTGTAGTCCCGGGAAACCCCGTGTGACTATGCAGCCCTTGCACCCTGGGAGTTGTAGTCCCGGGAAACCCCGTGTGACTATGCAGCCCTTGCACCCTGGGAGTTGTAGTCCTGGGAAACCCCGCGTGACTATGCGGCAGCCCTTGCACCCTGGGAGTTGTAGTCCCGGGAAACCCCGTGTGACTATGCAGCCCTTGCACCCTGGGAGTTGTAGTCCTGGGAAACCCCGCGTGACTATGCGGCAGCCCTTGCACCCTGGGAGTTGTAGTCCCGGGAAACCCCGTGTGACTATGCAGCCCTTGCACCCTGGGAGTTGTAGTCCTGGGAAACCCCGCGTGACTATGCGGCAGCCCTTGCACCCTGGGAGTTGTAGTCCTGGGAAACCCCGCGTGACTATGCGGCAGCCCTTGCACCCTGGGAGTTGTAGTCCCGGGAAACCCCGTGTGACTATGCAGCCCTTGCACCCTGGGAGTTGTAGTCCCGGGAAACCCCGTGTGACTATGCAGCAGCCCTTGCACCCTGGGAGTTGTAGTCCCGGGAAACCCCGCGCGACTATGCGGCAGCCCTTGCACCCTGGGAGTTGTAGTCCCGGGAAACCCAGTGTGACTATGCGGCAGCCCTTGCACCCTGGGAGTTGTAGTCCCGGGAAACCCCGTGTGACTATGCAGCCCTTGCACCCTGGGAGTTGTAGTCCCGGGAAACCCCGTGTGACTATGCAGCCCTTGCACCCTGGGAGTTGTAGTCCTGGGAAACCCCGCGTGACTATGCGGCAGCCCTTGCACCCTGGGAGTTGTAGTCCCGGGAAACCCCGTGTGACTATGCAGCCCTTGCACCCTGGGAGTTGTAGTCCCGGGAAACCCCGTGTGACTATGCAGCAGCCCTTGCACCCTGGGAGTTGTAGTCCCGGGAAACCCCGCGTGACTATGCGGCAGCCCTTGCACCCTGGGAGTTGTAGTCCCGGGAAACCCCGTGTGACTATGCGGCAGCCCTTGCACCCTGGGAGTTGTAGTCCCGGGAAACCCCGTGTGACTATGCGGCAGCCCTTGCACCCTGGGAGTTGTAGTCCCGGGAAACCCTGTGTGACTATGCGGCAGCCCTTGCACCCTGGGAGTTGTAGTCCCGGGAAACCCCGCGCGACTATGCGGCAGCCCTTGCACCCTGGGAGTTGTAGTCCCGGGAAACCCCGTGTGACTATGCGGCAGCCCTTGCACCCTGGGAGTTGTAGTCCCGGGAAACCCCGTGTGACTATGCAGCCCTTGCACCCTGGGAGTTGTAGTCCCGGGAAACCCCGCGCGACTATGCGGCAGCCCTTGCACCCTGGGAGTTGTAGTCCCGGGAAAACCCCGTGTGACTATGCGGCAGCCCTTGCACCCTGGGAGTTGTAGTCCCGGGAAACCCCGTGTGACTATGCGGCAGCCCTTGCACCCTGGGAGTTGTAGTCCCGGGAAAACCCCGTGTGACTATGCAGCCCTTGCACCCTGGGAGTTGTAGTCCCCGGGAAACCCCGTGTGACTATGCAGCCCTTGCACCCTGGGAGTTGTAGTCCCGGGAAACCCGTGTGACTATGCAGCAGCCCTTGCACCCTGGGAGTTGTAGTCCCGGGAAACCCCGCGTGACTATGCGGCAGCCCTTGCACCCTGGGAGTTGTAGTCCCGGGAAACCCCGTGTGACTATGCGGCAGCCCTTGCACCCTGGAGTTGTAGTCCCGGGAAACCCCGTGTGACTATGCAGCCCCTTGCACCCTGGGAGTTGTAGTCCCGGGAAACCCCGCGCGACTATGCGGCAGCCCTTGCACCCTGGGAGTTGTAGTCCCGGGAAACCCCGTGTGACTATGCAGCCCTTGCACCCTGGGAGTTGTAGTCCCGGGAAACCCCGTGTGACTATGCAGCCCTTGCACCCTGGGAGTTGTAGTCCCGGGAAACCCCGCGCGACTATGCGGCAGCCCTTGCACCCTGGGAGTTGTAGTCCCGGGAAACCCCGTGTGACTATGCAGCCCTTGCACCCTGGGAGTTGTAGTCCCGGGAAACCCCGTGTGACTATGCAGCCCTTGCACCCTGGGAGTTGTAGTCCCGGGAAACCCCGTGTGACTATGCAGCCCTTGCACCCTGGGAGTTGTAGTCCCGGGAAACCCCGTGTGACTATGCAGCCCTTGCACCCTGGGAGTTGTAGTCCCGGGAAACCCCGCGTGACTATGCGGCAGCCCTTGCACCCTGGGAGTTGTAGTCCCGGGAAACCCCGCGTGACTATGCGGCAGCCCTTGCACCCTGGGAGTTGTAGTCCCGGGAAACCCCGTGTGACTATGCGGCAGCCCTTGCACCCTGGGAGTTGTAGTCCTGGGAAACCCCGTGTGACTATGCGGCAGCCCTTGCACCCTGGGAGTTGTAGTCCCGGGAAACCCCGTGTGACTATGCGGCAGCCCTTGCACCCTGGGAGTTGTAGTCCCGGGAAACCCCGTGTGACTATGCGGCAGCCCTTGCACCCTGGGAGTTGTAGTCCTGGGAAACCCCGCGTGACTATGCGGCAGCCCTTGCACCCTGGGAGTTGTAGTCCCGGGAAACCCCGTGTGACTATGCGGCAGCCCTTGCACCCTGGGAGTTGTAGTCCCGGGAAACCCCGTGTGACTATGCGGCAGCCCTTGCACCCTGGGAGTTGTAGTCCCGGGAAACCCCGCGTGACTATGCGGCAGCCCTTGCACCCTGGGAGTTGTAGTCCCGGGAAACCCCGTGTGACTATGCGGCAGCCCTTGCACCCTGGGAGTTGTAGTCCCGGGAAACCCCGCGTGACTATGCGGCAGCCCTTGCACCCTGGGAGTTGTAGTCCCGGGAAACCCCGCGTGACTATGCGGCAGCCCTTGCACCCTGGGAGTTGTAGTCCCGGGAAACCCCGCGTGACTATGCAGCAGCCCTTGCACCCTGGGAGTTGTAGTCCCGGGAAACCCCGCGTGACTATGCGGCAGCCCTTGCACCCTGGGAGTTGTAGTCCCGGGAAACCCCGTGTGACTATGCGGCAGCCCTTGCACCCTGGGAGTTGTAGTCCCGGGAAACCCACGTGACTATGCGGCAGCCCTTGCACCCTGGGAGTTGTAGTCCCGGGAAACCCCGTGTGACTATGCAGCAGCCCTTGCACCCTGGGAGTTGTAATCCCGGGAAACCCCGCGTGACTATGCGGCAGCCCTTGCACCCTGGGAGTTGTAGTCCCGGGAAACCCCACGTGACTATGCGGCAGCCCTTGCACCCTGGGAGTTGTAGTCCCGGGAAACCCCGTGTGACTATGCGGCAGCCCTTGCACCCTGGAGTTGTAGTCCCGGGAAACCCGCGTGACTATGCGGCAGCCCTTGCACCCTGGGAGTTGTAGTCCCGGGAAACCCCGCGTGACTATGCGGCAGCCCTTGCACCCTGGGAGTTGTAGTCCCGGGAAACCCCGCGTGACTATGCGGCAGCCCTTGCACCCTGGGAGTTGTAGTCCCGGGAAACCCCACGTGACTATGCGGCAGCCCTTGCACCCTGGGAGTTGTAGTCCTGGGAAACCCCGTGTGACTATGCGGCAGCCCTTGCACCCTGGGAGTTGTAGTCCCGGGAAACCCCGTGTGACTATGCGGCAGCCCTTGCACCCTGGGAGTTGTAGTCCCGGGAAACCCCGTGTGACTATGCGGCAGCCCTTGCACCCTGGGAGTTGTAGTCCCGGGAAACCCCGTGTGACTATGCAGCCCTTGCACCCTGGGAGTTGTAGTCCTGGCAAACCCCGCGCGACTATGCGGCAGCCCTTGCACCCTGGGAGTTGTAGTCCTGGGAAACCCCGTGTGACTATGCGGCAGCCCTTGCACCCTGGGAGTTGTAGTCCCGGGAAACCCCGTGTGACTATGCAGCCCTTGCACCCTGGGAGTTGTAGTCCCGGGAAACCCCGTGTGACTATGCGGCAGCCCTTGCACCCTGGGAGTTGTAGTCCCGGGAAACCCCGTGTGACTATGCAGCCCTTGCACCCTGGGAGTTGTAGTCCCGGGAAACCCCGCGCGACTATGCGGCAGCCCTTGCACCCTGGGAGTTGTAGTCCCGGGAAACCCCGTGTGACTATGCGGCAGCCCTTGCACCCTGGGAGTTGTAGTCCCGGGAAACCCCGTGTGACTATGCGGCAGCCCTTGCACCCTGGGAGTTGTAGTCCGGGAAACCCGTGTGACTATGCGGCAGCCCTTGCACCCTGGGAGTTGTAGTCCCGGGAAACCCCGTGTGACTATGCGGCAGCCCTTGCACCCTGGGAGTTGTAGTCCCGGGAAACCCCGCGTGACTATGCGGCAGCCCTTGCACCCTGGGAGTTGTAGTCCTGGGAAACCCCGCGTGACTATGCGGCAGCCCTTGCACCCTGGGAGTTGTAGTCCCGGGAAACCCCGTGTGACTATGCGGCAGCCCTTGCACCCTGGGAGTTGTAGTCCCGGGAAACCCCGTGTGACTATGCGGCAGCCCTTGCACCCTGGGAGTTGTAGTCCCGGGAAACCCCGTGTGACTATGCGGCAGCCCTTGCACCCTGGGAGTTGTAGTCCCGGGAAACCCCGTGTGACTATGCGGCAGCCCTTGCACCCTGGGAGTTGTAGTCCTGGGAAACCCCGTGTGACTATGCGGCAGCCCTTGCACCCTGGGAGTTGTAGTCGCGGGAAACCCCGTGTGACTATGCGGCAGCCCTTGCACCCTGGGAGTTGTAGTCCTGGGAAACCCTGTGTGACTATGCGGCAGCCCTTGCACCCTGGGAGTTGTAGTCCCGGGAAACCCCGTGTGACTATGCAGCCCTTGCACCCTGGGAGTTGTAGTCCCGGGAAACCCCGTGTGACTATGCAGCCCTTGCACCCTGGGAGTTGTAGTCCCGGGAAACCCCGCGTGACTATGCGGCAGCCCTTGCACCCTGGGAGTTGTAGTCCCGGGAAACCCCGTGTGACTATGCAGCCCTTGCACCCTGGGAGTTGTAGTCCCGGGAAACCCCGTGTGACTATGCAGCCCTTGCACCCTGGGAGTTGTAGTCCCGGGAAACCCCGCGTGACTATGCGGCAGCCCTTGCACCCTGGGAGTTGTAGTCCCGGGAAACCCCGCGTGACTATGCGGCAGCCCTTGCACCCTGGGAGTTGTAGTCCCGGGAAACCCCGCGTGACTATGCGGCAGCCCTTGCACCCTGGGAGTTGTAGTCCCGGGAAACCCCGTGTGACTATGCGGCAGCCCTTGCACCCTGGGAGTTGTAGTCCCGGGAAACCCCGCGTGACTATGCGGCAGCCCTTGCACCCTGGGAGTTGTACTCCCGGAAACCCGTGTGACTATGCGGCAGCCCTTGCACCCTGGGAGTTGTAGTCCCGGGAAACCCCGCGCGACTATGCAGCAGCCCTTGCACCCTGGGAGTTGTAGTCCCGGGAAACCCCGTGTGACTATGCGGCAGCCCTTGCACCCTGGGAGTTGTAGTCCCGGGAAACCCCGTGTGACTATGCAGCAGCCCTTGCACCCTGGGAGTTGTAGTCCCGGGAAACCCCGCGCGACTATGCGGCAGCCCTTGCACCCTGGGAGTTGTAGTCCCGGGAAACCCCGTGTGACTATGCAGCCCTTGCACCCTGGGAGTTGTAGTCCTGGGAAACCCCGTGTGACTATGCAGCCCTTGCACCCTGGGAGTTGTAGTCCGGGAAACCCCGTGTGACTATGCGGCAGCCCTTGCACCCTGGGAGTTGTAGTCCCGGGAAACCCTGTGTGATATTGCGGCAGCCCTTGCACCCTGGGAGTTGTAGTCCCGGGAAACCCCGTGTGACTATGCGGCAGCCCTTGCACCCTGGGAGTTGTAGTCCCAGGAAACCCCGCGTGACTATGCGGCAGCCCTTGCACCCTGGGAGTTGTAGTCCCAGGAAACCCCGTGTGACTATGCGGCAGCCCTTGCACCCTGGGAGTTGTAGTCCCGGGAAACCCCGCGCGACTATGCGGCAGCCCTTGCACCCTGGGAGTTGTAGTCCCAGGAAACCCCGCGTGACTATGCAGCCCTTGCACCCTGGGAGTTGTAGTCGCGGGAAACCCCGTGTGACTATGCAGCCCTTGCACCCTGGGAGTTGTAGTCCCGGGAAACCCCGTGTGACTATGCAGCCCTTGCACCCTGGGAGTTGTAGTCCCGGGAAACCCCGCGTGACTATGCGGCAGCCCTTGCACCCTGGGAGTTGTAGTCCCGGGAAACCCCGTGTGACTATGCAGCCCTTGCACCCTGGGAGTTGTAGTCCCGGGAAACCCCGCGCGACTATGCAGCCCTTGCACCCTGGGAGTTGTAGTCCCGGGAACCCCGCGCGACTATGCAGCCCTTGCACCCTGGGAGTTGTAGTCCTGGGAAACCCCGCGTGACTATGCGGCAGCCCTTGCACCCTGGGAGTTGTAGTCCCGGGAAACCCCGTGTGACTATGCGGCAGCCCTTGCACCCTGGGAGTTGTAGTCCCGGGAAACCCCGTGTGACTATGCGGCAGCCCTTGCACCCTGGGAGTTGTAGTCCCGGGAAACCCCGTGTGACTATGCGGCAGCCCTTGCACCCTGGGAGTTGTAGTCCTGGGAAACCCCGTGTGACTATGCAGCCCTTGCACCCTGGGAGTTGTAGTCCCGGGAAACCCCGCGTGACTATGCGGCAGCCCTTGCACCCTGGGAGTTGTAGTCCCGGGAAACCCCGTGTGACTATGCGGCAGCCCTTGCACCCTGGGAGTTGTAGTCCTGGGAAACCCCGTGTGACTATGCAGCCCTTGCACCCTGGGAGTTGTAGTCCCGGGAAACCCCGCGTGACTATGCGGCAGCCCTTGCACCCTGGGAGTTGTAGTCCCGGGAAACCCCGTGTGACTATGCGGCAGCCCTTGCACCCTGGGAGTTGTAGTCCTGGGAAACCCCGTGTGACTATGCAGCCCTTGCACCCTGGGAGTTGTAGTCCCGGGAAACCCCGTGTGACTATGCGGCAGCCCTTGCACCCTGGGAGTTGTAGTCCCGGGAAACCCCGCGCGACTATGCGGCAGCCCTTGCACCCTGGGAGTTGTAGTCCCGGGAAACCCCGTGTGACTATGCGGCAGCCCTTGCACCCTGGGAGTTGTAGTCCCGGGAAACCCTGTGTGACTATGCGGCAGCCCTTGCACCCTGGGAGTTGTAGTCCCGGGAAACCCCGCGTGACTATGCGGCAGCCCTTGCACCCTGGGAGTTGTAGTCCGGGAAACCCCATGTGACTATGCGGCAGCCCTTGCACCCTGGGAGTTGTAGTCCCGGGAAACCCTGTGTGACTATGCGGCAGCCCTTGCACCCTGGGAGTTGTAGTCCCGGGAAACCCCGCGTGACTATGCAGCCCTTGCACCCTGGGAGTTGTAGTCCCGGGAAACCCCGCGTGACTATGCGGCAGCCCTTGCACCCTGGGAGTTTGTAGTCCGGGAAACCCCGTGTGACTATGCGGCAGCCCTTGCACCCTGGGAGTTGTAGTCCCGGGAAACTCCGCGCGACTATGCGGCAGCCCTTGCACCCTGGGAGTTGTAGTCCGGGGAAACCCCGTGTGACTATGCGGCAGCCCTTGCACCCTGGGAGTTGTAGTCCCGGGAAACCCCATGTGACTATGCGGCAGCCCTTGCACCCTGGGAGTTGTAGACCCGGGAAACCCCATGTGACTATGCGGCAGCCCTTGCACCCTGGGAGTTGTAGTCCCGGGAAACCCCGCGCGACTATGCGGCAGCCCTTGCACCCTGGGAGTTGTAGTCGCGGGAAACCCCGTGTGACTATGCGGCAGCCCTTGCACCCTGGGAGTTGTAGTCCCGGGAAACCCTGTGTGACTATGCGGCAGCCCTTGCACCCTGGGAGTTGTAGTCCCGGGAAACCCCGTGTGACTATGCAGCCCTTGCACCCTGGGAGTTGTAGACCCGGGAAACCCTGTGTGACTATGCGGCAGCCCTTGCACCCTGGGAGTTGTAGACCCGGGAAACCCTGCGCGACTATGCAGCCCTTGCATCCTGGGAGTTGTAGACCCGGGAAACCCTGCGCGACTATGCGACAGCCCTTGCACCCTGGGAGTTGTAGTCCCGGGAAACCCTGTGTGACTATGCGGCAGCCCTTGCACCCTGGGAGTTGTAGTCCCGGGAAACCCCGTGTGACTATGCGGCAGCCCTTGCACCCTGGGAGTTGTAGACCCGGGAAACCCTGTGTGACTATGCGGCAGCCCTTGCACCCTGGGAGTTGTAGACCCGGGAAACCCTGCGCGACTATGCGACAGCCCTTGCATCCTGGGAGTTGTAGACCCGGGAAACCCTGTGTGACTATGCGGCAGCCCTTGCACCCTGGGAGTTGTAGACCCGGGAAACCCTGTGTGACTATGCGACAGCCCTTGCACCCTGGGAGTTGTAGTCCCGGGAAACCCCGTGTGACTATGCGGCAGCCCTTGCACCCTGGGAGTTGTAGTCCCAGGAAACCCCGTGTGACTATGCGGCAGCCCTTGCACCCTGGGAGTTGTAGACCCGGGAAACCCTGTGTGACTATGCGGCAGCCCTTGCACCCTGGGAGTTGTAGTCCCGGGAAACCCCGTGTGACTATGCAGCCCTTGCACCCTGGGAGTTGTAGTCCCGGGAAACCCCGTGTGACTATGCAGCCCTTGCACCCTGGGAGTTGTAGACCCGGGAAACCCTGTGTGACTATGCGGCAGCCCTTGCACCCTGGGAGTTGTAGTCCCGGGAAACCCCGTGTGACTATGCAGCCCTTGCACCCTGGGAGTTGTAGTCCCGGGAAACCCCGTGTGACTATGCGGCAGCCCTTGCACCCTGGGAGTTGTAGTCCTGGGAAACCCCGCGTGACTATGCGGCAGCCCTTGCACCCTGGGAGTTGTAGTCCCGGGAAACCCCGTGTGACTATGCAGCCCTTGCACCCTGGGAGTTGTAGTCCCGGGAAACCCCGTGTGACTATGCAGCCCTTGCACCCTGGGAGTTTGTAGTCCCGGGAAACCCCGCGCGACTATGCAGCAGCCCTTGCACCCTGGGAGTTGTAGTCCCGGGAAACCCCGTGTGACTATGCAGCCCTTGCACCCTGGGAGTTGTAGTCCCGGGAAACCAATGTGTGACTATGCGGCAGCCCTTGCACCCTGGGAGTTGTAGTCCCGGGAAACCCCGTGTGACTATGCGGCAGCCCTTGCACCCTGGGAGTTGTAGTCCGGGAACCCCGTGTGACTATGCGGCAGCCCTTGCACCCTGGGAGTTGTAGTCCCGGGAAACCCCGTGTGACTATGCGGCAGCCCTTGCACCCTGGGAGTTGTAGTCCCGGGAAACCCCGTGTGACTATGCGGCAGCCCTTGCACCCTGGGAGTTGTAGTCCCGGGAAACCCCGTGTGACTATGCGGCAGCCCTTGCACCCTGGGAGTTGTAGTCCCGGGAAACCCCGTGTGACTATGCGGCAGCCCTTGCACCCTGGGAGTTGTAGTCCCGGGAAACCCCGTGTGACTATGCGGCAGCCCTTGCACCCTGGGAGTTGTAGTCCCGGGAAACCCCGTGTGACTATGCAGCCCTTGCACCCTGGGAGTTGTAGTCCTGGGAAACCCCGTGTGACTATGCAGCCCTTGCACCCTGGGAGTTGTAGTCCCGGGAAACCCCGTGTGACTATGCGGCAGCCCTTGCACCCTGGGAGTTGTAGTCCCGGGAAACCCCGTGTGACTATGCAGCCCTTGCACCCTGGGAGTTGTAGTCCCGGGAAACCCCGTGTGACTATGCGGCAGCCCTTGCACCCTGGGAGTTGTAGTCCTGGGAAACCCCGTGTGACTATGCGGCAGCCCTTGCACCCTGGGAGTTGTAGTCCTGGGAAACCCCGTGTGACTATGCGGCAGCCCTTGCACCCTGGGAGTTGTAGTCCTGGGAACCCCGTGTGACTATGCGGCAGCCCTTGCACCCTGGGAGTTGTAGTCCCGGGAAACCCCGTGTGACTATGCGGCAGCCCTTGCACCCTGGGAGTTGTAGTCCCGGGAAACCCCGTGTGACTATGCGGCAGCCCTTGCACCCTGGGAGTTGTAGTCCCGGGAAACCCCGTGTGACTATGCGGCAGCCCTTGCACCCTGGGAGTTGTAGTCCCGGGAAACCCCATGTGACTATGCGGCAGCCCTTGCACCCTGGGAGTTGTAGTCCTGGGAAACCCCATGTGACTATGCAGCCCTTGCACCCTGGGAGTTGTAGTCCCGGGAAACCCCGTGTGACTATGCGGCAGCCCTTGCACCCTGGAGTTGTAGTCCCGGGAAACCCCGTGTGACTATGCGGCAGCCCTTGCACCCTGGGAGTTGTAGTCCCGGGAAACCCCGTGTGACTATGCAGCCCTTGCACCCTGGGAGTTGTAGTCCCGGGAAACCCTGTGTGACTATGCGGCAGCCCTTGCACCCTGGGAGTTGTAGTCCCGGGAAACCCTGTGTGACTATGCGGCAGCCCTTGCACCCTGGGAGTTGTAGTCCCGGGAAACCCCGTGTGACTATGCAGCCCTTGCACCCTGGGAGTTGTAGTCCCGGGAAACCCTGTGTGACTATGCGGCAGCCCTTGCACCCTGGGAGTTGTAGTCCTGGGAAACCCCGTGTGACTATGCGGCAGCCCTTGCACCCTGGGAGTTGTAGTCCCGGGAAACCCCGTGTGACTATGCAGCCCTTGCACCCTGGGAGTTGTAGTCCCGGGAAACCCCGTGTGACTATGCAGCCCTTGCACCCTGGGAGTTGTAGTCCCAGGAAACCCCGTGTGACTATGCGGCAGCCCTTGCACCCTGGGAGTTGTAGTCCTGGGAAACCCATGTGACTATGCAGCCCTTGCACCCTGGGAGTTGTAGTCCCGGGAAACCCCGTGTGACTATGCGGCAGCCCTTGCACCCTGGGAGTTGTAGTCCCGGGAAACCCCGTGTGACTATGCAGCCCTTGCACCCTGGGAGTTGTAGTCCCGGGAAACCCCGTGTGACTATGCGGCAGCCCTTGCACCCTGGGAGTTGTAGTTCCGGGAAACCCCGTGTGACTATGCAGCCCTTGCACCCTGGGAGTTGTAGTCCCGGGAAACCCTGTGTGACTATGCGGCAGCCCTTGCACCCTGGGAGTTGTAGTCCCGGGAAACCCCGTGTGACTATGCGGCAGCCCTTGCACCCTGGGAGTTGTAGTCCCGGGAAACCCCGTGTGACTATGCGGCAGCCCTTGCACCCTGGGAGTTGTAGTCCCGGGAAACCCCGTGTGACTATGCGGCAGCCCTTGCACCCTGGGAGTTGTAGTCCCGGGAAACCCCGCGTGACTATGCGGCAGCCCTTGCACCCTGGGAGTTGTAGTCCCGGGAAACCCTGTGTGACTATGCGGCAGCCCTTGCACCCTGGGAGTTGTAGTCCCGGGAAACCCCGTGTGACTATGCGGCAGCCCTTGCACCCTGGGAGTTGTAGTCCCGGGAAACCCCGCGTGACTATGCAGCCCTTGCACCCTGGGAGTTGTAGTGGGGGATTGGCAGAGGGGCACGGCAGGGGGACTGGCAGAGGGGCACGGCAGGGGGACTGGCAGAGTGGCATGGCAGGGGGACTGGCAGAGTGGCATGGCAGGGGGACTGGCAGAGCGGAACGGCAGGGACTGGCAGAGCGGCACGGCAGGGGGACTGGCAGAGGGGCACGGCAGGGGGACTGGCAGAGTGGCACGGCAGGGGGACTGGCAGAGCGGCACGGCAGGGGGACTGGCAAAGCGGCACGGCAGGGGGACTGGCAGAGCGGCACGGCAGGGGGACTGGCAGGGCGGCACGGCAGGGGGACTGGCAGAGCGGCACGGCAGGGGGACTGGCAGAGGGGCACGGCAGGGGGACTGGCAGGGCGGCACGGCAGGGGGACTGGCAGAGCGGCACGGCAGGGGGACTGGCAGAGGGGCACGGCAGGGGGACTGGCAGAGGGGCACGGCAGGGGGACTGGCAGAGTGGCACGGCAGGGGGACTGGCAGAGTGGCACGGCAGGGGGACTGGCAGGGCGGCACGGCAGGGGGACTGGCAGAGCGGCACGGCAGGGGGACTGGCAGAGGGGCACGGCAGGGGGACTGGCAGAGGGGCACGGCAGGGGGACTGGCAGAGGGGCACGGCAGGGGGACTGGCAGAGGGGCACGGCAGGGGGATTGGCAGAGTGGCACGGCAGGGGGATTGGCAGAGTGGCACGGCAGGGGGATTGGCAGAGTGGCACGGCAGGGACTGGCAGAGGGGCACGGCAGGGGGACTGGCAGAGTGGCATGGCAGGGGGACTGGCAGAGTGGCATGGCAGGGGGACTGGCAGAGTGGAACGGCAGGGACTGGCAGAGCGGCACGGCAGGGGGACTGGCAGAGGGGCACGGCAGGGGGACTGGCAGAGTGGCATGGCAGGGGGACTGGCAGAGTGGCATGGCAGGGGGACTGGCAGAGTGGAACGGCAGGGACTGGCAGAGCGGCACGGCAGGGGGACTGGCAGAGGGGCACGGCAGGGGGACTGGCAGAGTGGCACGGCAGGGGGACTGGCAGAGGGGCACGGCAGGGGGACTGGCAGAGGGGCACGGCAGGGGGACTGGCAGAGCGGCACGGCAGGGGGACTGGCAGAGCGGCACGGCAGGGGGACTGGCAGAGGGGCACGGCAGGGGGACTGGCAGGGCGGCACGGCAGGGGGACTGGCAGAGCGGCACGGCAGGGGGACTGGCAGAGGGGCACGGCAGGGGGACTGGCAGAGGGGCACGGCAGGGGGACTGGCAGAGTGGCACGGCAGGGGGACTGGCAGGGCGGCACGGCAGGGGGACTGGCAGAGCGGCACGGCAGGGGGACTGGCAGAGGGGCACGGCAGGGGGACTGGCAGAGGGGCACGGCAGGGGGACTGGCAGAGTGGCACGGCAGGGGGACTGGCAGAGGGGCACGGCAGGGGGACTGGCAGAGAGGCACGGCAGGGGGACTGGCAGAGCGGCACGGCAGGGGGACTGGCAGAGCGGCACGGCAGGGGGACTGGCAGAGCGGCACGGCAGGGGACTGGCAGAGGGGCACGGCAGGGGGACTGGCAGAGGGGCACGGCAGGGGGACTGGCAGAGTGGCACGGCAGGGGGACTGGCAGAGTGGCATGGCAGGGGGACTGGCAGAGTGGAACGGCAGGGACTGGCAGAGCGGCACGGCAGGGGGACTGGCAGAGGGGCACGGCAGGGGGACTGGCAGAGTGGCACGGCAGGGGGACTGGCAGAGTGGCACGGCAGGGGGACTGGCAGAGGGGCACGGCAGGGGGACTGGCAGAGGGGCACGGCAGGGGGACTGGCAGAGCGGCACGGCAGGGGGACTGGCAGAGCGGCACGGCAGGGGGACTGGCAGAGCGGCACGGCAGGGGGACTGGCAGAGTGGCACGGCAGGGGGACTGGCAGAGGGGCACGGCAGGGGGATTGGCAGAGGGGCACGGCAGGGGGACTGGCAGAGGGGCACGGCAGGGGGACTGGCAGAGTGGCATGGCAGGGGGACTGGCAGAGTGGCATGGCAGGGGGACTGGCAGAGTGGAACGGCAGGGACTGGCAGAGCGGCACGGCAGGGGGACTGGCAGAGGGGCACGGCAGGGGGACTGGCAGAGTGGCATGGCAGGGGGACTACAACTCCCGGGCAGGGGGATTGGCAGAGTGGCACGGCAGGGGGATTGGCAGAGTGGCACGGCAGGGGGACTGGCAGAGGGGCACGGCAGGGGGACTGGCAGAGTGGCACGGCAGAGGGACTGGCAGAGTGGCACGGCAGGGGGACTGGCAGAGGGGCACGGCAGGGGGACTGGCAGAGGGGCACGGCAGGGGGACTGGCAGAGTGGCACGGCAGGGGGACTGGCAGAGGGGCACGGCAGGGGGACTGGCAGAGGGGCACGGCAGGGACTGGCAGAGTGGCACGGCAGGGGGATTGGCAGAGGGGCACGGCAGAGGGATTGGCAGAGGGGCACGGCAGGGGGACTGGCAGAGGGGCACGGCAGGGGGATTGGCAGAGTGGCACAGCAGGGGGATTGGCAGAGTGGCACGGCAGGGGGACTGGCAGAGTGGCACGGCAGGGGGACTGGCAGAGGGGCACGGCAGGGGGACTGGCAGAGGGGCACGGCAGGGGAACTGGCAGAGTGGCATGGCAGGGATTGGCAGAGTGGCACGGCAGGGGGATTGGCAGAGTGGCACGGCAGGGGGATTGGCAGAGGGGCACGGCAGGGGGACTGGCAGAGGGGCACGGCAGGGAGACTGGCAGAGTGGCACGGCAGGGATTGGCAGAGTGGCACGGCAGGGGGATTGGCAGAGTGGCACGGCAGGGGGACTGGCAGAGTGGCACGGCAGGGGGATTGGCAGAGTGGCACGGCAGGGGGACTGGCAGAGTGGCACGGCAGGGGGATTGGCAGAGTGGCATGGCAGAGGGATTGGCAGAGGGGCACGGCAGGGACTGGCAGAGGGGCATGGCAGGGGGGCTGGCAGAGGGGCACGGCAGGGGGATTGGCAGAGTGGCATGGCAGGGGGATTGGCAGAGTGGCACGGCAGGGACTGACAGAGTGGCACGGCAGGGGGACTGGCAGAGGGGCACGGCAGGGGGATTGGCAGAGTGGCACGGCAGGGGGATTGGCAGAGTGGCACGGCAGGGGGATTGGCAGAGTGGCACGGCAGGGACTGGCAGAGGGGCACGGCAGGGGGACTGGCAGAGTGGCATGGCAGGGGGACTGGCAGAGTGGCATGGCAGGGGGACTGGCAGAGTGGAACGGCAGGGACTGGCAGAGCGGCACGGCAGGGGGACTGGCAGAGGGGCACGGCAGGGGGACTGGCAGAGTGGCATGGCAGGGGGACTGGCAGAGTGGCATGGCAGGGGGACTGGCAGAGTGGAACGGCAGGGACTGGCAGAGCGGCACGGCAGGGGGACTGGCAGAGGGGCACGGCAGGGGGACTGGCAGAGTGGCACGGCAGGGGGACTGGCAGAGTGGCACGGCAGGGGGACTGGCAGAGGGGCACGGCAGGGGGACTGGCAGAGGGGCACGGCAGGGGGACTGGCAGAGGGGCACGGCAGGGGGACTGGCAGAGCGGCACGGCAGGGGGACTGGCAGAGCGGCACGGCAGGGGGACTGGCAGAGCGGCACGGCAGGGGGACTGGCAGAGTGGCACGGCAGGGGGACTGGCAGAGGGGCACGGCAGGGGGAATTGGCAGAGGGGCACGGCAGGGGGACTGGCAGAGGGGCACGGCAGGGGGACTGGCAGAGTGGCATGGCAGGGGGACTGGCAGAGTGGCATGGCAGGGGGACTGGCAGAGTGGAACGGCAGGGACTGGCAGAGCGGCACGGCAGGGGGACTGGCAGAGGGGCACGGCAGGGGGACTGGCAGAGTGGCATGGCAGGGGGACTGGCAGAGTGGCATGGCAGGGGGACTACAACTCCCGGGCAGGGGGATTGGCAGAGTGGCACGGCAGGGGGATTGGCAGAGTGGCACGGCAGGGGGACTGGCAGAGGGGCACGGCAGGGGGACTGGCAGAGTGGCACGGCAGAGGGACTGGCAGAGTGGCACGGCAGGGGGACTGGCAGAGGGGCACGGCAGGGGGACTGGCAGAGGGGCACGGCAGGGGGACTGGCAGAGTGGCACGGCAGGGGGACTGGCAGAGGGGCACGGCAGGGGGACTGGCAGAGGGGCACGGCAGGGGGACTGGCAGAGGGGCACGCAAGGAACTGGCAGATTGGCACGGCAGGGGGATTGGCAGAGGGGCACGGCAGAGGGATTGGCAGAGGGGCACGGCAGGGGGACTGGCAGAGGGGCACGGCAGGGGGATTGGCAGAGTGGCACGGCAGGGGGATTGGCAGAGTGGCACGGCAGGGGGACTGGCAGAGTGGCACGGCAGGGGGACTGGCAGAGGGGCACGGCAGGGGGACTGGCAGAGGGGCACGGCAGGGGGACTGGCAGAGGGGCACGGCAGGGGGACTGGCAGAGGGGCACGGCAGGGGGACTGGCAGAGTGGCACGGCAGGGATTGGCAGAGTGGCACGGCAGGGGGATTGGCAGAGTGGCACGGCAGGGGGATTGGCAGAGGGGCACGGCAGGGGGACTGGCAGAGGGGCACGGCAAGGGAGACTGGCAGAGTGGCACGGCAGGGATTGGCAGAGTGGCACGGCAGGGGGATTGGCAGAGTGGCACGGCAGGGGGACTGGCAGAGTGGCACGGCAGGGGGATTGGCAGAGTGGCACGGCAGGGGGACTGGCAGAGTGGCACGGCAGGGGGATTGGCAGAGTGGCATGGCAGAGGGATTGGCAGAGGGGCACGGCAGGGACTGGCAGAGGGGCATGGCAGGGGGGCTGGCAGAGGGGCACGGCAGGGGGATTGGCAGAGTGGCATGGCAGGGGGATTGGCAGAGTGGCACTGCAGGGACTGACAGAGTGGCACGGCAGGGGGACTGGCAGAGGGGCACGGCAGGGGGATTGGCAGAGTGGCACGGCAGGGGGATTGGCAGAGTGGCATGGCAGAGGGATTGGCAGAGGGGCACGGCAGGGACTGGCAGAGGGGCATGGCAGGGGGGCTGGCAGAGGGGCACGGCAGGGGGATTGGCAGAGTGGCATGGCAGGGGGATTGGCAGAGTGGCACGGCAGGGACTGACAGAGTGGCACGGCAGGGGGACTGGCAGAGGGGCACGCAGGGGGATTGGCAGAGTGGCACGGCAGGGGGATTGGCAGAGTGGCACGGCAGGGGGATT
Organism: Xenopus tropicalis; assembly: GCF_000004195.4. Taxonomy (NCBI): domain Eukaryota; kingdom Metazoa; phylum Chordata; class Amphibia; order Anura; family Pipidae; genus Xenopus; species Xenopus tropicalis. The sequence continues at coordinate 153,286,727 of NC_030682.2, read as the reverse complement.
GGCAGAGTGGCACGGCAGGGACTGGCAGAGTGGCACGGCAGGGGGACTGGCAGAGGGGCACGGCAGGGGGACTGGCAGAGTGGCACGGCAGGGGGATTGGCAGAGTGGCACGGCAGGGGGATTGGCAGAGTGGCACGGCAGGGGGACTGGCAGAGTGGCACGGCAGGGGGACTGGCAGAGTGGCACGGCAGAGGGACTGGCAGAGTGGCACGGCAGGGGGACTGGCAGAGGGGCACGGGCAGGGGGACTGGCAGAGGGGCACGGCAGGGGGACTGGCAGAGTGGCATGGCAGGGGACTGGCAGAGGGGCACGGCAGGGGGACTGGCAGAGGGGCACGGCAGGGGGACTGGCAGAGTGGCACGGCAGGGGGACTGGCAGAGGGGCACGGCAGGGGGACTGGCAGAGGGGCACGGCAGGGGGACTGGCAGAGGGGCACGGCAGGGGGACTGGCAGAGGGGCACGGCAGGGGGACTGGCAGAGGGGCACGGCAGGGACTGGCAGAGTGGCACGGCAGGGGGATTGGCAGAGGGGCACGGCAGAGGGATTGGCAGAGGGGCACGGCAGGGGGACTGGCAGAGGGGCACGGCAGGGGGATTGGCAGAGTGGCACGGCAGGGGGATTGGCAGAGTGGCACGGCAGGGGGACTGGCAGAGTGGCACGGCAGGGGGACTGGCAGAGGGGCACGGCAGGGGACTGGCAGAGGGGCACGGCAGGGGGACTGGCAGAGGGGCACGGCAGGGGGACCTGGCAGAGTGGCACGGCAGGGGGATTGGCAGAGTGGCACGGCAGGGGGACTGGCAGAGGGGCACGGCAGGGATTGGCAGAGTGGCACGGCAGGGGGATTGGCAGAGTGGCACGGCAGGGGGATTGGCAGAGGGGCACGGCAGGGGGACTGGCAGAGGGGCACGGCAGGGAGACTGGCAGAGTGGCACGGCAGGGATTGGCAGAGTGGCACGGCAGGGGGATTGGCAGAGTGGCACGGCAGGGGGACTGGCAGAGTGGCACGGCAGGGGGATTGGCAGAGTGGCAACGGCAGGGGGACTGGCAGAGTGGCACGGCAGGGGGATTGGCAGAGTGGCATGGAAGAGGGATTGGCAGAGGGGCACGGCAGGGACTGGCAGAGGGGCATGGCAGGGGGGCTGGCAGGGGGATTGGCAGAGTGGCATGGCAGGGGGATTGGCAGAGTGGCACGGCAGGGACTGACAGAGTGGCACGGCAGGGGGACTGGCAGAGGGGCACGGCAGGGGGATTGGCAGAGTGGCACGGCAGGGGGATTGGCAGAGTGGCACGGCAGGGGGATTGGCAGAGTGGCACGGCAGGGACTGGCAGAGTGGCACGGCAGGGGGACTGGCAGAGGGGCACGGCAGGGGGACTGGCAGAGGGGCACGGCAGGGGGACTGGCAGAGGGGCACGGCAGGGGGACTGGCAGAGTGGCACGGCAGGGACTGGCAGAGTGGCACGGCAGGGGGACTGGCAGAGGGGCACGGCAGGGGGACTGGCAGAGGGGCACGGCAGGGGGACTGGCAGAGTGGCACGGCAGGGGGACTGGCAGAGGGGCACGGCAGGGGGACTGGCAGAGGGGCACGGCAGGGGGACTGGCAGAGGGGCACGGCAGGGGACTGGCAGAGGGGCACGGCAGGGGGACTGGCAGAGGGGCACGGCAGGGGGACTGGCAGAGAGGCACGGCAGGGGGACTGGCAGAGTGGCACGGCAGGGATTGGCAGAGTGGCACGGCAGGGGGATTGGCAGAGTGGCACGGCAGGGGGATTGGCAGAGGGGCACGGCAGGGGGATTGGCAGAGGGGCACGGCAGGGGGACTGGCAGAGGGGCACGGCAGGGAGACTGGCAGAGTGGCACGGCAGGGAGACTGGCAGAGGGGCACGGCAGGGGATTGGCAGAGTGGCACGGCAGGGGGATTGGCAGAGGGGCACGGCAGGGGGATTGGCAGAGGGGCACGGCAGGGGGACTGGCAGAGCGGCACGGCAGGGGGATTGGCAGAGGGGCACGGCAGGGGGACTGGCAGAGTGGCACGGCAGGGACTGGCAGAGTGGCACGGCAGGGGGACTGGCAGAGGGGCACGGCAGGGGGACTGGCAGAGGGGCACGGCAGGGGGACTGGCAGAGTGGCACGGCAGGGGGACTGGCAGAGGGGCACGGCAGGGGGACTGGCAGAGTGGCACGGCAGGGGGACTGGCAGAGGGGCACGGCAGGGGGACTGGCAGAGGGGCACGGCAGGGGGACTGGCAGAGGGGCACGGCAGGGGGACTGGCAGAGAGGCACGGCAGGGGGACTGGCAGAGTGGCACGGCAGGGATTGGCAGAGTGGCACGGCAGGGGGATTGGCAGAGTGGCACGGCAGGGGGATTGGCAGAGGGGCACGGCAGGGGGATTGGCAGAGGGGCACGGCAGGGGGACTGGCAGAGGGGCACGGCAGGGGGACTGGCAGAGGGGCACGGCAGGGAGACTGGCAGAGGGGCACGGCAGGGGGATTGGCAGAGTGGCACGGCAGGGGGATTGGCAGAGGGGCACGGCAGGGGGATTGGCAGAGGGGCACGGCAGGGGGACTGGCAGAGGGGCACGGCAGGGGGATTGGCAGAGGGGCACGGCAGGGGGATTGGCAGAGGGGCACGGCAGGGGAGGAGCGGTTGGAGAGGTGTATGAGCCGGGCAGCAGGATTCATTATGGACTGGAGAGGGGACAGGCTTTGGAGGGGAAGGCCAATTAATAGGGAGTTACAGTAGTCCAGGCGGGATATTATAAGAGACTGAATAAGAATTTTGGCAGCATCTTGGGTGATAAATGATCGGATTTTGGAGATATTTCTTAGGTGAAAGTGACAGGATTTGATAAGTGATTGGATATGAGGGGGGAAGGACAGGGCAGAATCAGGGGGAACCCCAAGGCCTGGGAAGATGGGGGGATGGGAGAATTATTAACCAGTTGTAGTTAGTCTGAGATACTTTATTGATATGGACTGTGAAACCCAGCCAGTTTTCCTTTCCCCGCCCAGAGAGTTGTTGTACCACTGGGCATTGTGGGAGTTGTAGTTCCGTATCCCAACTCTTGTCTTACCCATATCTCAGACTTACTTATCCAGAGTCGCAGAGTTCAGAAGCAAGGCATTCTGGGACGTGTAGTTCTGCCATCCCCTGCCTGCTCTCTGTTTCCCCCCAGTAGGACTCGCTTTCCCAGCTCCCTTTGCTGTAACGCCCCCTGGGATCCTCCTCCAGCCTTGGCCCACCCTGTGATCGCTATATCCTGCTTGGCCAAGGTGCACTTGCTAAGAACTAGGAACGTACCACCCACATTCCCAGGGACCCGATACTTTGGAGCGATGCATTCTGGGAAGCGTAGTTCCGCCCTCTCTTGCCCCTTTTATGTTTCAGTCACGTACGACTCTCATTCCCAGGGTTCCGCTGCTCTGGCGTGATGCATTCTGGGATATGTAGTTTTGTCTCTGCTTTTGTGTTTTGTGTCTGTTGTCGATTGGACCCGCTTTCCCGGCATGCAGCGGTTCAGGCCGAGCTAGAGCCTGCGCCTGTCGCGTCCTGCGGGCTGGGAGCTTGTGAGTGTTGTGAGGCGGTGAGAGCGGGAGAGAGACGCCCGGGAGCGGAACTTGTGTGGGGAACCCGGAGAGGGACCCGGAGAGGAGCCCGGAGAGACTGGCGGCGGGAGGGGCGCTGTTTCGGGCTGTGGCCCCTCGGTACCAGGAAACTCCCGAGTAAGAGCGGAATCTCCTCCTAAACCTCCTCCGCCCCGAACTGCTCAGTCTCATCCCCAGTCTCACCCCCTGCTAATAATTACCCCTCTCTCCCTAAATACCCCAGCCCCCTGCTAATAATTACCCCTCTCTCCCTAAATACCCCAGCCCCCTGCTAATAATTACCCCTCTCTCCCTAAATACCCCAGCCCCCTGCTAATAATTACCCCTCTCTCCCTAAATACCCCAGCCCCCTGCTAATAATTACCCCTCTCTCCCTAAATACCCCAGCCCCCTGCTAATAATTACCCCTCTCTCCCTAAATACCCCAGCCCCCTGCTAATAATTACCCCTCTCTCCCTAAAATACCCCAGCCCCCTGCTAATAATTACCCCTCTCTCCCTAAATACCCCAGCCCCCTGCTAATAATTACCCCTCTCTCCCTAAATACCCCAGCCCCCTGCTAATAATTACCCCTCTCTCCCTAAATACCCCAGCCCCCTGCTAAATAATTACCCCTCTCTCCCTAAATACCCCAGCCCCCTGCTAATAATTACCCCTCTCTCCCTAAATACCCCAGCCCCCTGCTAATAATTACCCCTCTCTCCCTAAATACCCAGCCCCCTGCTAATAATTACCCCTCTCTCCCTAAATACCCCAGCCCCCTGCTAATAATTACCCTCTCTCCCTAAATACCCCAGCCCCCTGCTAATAATTACCCTCTCTCCCTAAATACCCCAGCCCCCTGCTAATAATTACCCCTCTCTCCCTAAATACCCAGCCCCCTGCTAATAATTACCCCTCTCTCCCTAAATACCCCAGCCCCCTGCTAATAATTACCCCTCTCTCCCTAAATACCCCAGCCCCCTGCTAATAATTACCCCTCTCTCCCTAAATACCCAGCCCCCTGCTAATAATTACCCCTCTCTCCCTAAATACCCAGCCCCCTGCTAATAATTACCCCTCTCTCCCTAAATACCCAGCCCCCTGCTAATAATTACCCCTCTCTCCCTAAATACCCCAGCCCCCTGCTAATAATTACCCCTCTCTCCCTAAATACCCCAGCCCCCTGCTAATAATTACCCCTCTCTCCCTAAATACCCCAGCCCCCTGCTAATAATTACCCCTCTCTCCCTAAATACCCCAGCCCCTGCTAATAATTACCCCTCTCTCCCTAAATACCCAGCCCCCTGCTAATAATTACCCTCTCTCCCTAAATACCCCAGTCCCTGCTAATAATTACCCCTCTCTCCCTAAATACCCCAGCCCCCTGCTAATAATTACCCCTCTCTCCCTAAATACCCCAGCCCCCTGCTAATAATTACCCCTCTCTCCCTAAATACCCCAGCCCCCTGCTAATAATTACCCCTCTCTCCCTAAATACCCAGCCCCCTGCTAATAATTACCCCTCTCTCCCTAAATACCCCAGCCCCCTGCTAATAATTACCCTCTCTCCCTAAATACCCCAGCCCCCTGCTAATAATTACCCCTCTCTCCCTAAATACCCCAGCCCCCTGCTAATAATTACCCCTCTCTCCCTAAATACCCCAGCCCCCTGCTAATAATTACCCCTCTCTCCCTAAATACCCCAGCCCCCTGCTAATAATTACCCCTCTCTCCCTAAATACCCCAGCCCCCTGCCTAATAATTACCCCTCTCTCCCTAAATACCCCAGCCCCCTGCTAATAATTACCCCTCTCTCCCTAAATACCCCAGCCCCCTGCTAATAATTACCCCTCTCTCCCTAAATACCCCAGCCCCCTGCTAATAATTACCCCTCTCTCCCTAAATACCCCAGCCCCCTGCTAATAATTACCCCTCTCTCCCTAAATACCCCAGCCCCCTGCTAATAATTACCCCTCTCTCCCTAAATACCCCAGCCCCTGCTAATAATTACCCTCTCTCCCTAAATACCCCAGCCCCCTGCTAATAATTACCCCTCTCTCCCTAAATACCCCAGCCCCCTGCTAATAATTACCCCTCTCCCTAAATACCCCAGCCCCTGCTAATAATTACCCCTCCTCCCTAAATACCCAGCCCCCTGCTAATAATTACCCCTCTCTCCCTAAATACCCCAGCCCCCTGCTAATAATTACCCCTCTCTCCCCTAAATACCCCAGCCCCTGCTAATAATTACCCCTCTCTCCCTAAATACCCCAGCCCCCTGCTAATAATTACCCCTCTCTCCCTAAATACCCAGCCCCCTGCTAATAATTACCCCTCTCTCCTTAAATACCCCAGCCCCCTGCTAATAATTACCCCTCTCTCCCTAAATACCCCAGCCCCCTGCTAATAATTACCCCTCTCTCCCTAAATACCCCAGCCCTCTGCTAATAATTACCCCTCTTTTCCTAAATGCCCCTCTCACTTCCTAAATACCCCAGCCCCAGGTAGTCCCCTCACTCTTTTCCTAAATACCCCTCTTTTCCTAAATACCCCAGCCCCAGATATTTCCCACAATCAGTTCCTAAAATAAAGAATGATTGGGGAACATTATATAAAATACTTACAATAAAAGCTTTAGTTCCCAGTTGTCGCTCTGAGCTGCAACCAAATAAAGTTGTAGAAATCCAAAAAATAGGAAAAAAGCTTCAGCAGGTTTGGTGCAAAACATTTATTGTGGGGAGGGGTAACCGCTACTAACCGCTACTAACTGCTACTAACTGCTACTAACTGCTACTAACTGCTACTAACTGCTACTAACTGCTACTAACTGCTACTAACTGCTACTAACTGCTACTAACTGCTACTAACCGCTACTAACCGCTACTAACCGCTACTAACCGCTACTAACTGCTACTAACTGCTACTAACCGCTACTAACCGCTACTAACTGCTACTCCCCACAATAAATGTTTTGCAGTAAACCTGCTGAAGCTTCTTTCCTATTTTTTGGATTTCTACAATCAGTTCATAAATACCCCTCTTTTCCTAAATACCCCAGCCCCAGATATTTCCCACACTTAGTTCCTAAATACCCCTCTCACTTTCTAAATACCCCAGCCCCAGGTATTTCTCACAGAATGTGAGAGGGGTATTTAGGAACTGATTGTGGGAAATATCTCTGGCTGGGGTATTTAGGAAGTGAGAGGGGTATTTAGGAACTGATTGTGGGAAATATCTCTGGCTGGGGTATTTAGGAAGTGAGAGGGGTATTTAGGAACTGATTGTGGGAAATATCTCTGGCTGGGGTATTTAGAAAGTGAAGGGGGTATTTAGGAACTGATTGTGGGAAATATCTCTGGCTGGGGTATTTAGAAAGTAAAAGGGGTATTTAGGAACTGATTGTGGGAAATATCTGGGGCTGGGGTATTTAGAAAGTGAAGGGGGTATTTAGGAACTAAGTGTGGGAAATATCTGGGGCTGGGGTATTTAGAAAGTGAAGGGGGTATTTAGGAACTGATTGTGGGAAATATCTGGGGCTGGGGTATTTAGAAAGTAAAAGGGGTATTTAGGAACTGATTGTGGGAAATATCTCTGGCTGGGGTATTTAGAAAGTGAAGGGGGTATTTAGGAACTAAGTGTGGGAAATATCTGGGGCTGGGGTATTTAGAAAGTGAAGGGGGTATTTAGGAACTGATTGTGGGAAATATCTGGGGCTGGGGTATTTAGAAAGTGAAGGGGGTATTTAGGAACTGATTGTGGGAAATATCTGGGGCTGGGGTATTTAGAAAGTAAAAGGGGTATTTAGGAACTGATTGTGGGAAATATCTCTGGCTGGGGTATTTAGAAAGTGAAGGGGGTATTTAGGAACTGATTGTGGGAAATATCTCTGGCTGGGGTATTTAGAAAGTAAAAGGGGTATTTAGGAACTGATTGTGGGAAATATCTCTGGCTGGGGTATTTAGAAAGTGAAGGGGGTATTTAGGAACTAAGTGTGGGAAATATCTGGGGCTGGGGTATTTAGAAAGTGAAGGGGGTATTTAGGAACTGATTGTGGGAAATATCTGGGGCTGGGGTATTTAGAAAGTAAAAGGGGTATTTAGGAACTGATTGTGGGAAATATCTCTGGCTGGGGTATTTAGAAAGTGAAGGGGGTATTTAGGAACTAAGTGTGGGAAATATCTGGGGCTGGGGTATTTAGTTTCTAAATACCCCAGCCCCAGCACTAACCCTACCATCTCTCTTTCTAACCTGTAACCCCCCCCCCTCCCCCCCGTTCCTATGTGCCCCCAGTCCATCATTCTGTGGCAATGCCCTGATACCCCTGTAACTGCCCCTGTGTAACAGCCTTGGGCTCCCCCATCAATCTGCCTCTGCCCCTCCCATGTAACACTTGCTAATTGCCCCGTGCAGTGGCCCAGTTAACGTGTTTGCCCTCCTGCCCCACAGTTGCCCCCGCCATGCTGAAGTGCATCCCCCTGTGGCGCTGCAATCGCCATGTGGAGTCGGTGGATAAGCGCCATTGCTCGCTGCAGGCGGTGCCCGAGGAGATTTATCGCTACAGTCGCAGCCTGGAGGAGCTGCTATTGGATGCCAACCAGCTGCGTGAGCTGCCCAAGGTGAGACTGGCGCTGCTGGGGGGGGGGGGGTGCCATGTTCTTATGCCCAGCTCTGTGCCAGGGCAATGGGCACTACCAACAGCTCAGAGTTTTTACCCTCAGGCCCTTTACTGGCCTTGGGCCTTACCCTGCTGAGACTCTCTCTGAACTATTTGCCATGGCAAGTTGCTATGCTCACTGCTCTTGGCAACCAGCTAAGTCTTTGCATGGCAAGTTGAAGCATTGGCCGGCAGAGGCCCCTGTGTAGGAACAGCAGTGCTGGGAGTTGCATGTAGCAACGGCTGCCCTAGCAACAGGATGGCATTGCTGCCAGGCTTGATATAACTATGGGATAGCTGTGCCATGTGGGGTACATTTCCTTAGCTGGATGCCCGGGTATGGGGACAGAAGTGCCACCCTGTGAGTGATACCTGTGCCCGAGGAGCCACTTCAGTGTTTGTGTTGGGCCCGTGGGTAGGTGGCAACGTGGGTAGGCTGGGCCCGTGGGTCGGTGGGTAGGTTGGGCCCGTGGGTAGGTGGCAACGTGGGTAGGCTGGGCCCGTGGGTCGGTGGATAGGCTGGGCCCGTGGGTAGGTTGGTTGGGCCCGTCGGTCGGTGGGTAGGTTGGTTGGGCCCGTCGGTCGGTGGGTAGGTTGGGCCCGTCGGTCGGTGGGTAGGTTGGTTGGGCCCGTCGGTCGTGGGTAGGTTGGTTGGGCCCGTCGGTCGGTGGGTAGGTTGGGCCCGTCGGTCGGTGGGTAGGTTGGTTGGGCCCGTCGGTCGGTGGGTAGGTTGGTTGGGCCCGTCGGTCGGTCGGTAGGTTGGTTGGTTGGGCCCGTCGGTCGGTCGGTGGGTAGGTTGGTTGGGCCCGTCTGTCGGTCGGTGGGTAGGTTGGTTGGGCCCGTCGGTGGGTAGGTTGGTTGGGCCCGTCGGTGGGTAGGTTGGTTGGGCCCGTCGGTCGGTCGGTGGGTAGGTTGGTTGGGCCCGTCGGTGGGTAGGTTGGTTGGGCCCGTCGGTGGGTAGGTTGGTTGGGGCCGTCGGTCGGTCGGTGGGTAGGTTGGTTGGGCCCGTCGGTCGGTCGGTGGGTAGGTTGGTTGGGCCCGTCGGTCGGTGGGTAGGTTGGTTGGGCCCGTCGGTGGGTAGGTTGGTTGGGCCCGTCGGTCGTCGGTGGGTAGGTTGGTTGGGCCCGTCGGTCGGTGGGTAGGTTGGTTGGGCCCGTCGGTCGGTCGGTGGGTAGGTTGGTTGGGCCCGTCGGTCGGTGGGTAGGTTGGTTGGGCCCGTCGGTCGGTGGGTAGGTTGGTTGGGCCCGTCGGTCGGTCGGTGGGTAGGTTGGTTGGGCCCGTCGGTCGGTCGGTGGTAGGTTGGTTGGGCCCGTCGGTCGGTCGGTGGGTAGGTTGGTTGGGCCCGTCGGTCGGTCGGTGGGTAGGTTGGTTGGGCCCGTCGGTCGGTCGGTGGGTAGGTTGGTTGGGCCCGTCGGTGGGTAGGTTGGTTGGGCCCGTCGGTCGGTAGGTTGGTTGGGCCCGTCGGTCGGTAGGTTGGTTGGGCCCGTCGGTGGGTAGGTTGGTTGGGCCCGTCGGTCGGTGGGTAGGTTGGTTGGGCCCGTCGGTCGGTAGGTTGGTTGGGCCCGTCGGTCGGTCGGTGGGTAGGTTGGTTGGGCCCGTCGGTCGGTAGGTTGGTTGGGCCCGTCGGTCGGTCGGTGGGTAGGTTGGTTGGGCCCGTCGGTCGGTCGGTGGGTAGGTTGGTTGGGCCCGTCGGTCGGTCGGTCGGTGGGTAGGTTGGTTGGGCCCGTCGGTCGGTCGGTGGGTAGGTTGGTTGGGCCCGTCGGTCGGTCGGTGGGTAGGTTGGTTGGGCCCGTCGGTCGGTCGGTGGGTAGGTTGGTTGGGCCCGTCGGTCGGTGGGTAGGTTGGTTGGGCCCGTCGGTCGGTGGGTAGGTTGGTTGGGCCCGTCGGTCGGTGGGTAGGTTGGGCCCGTCGGTCGGTGGGTAGGTTGGGCCCGGCCTCTGGGAAGCGGTGGGTGGAAGTTGCCCCGGCGCGGGGAGCGGTGGGTGCAGTTTCTGGGCGGTGGGTAGGGGCCCCCCAGGCTGGCAGTTTGGGAGATCCGCCTGCTAATTACCTGCTCCCATTCCGGCAGCTTTCCCCATTAACCCTTCGTTTTAAACAATCCGGCTCTTTGGCACTTCGCTGTTCCTTTGGGGGGGGGGGGGTCACATGGGAGCCGGACTCACTAATTACCCCTCCCCCTACTGCTGGAATCCGCCTGTCTGTGTGGGACAGTAGAGTGTTAGCCCCTGTGGCCTAGTCACAATGTCCCATTTCTTGCTGCTGTGCCCCCCCCATATTGTATCATCTCTGTTATTGCACCCCTGCTAATAGGCAGCACTACATACTCTGCGTTCCCATTATAGATTGTAAGCTCTGCGGGGCAGATCTCTGTTGTGCTTGTTGCTTAATAAGCCCCGCCCCCGTACAGAGGCTGCTGGGAGTTACAGTTGGATATAGCACTTGCTGCTCTTGCCTGGGGGTGGCCGTTTGGTGTAGATTCAGAAGTTCAGAATAGGATTGTGGGAGTTGTAGTCCAACATGGCTGAGGTTCTAGTAATAATAGTAGTTGGTACCAGTAGCGGCTGCCGGGGGTCCGTGTGTATAGAGTGCAGCCCGCGCTCCGCTCACCATTATTCTCATGCTGTTTATCATATGAATGAGCCCCCCCAGCCCCCCCCCGTGTCTGTATTGTGGGACCCTCATTGTCCAATAAAAGGGCAGCCCCCCCCGCAGAAGAAAGTTTCCTGAGATGTAAGGAATCCCCTATGTATTATTCATCTCTACACCCCCCCCCCCCCCCCACAGCTGAGCAAGTGGGGGTTTATCCTTGGTGGCCCCCCCAGGCCCCCCCTTTGAATGGGGCACCTGTGTGGGGCCGGAGGGCAGGTAGTAGGGGCCCCCTAGCTGTTTGTACAATCACTTTACTCCCGGCGCCCCCCCCAGGGGAAAGGGAAATGCTGGACCCACCGGCCCCTTTGTTCAGAGATTACTGGGCCCAGTCGGGGGGCGGGACTGCAGCACAGTGAGTGCTCTACTCTCATTGGTCCCTCATAATCCCTGTGAGGGTTTGCTTTGCCTTTATCAGTGCTGTGCCCCCCATCTCTGTCGTTATGTGCCCCTAGTGACACCCCTGGGGGGGAGCAGCGACAAGGGCCCATAGTGTGGGGGTAAGAGTTTAAATTGGGGCGCAGTTCTAGCACTATTGGGGGCACCCTGTCTCTGGCATGGGGGGCAGTTCTAGCACTATTGGGGGCACCCTGTCTCTGGCATGGGGGGCAGTTCTAGCACTATGGGGGGCACCCTGTCTCTGGCATGGGGGGCAGTTCTAGCACTATGGGGGCACCCTGTCTCTGGCATGGGGGGCAGTTCTACACTATGGGGGCACCCTGTCTCTGGCATGGGGGGCAGTTCTAGCACTATGGGGGCACCCTGTCTCTGGCATGGGGGCAGTTCTAGCACTATGGGGGCACCCTGTCTCTGGCATGGGGGGCAGTTCTAGCACTATGGGGGCACCCTGTCTCTGGCATGGGGGCAGTTCTACACTATGGGGGCACCCTGTCTCTGGCATGGGGGGCAGTTCTACACTATGGGGGCACCCTGTCTCTGGCATGGGGGGCAGTTCTACACTATGGGGGCACCCTGTCTCTGGCATGGGGGGCAGTTCTACACTATGGGGGGCACCCTGTCTCTGGCATGGGGGGCAGTTCTAGCACTATGGGGGCACCCTGTCTCTGGCATGGAGGGCAGTTCTAGCACTATGGGGGCACCCTGTCTCTGGCATGGGGGGCAGTTCTAGCACTATGGGGGCACCCTGTCTCTGGCATGGGGGGCAGTTCTAGCACTATGGGGGCACCCTGTCTCTGGCATGGGGGGCAGTTCTAGCACTATGGGGGCACCCTGTCTCTGGGATGGGGGGGCAGTTCTAGCACTATGGGGGGCACCCTGTCCTGTCTGGGATGGGGGGCAGTTCTAGCACTATGGGGGGCACCCTGTCCTGTCTGGGATGGGGGGCAGTTCTAGCACTATGGGGGGCACCCTGTCCTGTCTGGGATGGGGGGCAGTTCTAGCACTATGGGGGGCACCCTGTCTCTGGGATGGGGGGGCAGTTCTAGCACTATGGGGGGCACCCTGTCCTGTCTGGGATGGGGGGCAGTTCTAGCACTATGGGGGGCACCCTGTCCTGTCTGGGATGGGGGGCAGTTCTAGCACTATTGGGGGCACCCTGTCTCTGGGATGGGGGGCAGTTCTAGCACTATTGGGGGCACCCTGTCTCTGGGATGGGGGGCAGTTCTAGCACTATTGGGGGCACCCTGTCTCTGGGATGGGGGGCAGTTCTAGCACTATGGGGGGCACCCTGTCCTGTCTGGGATGGGGGGCAGTTCTAGCACTATGGGGGGCACCCTGTCCTGTCTGGGATGGGGGGCAGTTCTAGCACTATGGGGGGCACCCTGTCCTGTCTGGGATGGGGGGCAGTTCTAGCACTATTGGGGGCACCCTGTCTCTGGGATGGGGGGGCAGTTCTAGCACTATGGGGGGCACCCTGTCCTGTCTGGGATGGGGGGCAGTTCTAGCACTATGGGGGGCACCCTGTCCTGTCTGGGATGGGGGGCAGTTCTAGCACTATTGGGGGCACCCTGTCTCTGGGATGGGGGGCAGTTCTAGCACTATTGGGGGCACCCTGTCTCTGGGATGGGGGGCAGTTCTAGCACTATGGGGGCACCCTGTCTCTGGCATGGGGGGCAGTTCTAGCACTATTGGGGGCACCCTGTCTCTGGGATGGGGGGCAGTTCTAGCACTATGGGGGCACCCTGTCTCTGGGATGGGAGGCAGTTCTAGCACTATGGGGGCACCCTGTCTCTGGCATGGAGGGCAGTTCTAGCACTATGGGGGCACCCTGTCTCTGGCATGGGGGGCAGTTCTAGCACTATGGGGGCACCCTGTCTCTGGCATGGGGGGCAGTTCTAGCACTATGGGGGCACCCTGTCTCTGGCATGGGGGGCAGTTCTAGCACTATGGGGGCACCCTGTCTCTGGGATGGGGGGGCAGTTCTAGCACTATGGGGGGCACCCTGTCCTGTCTGGGATGGGGGGCAGTTCTAGCACTATGGGGGGCACCCTGTCCTGTCTGGGATGGGGGGCAGTTCTAGCACTATGGGGGGCACCCTGTCCTGTCTGGGATGGGGGGCAGTTCTAGCACTATGGGGGGCACCCTGTCTCTGGGATGGGGGGGCAGTTCTAGCACTATGGGGGGCACCCTGTCCTGTCTGGGATGGGGGGCAGTTCTAGCACTATGGGGGGCACCCTGTCCTGTCTGGGATGGGGGGCAGTTCTAGCACTATTGGGGGCACCCTGTCTCTGGGATGGGGGGCAGTTCTAGCACTATTGGGGGCACCCTGTCTCTGGGATGGGGGGCAGTTCTAGCACTATTGGGGGCACCCTGTCTCTGGGATGGGGGGCAGTTCTAGCACTATGGGGGGCACCCTGTCCTGTCTGGGATGGGGGGCAGTTCTAGCACTATGGGGGGCACCCTGTCCTGTCTGGGATGGGGGGCAGTTCTAGCACTATGGGGGGCACCCTGTCTCTGGGATGGGGGGGCAGTTCTAGCACTATGGGGGGCACCCTGTCCTGTCTGGGATGGGGGGCAGTTCTAGCACTATGGGGGGCACCCTGTCCTGTCTGGGATGGGGGGCAGTTCTAGCACTATTGGGGGCACCCTGTCTCTGGGATGGGGGGCAGTTCTAGCACTATTGGGGGCACCCTGTCTCTGGGATGGGGGGCAGTTCTAGCACTATGGGGGCACCCTGTCTCTGGCATGGGGGGGCAGTTCTAGCACTATGGGGGCACCCTGTCTCTGGGATGGGGGGCAGTTCTAGCAATATGGGGGCACCCTGTCTCTGGCATGGGGGGCAGTTCTAGCACTATGGGGGCACCCTGTCTCTGGCATGGGGCCAGTTCTAGCACTATTGGGGGCACCCTGTCTCTGGCATGGGGGGCAGTTCTAGCACTATTGGGGGCACCCTGTCTCTGGTATGGGGGCAGTTCTAGCACTATTGGGGGCACCCTGTCTCTGGCATGGGGGGCAGTTCTAGCACTATGGGGGGCACCCTGTCTCTGGGATGGGGGGGCAGTTCTAGCACTATGGGGGGCACCCTGTCCTGTCTGGGATGGGGGGCAGTTCTAGCACTATGGGGGGCACCCTGTCCTGTCTGGGATGGGGGGCAGTTCTAGCACTATGGGGGGCACCCTGTCCTGTCTGGGATGGGGGGCAGTTCTAGCACTATTGGGGGCACCCTGTCTCTGGGATGGGGGGCAGTTCTAGCACTATGGGGGGCACCCTGTCTCTGGGATGGGGGGCAGTTCTAGCACTATTGGGGGCACCCTGTCTCTGGGATGGGGGGCAGTTCTAGCACTATTGGGGGCACCCTGTCTCTGGGATGGGGGGCAGTTCTAGCACTATTGGGGGCACCCTGTCTCTGGGATGGGGGGCAGTTCTAGCACTATTGGGGGCACCCTGTCTCTGGGAAGGGGGGCAGTTCTAGCACTATGGGGGGCACCCTGTCTCTGGGATGGGGGAGGTACAAGCACATTACTGCCTGGGAATGGAATGGTTAAAGTGTGGGTTTCCTATCGATTCCCTGTGGAATTACCAGGGACAGACCTTTCCTGGGGGGGGGGGGGGGAATTCCTTGGGGCAAGTCTGGAGGAGCCGGAGAGAGAGGAATCCCCCCCCCCCCAGTGAGGAATGTGAGGGACGTGTGTGGGGCAGCAAGGGTTACAGGGGGGCAGTGAGCTGGGCGCAGCCTACTGGCATTGGGCTGATCCCTTGCATTGCAGCATGCCAACCCTGAGGGGCTCCCTGGCACTGTCTGGGCACTAATGAGCTGTATGTGCCAACCTCACAGTCAGGGTAATACCCCCCTATCAGCCCTGTGTGGCTGGCATGTATAGGGGCACCCCTCTATCAGCCCCTTTTGGCTGGCATGTATAGGGGCACCCCTCTATCAGCCCCTTTTGGCTGGCATGTATAGGGGCACCCCTCTATCAGCCCTGTTTGGCTGGCATGTATAGGGGCACCCCTCTATCAGCCCTGTTTGGCTGGCATGTATAGGGGCACCCCTCTATCAGCCCTGTTTGGCTGGCATATATAGGGGCACCCCTCTATCAGCCCTGTTTAGCTGGCATGTGTAGGGGCACCCCTCAGGGATAGAATGCCCGGCTGCCCTGGCGCTACACGGTTGCCTTTATCACCCACACAGGAGGGCAGAGGTTGCCAGTGAATCACAAGCCGGATGCTGGGGGGCACTGCCCACTTACACACCCTGAGTGGCACAGAAACCACAAGAATCTGCCCTTCCCAGCAGCACCCTGGGAACCTGCCCTGGCACAGGAGCCCGACCCGCTCACATTTCCCAGTTGCCCCAGGGCTAGTGAGCTGGGCAGAAATCCGCTGATAGTAATAAATATGCCCGGTGCCCTCTGTGTGCCCGGCAGGGGCGGAGCTAGCATTGGTACTACATATCCCAGCAGCCCCGGCAGGCAGGCAGTCTCTCTCCCCAGTCGGACTCATAGATACTCATTACTGTTGTACCCACACGTGGGTAGTGCCCTGGGCAGAATATGTGTAGGGGCTGTTCCCTGCCCATAGGTGGAGCTGTGAGAGAGAGATCTGATTGGTGCAGCAGTTTGAGCTGCTGGGATCCCTACGTGCACCTCTAGCTCGTGTGTGGGGGGGGGGGGCAGGAGGGCCCCGTATTCACATACATGGAATGTTCCGGCACATTCCGGCCCCTGTGCCTGAGAGGGAATCACAATAGCAGGAAGTGCGGAGTCATTCCGAGCCATTGTGCGCTTCCGGCCTCGCTGTCTGCCCCTCCCACCCCTGGCACTGCCCGCTGTCTGCCCCTCCCACCCCTGGCACTGCCCGCTGTCTGCCTCTCCCACCCTTGGCACTGCCCGCTGTCTGCCCCTCCCACCCCTGGCACTGCCCGCTGTCTGCCTCTCCCACCCCTGGCACTGCCCGCTGTCTGCCCCTCCCACCCCTGGCACTGCCTGCTGTCTGCCCCTCTCACCCCTGGCACTGCCCGCTGTCTGCCTCTCCCACCCCTGGCACTGCCCGCTGTCTGCCTCTCCCACCCTTGGCACTGCCCGCTGTCTGCCCCTCCCACCCCTGGCACTGCCTGCTGTCTGCCTCTCCCACCCTTGGCACTGCCCGCTGTCTGCCCCTCCTGCCACTGCCCGCTGTCTGCCTCTCCCACCCCTGGCACTGCCTGCTGTCTGCCTCTCCCACCCCTGGCACTGCCCGCTGTCTGCCCCTCCCACCCCTGCCACTGCCTACTGTCTGCCTCTCCCACCCTTGGCACTGCCCGCTGTCTGCCCCTCCCACCCCTGCCACTGCCCGCTGTCTGCCCCTCCCACCCCTGCCACTGCCCGCTGTCTGCCCCTCCCACCCCTGCCACTGCCCGCTGTCTGCCCCTCCCACCCCTGGCACTGCCCGCTGTCTGCCCCTCCCACCCCTGGCACTGCCCGCTGTCTGCCCCTCCCACCCCTGGCACTGCCTGCTGTCTGCCTCTCCCACCCCTGGCACTGCCCGCTGTCTGCCCCTCCCACCCCTGCCACTGCCTGCCCCTCCCACCCCTGCCACTGCCTGCTGTCTGCCTCTCCCACCCTTGGCACTGCCCACTGTCTGCCCCTCCCACCCCTGCCACTGCCCGCTGTCTGCCCCTCCCACCCCTGCCCCACTGTGTGCCATCTTGCTTGTAGGATGTGTGAGAGAGGGGGCTGCTGGGAAAAAGATGGCTGTCCTTCTGTTTGGGATGAGACTGCCTGGCTTGGGGAAGGGGTGGCCCTGGGGCCCAATGATTGGATTAACCCGCACGTAGGGTGGCACAAGGTGCAACTCCTGTCTCTCCAGCTCTTACTGGACTACAACTCCCAGCATCCCCTTGGCTGAAGAGGAAGTTGAAGGGAAAAGTCTCCAGTTGGGCTTTTGGCTCACAGATTGTACCATTGCGCCGGGCACAGGCGCCCATAACCTCTCCCACTTGTGCCAAGCTGTGGGGCATCTGCCCAGTTGGCATAGCTGCAGTGCCAGCCAGTGCCGGGAGCTTGGGGCGGGCTCCTCTGCTGAGCTGGGAGTCGCCAGTCTGCCCATTGCCCACATTGGTGGAACTCGCCCGTCCTGTTCCGCCAGTCCCGGCTCCTTAATTGCACTCTCTCACACCTGTGCGCTGAGGTGCCCGCTGTGGTGCCCGCTCCCATACCCACTGCTCTCTCTCCCACGTGTCACTAGGTGTGCCCCAGGGGTATCGCTGGGCACGGTTATTATATGAATATGGAACAGCTTTGCAGTTGGTCTGTTTGGGGAAGGTGTGTGTGGGCAGGGGCAGTGCCACGTAGGGTGTATGTGCCAGGCATTGGCATCAGTAATGGCACAGCAAGTAAATCCCTCCCTTGTGGGGCCCCTGGCACTGTATATATTGGGGCCACAGCTGCATTCCTCTCCCTAGGGAATCCTGGGAAACCAGTTTAACCCCTCCCTGCCCCCAGGCCCTGCATGCTGGCAAGTACAGCTGTAACCCTTTCCCTGCCGTGCCGGGGTAACTGTAATGCCCCCCCCCCCCCCAGGTATACTTTAGTTCCCTGCCTGCTGTCACAGTTGCTATTGGGGCAGTGCCAGCTTGACCCAAACAATGGGCGCTTTGTAGGCGCCGTCTCTGCTTCTTCCTTTGTGCCCGCGTGCCAAGCCATTAACCCTTCCTGAGCCGTCGGTAGGGAGGGCTGCAGGCTTTATAGGAACTAAGGAGAGGGCATTAACCATTGTGCCCCCAAGTGCCCACCCTGTTCTGTAGCTCTACCATTGTGCCCAAGGGGGCTGGGGGGGGCACATATAGTGTGTAAGGGTAATAATGTTTTCTCTCTCTCCTCTGTCCCTACCCATGTCGTGCCACCCTGTCTGTGCCAACCGGGTTCCAGCCTTTCTTTCGCCTTCTCAATTTGAGGAAACTGGGCCTGAGTGACAATGAGATCCAGCGCCTGCCCCCGGAGGTGGCCAACTTCATGCAACTGGTGGAGCTGGACATTTCCCGCAATGGTGAGCTGCCATACTGCTTCCCCCCTCCCTATTAACTCTATCCCTCCCACTATCTGCCCCCTGTGTCTCCCCTGCATCATCTCACCCACATCCCTGCCCCCGTAGCTCATCCTCTTCTCCCCCACCTTCTGTAACTTACCCCCTTGCCCCCTGGCACCAATTGGGCATCAGTCATGTCTCCCTGTGTTTCCTGTTTCAGACATCCCCGAGATCCCTGAGAGCATCAAGTTCTGCAAATCCCTGGAGATCGCTGATTTCAGTGGGAACCCCCTGTCCAGGTAATGTGTGCTCTGCTGCCCCCCTATCGGGCATTAGTCATTGCCCCCATATGAACGTAACGCTGCTGCCTAGTGGCCACATTCTAGACTGCAGGGGTGCATTATTGCCCTCATTCCGTGTGACCCCTGGGGGTGTTTGGGGCCATGGTGTAAGTAGGAAGGGAGCAGGGGGTGCAGCTGGAGCTGTTCCCTTTGGGGGCCCCTTGTGTTGGGCAGGACCTGCAGATGCAGCAGCAGTAAGTTGGGCTCTGAGGGAAAAGAGCCCTGGGGCAAATATGGCACCAAGTGGTGTAACTAAAGGGCAGGTGGGGGTGGGCACTACAGTGGTGTTATCCCTTTGTGAGACCCGCTGTGCAGTCTGGGAGGCCCCCCAAGTGCTGCAGGGAAAGCACTGCCATGTGGGGTACGGCCACTATCTGGGGGGCTGCAAGTTTTGGGAATTATTCTGCTGACTTTTCCCTGTGTTTCAGGCTGCCCGATGGCTTCACCCAGCTCCGGAGCCTGGCACACCTTGCCCTCAATGACGTGTCCCTGCAGAGCCTGCCCAGCGATATCGGAAAGTGAGTGCCCCCAATATTACCTATTGCTTTCCTACCGTTCCTTTTGTGTGGGTGTCGGGGTGTATGGGCTTGGGGGTGGGTGTCGGGCTGTATGGGCTTGGGGGTGGGTGTCGGGGTGTATGGGCTTGGGGGTGGGTGTCGGGCTGTATGGGCTTGGGGGTGGGTGTCGGGCTGTATGGGCTTGGGGGTGGGTGTCGGGCTGTATGGGCTTGGGGGTGGGTGTCGGGCTGTATGGGCTTGGGGGTGGGTGTCGGGCTGTATGGGCTTGGGGGTGGGTGTCGGGCTGTATGGGCTTGGGGGTGGGTGTCGGGGTGTATGGGCTTGGGGGTGGGTGTCGGGCTGTATGGGCTTGGGGGTGGGTGTCGGGCTGTATGGGCTTGGGGGTGGGTGTCGGGCTTTATGGGCTTGGGGGTGGGTGTCGGGCTTTATGGGCTTGGGGGTGGGTGGGGTGTTGGGCTTTATGGGCTTGGGGGTGGGTGGGGTGTGGAGGTGTACTGGCTTGGGGGTGGGTGGGGTGTGGAGGTGTACTGGCTTGGGGGTGGGTGGGGTGTGGAGGTGTACTGGCTTGGGGGTGGGCGGGGTGTGGAGGTGTACTGGCTTGGGGGTGGGCGGGGCGTGGAGGTGTATGGGCTTGGGGTGGGCGGGGCGTGGAGGTGTATGGGCTTGGGGGTGGGCGGGGCGTGGAGGTGTATGGGCTTGGGGGTGGGCGGGGCGTGGAGGTGTATGGGCTTGGGGGTGGGCGGGGCGTGGAGGTGTATGGGCTTGGGGGTGGGGTGTGTGTGGGGGGGGGTAAGTGGGCATGGGGGGGGCTTGTGTATGTGAATCTACTCAGTGCTCACTCATTGCTCTCCCTGTGTTGCAGTTTATCTAACTTGGTCACATTGGAACTACGGGAAAACGTCCTGAAATCAGTGCCCATGTGAGTGCCCTCAGTGCCATTCTCTGTGCCACTCCCTGCCACCCTCGCTTCTTATATTTGTCCTGTCACCCACCTGCAATTGTCTTCTGTTCTACCCTCGGTACCTGTTACCCAATTCCCTTTCCCCTGCCCCCCACCCCCTGCCGCTGCTTCACGTTGCCCCCTGTGCCGCCCCCTGTGCCACACACAAACAATACGTTTGTTCTGGGTTCCGGCAGTCTCGGTTCTACAGATGTCACTTTTAGTGCCCCAGTGACTGCTGGTGACCAGGGTGTGTCTCTGGGGGGTTCCCTAATGATACAGCACGCTATAAATCCATGCGAGGGACCCCCTGTGCCACAGAGCTGGATTGGCTGACATGGAGCTGGGTCATGTCCATCATTGATTTGGGGGGACTTGGGCTTTGTAAACTGTTCCCAGCACCTCGTTCTTCCGCATAACCCCCCTCTGTCTCACAGAATCTTCTCCTCCTTCCCTGCCTGTCTCTCTAGGTCCCTCTCATTCCTCGTTAAACTGGAGCAGTTGGATCTGGGAAGCAACGACCTGCAGGTTCTGGTAAGGAAAGAGCTGGAGTCCGTCTGTAGGCCTTGTCTGTCCGTCTGTAGGCCTTGTCTGTCCGTCTGTAGGCCTTGTCTATCCGTCTGTAGGCCTTGTCTGTCCGCCTGTAGGCCGTGTCTGTCCGCCTGTAGGCCGTGTCTGTCCGCCTGTAGGCCGTGTCTGTCCGCCTGTAGGCCTCGTCTGTCCGCCTGTAGGCCTCGTCTGTCCGCCTGTAGGCCTCGTCTGTCCGCCTGTAGGCCTCGTCTGTCCGCCTGTAGGCCTCGTCTGTCCGCCTGTAGGCCTCGTCTGTCCGCCTGTAGGCCTCGTCTGTCCGCCTGTAGGCCTCGTCTGTCCGCCTGTAGGCCTCGTCTGTCCGCCTGTAGGCCTCGTCTGTCCGCCTGTAGGCCTCGTCTGTCCGCCTGTAGGCCTCGTCTGTCCGCCTGTAGGCCTCGTCTGTCCGCCTGTAGGCCTCGTCTGTCCGCCTGTAGGCCTCGTCTGTCCGCCTGTAGGCCTCGTCTGTCCGCCTGTAGGCCTCGTCTGTCCGCCTGTAGGCCTCGTCTGTCCGCCTGTCCGTCTGTAGGCCTCGCCTGTCCGCCTGTCCGTCTGTAGGCCTCGCCTGTCCGCCTGTCCGTCTGTAGGCCTCGCCTGTCCGCCTGTCCGTCTGTAGGCCTCGCCTGTCCGTCTGTAGGCCTCGCCTGTCCGCCTGTCCGTCTGTAGGCCTCGCCTGTCCGCCTGTCCGTCTGTAGGCTCCGCCTGTCCGTCTGTAGGCCTCGCCTGTCCGCCTGTCCGTCTGTAGGCCTCGCCTGTCCGCCTGTCCGTCTGTAGGCCTCGCCTGTCCGCCTGTCCGTCTGTAGGCCTCGCCTGTCCGCCTGTCCGTCTGTAGGCCTCGCCTGTCCGCCTGTCCGTCTGTAGGCCTCGCCTGTCCGCCTGTCCGTCTGTAGGCCTCGCCTGTCCGTCTGTAGGCCTCGCCTGTCCGCCTGTCCGTCTGTAGGCCTCGCCTGTCCGCCTGTCCGTCTGTAGGCCTCGTCTGTCCGCCTGTCCGTCTGTAGGCCTCGTCTGTCCGCCTGTAGGCCTCGCCTGTAGGCCTCGTCTGTCCGCCTGTAGGCCTCGTCTGTCCGCCTGTAGGCCTCGTCTGTAGGCCTCGTCTGTCCGCCTGTAGGCCTCGTCTGTCCGCCTGTCCGTCTGTAGGCCTCGTCTGTCCGCCTGTAGGCCTCGTCTGTCCGCCTGTAGGCCTCGTCTGTCCGCCTGTAGGCCTCGTCTGTCCGCCTGTCCGTCTGTAGGCCTCGCCTGTCCGTCTGTAGGCCTCGTCTGTCCGCCTGTCCGTCTGTAGGCCTCGTCTGTCCGCCTGTCCGTCTGTAGGCCTCGTCTGTCCGCCTGTCCGTCTGTAGGCCTCGTCTGTCCGCCTGTCCGTCTGTAGGCCTCGTCTGTCCGCCTGTCTGTCCGCCTGTCCGTCCGTCTGTAGGCCTCGCCTGTCCGTCCGTCTGTAGGCCTCGCCTGTCCGTCCGTCTGTAGGCCTCGTCTGTCCGCCTGTCTGTCCGTCTGTCCGTCCGTCTGTAGGCCTCGTCTGTCCGTCTGTCCGTCCGTCTGTAGGCCTCGTCTGTCCGTCTCTCCGTCCGTCTGTAGGCCTCGTCTGTCCGTCTCTCCGTCCGTCTGTAGGCCTCGTCTGTCCGTCTCTCCGTCCGTCTGTAGGCCTCGTCTGTCCGTCTCTCCGTCCGTCTGTAGGCCCCGTCTGTCCGTCTCTCCGTCCGTCTGTAGGCCTCGTCTGTCCGTCTCTCCGTCCGTCTGTCTCTGTCTGCAGGCCTGTCTGTCTGCCTGACTGTCTGCAGGCCTCTCTGTCTGCCTGACTGTCTGCAGGCCTCTCTGTCCGTCTGTCCGCCTGTCTGTCCGCCTGTCCGTCGCCCCATTGGCTGGCCAGAGGCAATGAGAGGCCTATTCTGTATCCCAGCAATGCCCTTGCCTTGTCCATTCCAATCATTGTGCTAATCCTGCCTGGGGGAGTTCCGGGGGGGGGGGGCGCGCCCCTGTATTGCTTTAGCTTTGCAGGAAGACTTTGGGGGGGAATTCAAGAAAATGTTGGGAAAAAATGTCCCCGTCTGTGAGTTCCCCCCTTGTGTTCCTTGTTCTGCCGCCATGCTCTCCCCTCGGGGATTAACCCTTTATTCTCTGCTCTCCCTAGCCTGACACACTGGGTGCCCTACCCAATCTGCGGGAGCTGTGGCTGGACCGGAACCAGCTCTCTTCCTTACCCTCGGTGAGTTGGGGGTGACACATCTTGGGGGGCGTCATTGCTGCCTGCTTGGTATTCAAGGGCCACAGAGAGTATGTACTCCAGTAGGTACCCCGGGGCCACAATGATCCGATTGGCTCTTGTCTAATGATGTGATTGGCTCTTGTCTAATGATGTGATTGGCTCTTGTCTAATGATGTGATTGGCAGGAGCTGGGGAACCTGCGGCGCTTGGTGTGCCTGGACGTGTCGGAGAACAAGCTGGAGCAGCTGCCGGCAGAGATCAGTGGCCTGATGTCCCTAACGGACCTGCTGCTCTCACAGAACCAGCTCAGCTCCCTGCCCTCCAGCCTTGGTGAGTTGGGGGCTAAAGATGGCAGGGGGGCAGGATTCCCACCAAGTGGCCCCTCTCTGCTTATTGCACAACCAGGGTAAAGGCTGCTCTGAGCCCAATCACTGGCCTTGGGCCGGAACCGGCGTGTCGGGCTTCCGTGGATCTATTGAATTAGCGCAGTTCCGTGTCCCAGTCCCCCCATTACCTGCAGCCCCTCTCACTGCAATACAGCTGTGCCCCTGGGTGGTCTCCTCTCATTACTGACTGCCAGTCATGTGTAGCCCCCTGCCAGTATTGCCCCATCCTCCCCATATCCTCATTCATATCTACCCTCCCCAACTCCCTGCTGCCCCACAGCCTCTCTCTGTACTCTCACCGATTCATGTGCCCGTGTTCTCTCGTGCGCTCTCTTACAGGTCAGCTCAAGCAGCTGTCTATCCTCAAGGTGGATCAGAACCGTCTGACACAGTTAACGGAGTCTATTGGCGACTGTGAGAATCTGAGTGAGATCATCCTGACCGAGAACCTGCTAACGGTAATGTGGCCCCGCGTATGGGCCCCCGCGTATGGGCCTATATGGGCCCCTTCATTCCAGCCTGTTGCTGGTGTGTTAGTGCAAGCCTTGCAGGGGCCGTACCCTGTGTGTGATGGGGGGGGGGAGGGGGCACACTTTGCGGGGGCCTCTAGATCTTGCTGATACATGAGTTGAGGAATGGCATATTCCATGAAATTAAGATTTGGGAGTGACTTGCATTTAACCCCTTGCTCTGCTGCTCCCCCCCCAGGTGCTGCCCAAATCCATGGGGAATCTCACCAAACTGACCAATCTCAATGTTGATCGGAACCGGCTGCTCTCCCTTCCCAGTGAAATTGGGGGCTGCGCCAGTCTCAATGTTTTGTCGCTCAGAGATAACCAGCTCAGCGCTCTGCCCCCCGAACTCGCCGGCGCCACCGAGCTGCACGTGCTGGATGTGGCGGGTAACAGGTAAGGGCCACGGCCATGGCAGCTTGGAGTGTTTCTGGGCCAGGTTCTGCTTGTTGCTCTTTTATCCCACAATTTGGGGATTTTTCCATTGTTTCCATTTTCTTCTTCAGGTTGTTAAATCTCCCATTTGCCCTGACCAACCTTAACCTGAAAGCTCTGTGGTTGGCCGAGAACCAGTCCCAGCCTATGCTCAAATTCCAAACGGAGGATGATGAGAAAACTGGATCCAAGGTGCTAACGTGCTACCTCCTGCCCCAGCAGCCCTCCCCTAGCCTGGGTAAGTGCCCTGCTCCTTCCCTGCCAGTCAGGCTTGTACAGTCCCCCCCCCCCCCCGCCCCTAGCCTGGAAAAGTGCCCTGCTCCTTCCCTGCCAGTCAGGTTGTACAGCCCCCCCCCCGCCCCTAGCCTGGGTAAGTGCCCTGCTCCTTCCCTGCCAGTCAGGCTTGTACAGCCCCCCCCCCCCCGCCCCCTAGCCTGGAAAAGTGCCCTGCTCCTTCCCTGCCAGTCAGGCTTGTACAGCAGCCCCCCCCCCCCCAGCCTGGGTAAGTGCCCTGCTCCTTCCCTGCCAGTCAGGCTTGTTCAGCCCCCCCCCCCCCGCCCCTAGCCTGGAAAAGTGCCCTGCTCCTTCCCTGCCAGTCAGGCTTGTACAGCCCCCCCCCCCCCCTCGCCCCTAGCCTGGAAAAGTGCCCTGCTCCTTCCCTGCCAGTCAGGCTTGTTCAGCCCCCCCCCCCCCCAGCCTGGGTAAGTGCCCTGCTCCTTCCCTGCCAGTCAGGCTTGTACAGCAGCCCCCCCCCCAGCCTGGGTAAGTGCCCTGCTCCTTCCCTGCCAGTCAGGCTTGTACAGCAGCCCCCCCCCCCAGCCTGGGTAAGTGCCCTGCTCCTTCCCTGCCAGTGAGGCTTGTACAGCAGCCCCCCCCCCCCCCCCCCAGCCTGGGTAAGTGCCCTGCTCCTTCCCTGCCAGTCAGGCTTGTACAGCCCCCCCCCCCCCGCCCCTAGCCTGGAAAAGTGCCCTGCTCCTTCCCTGCCAGTCAGGCTTGTACAGCCCCCCCCCCCGCCCCTAGCCTGGAAAAGTGCCCTGCTCCTTCCCTGCCAGTCAGGCTTGTTCAGCCCCCCCCCCCCCAGCCTGGGTAAGTGCCCTGCTCCTTCCCTGCCAGTCAGGCTTGTACAGCAGCCCCCCCCCCCCCCAGCCTGGGTAAGTGCCCTGCTCCTTCCCTGCCAGTCAGGCTTGTACAGCCCCCCCCCCCCCAGCCTGGGTAAGTGCCCTGCTCCTTCCCTGCCAGTCAGGCTTGTACAGCCCCCCCCCCCCCCCAGCCTGGGTAACTGCCCTGCTCCTTCCCTGCCAGTCAGGCTTGTACAGCAGCCCCCCCCCAGCCTGGGTAAGTGCCCTGCTCCTTCCCTGCCAGTCAGGCTTGTACAGCAGCCCCCCCCCCCCCAGCCTGGGTAAGTGCCCTGCTCCTTCCCTGCCAGTCAGGCTTGTACAGCCCCCCCCCCCCCCCCCCCAGCCTGGGTAAGTGCCCTGCTCCTTCCCTGCCAGTCAGGCTTGTACAGCAGCCCCCCCCCCCCCCAGCCTGGGTAAGTGCCCTGCTCCTTCCCTGCCAGTCAGGCTTGTACAGCCCCCCCCCCCCCAGCCTGGGTAAGTGCCCTGCTCCTTCCCTGCCAGTCAGGCTTGTACAGCCCCCCCCCCCCCCCCAGCCTGGGTAAGTGCCCTGCTCCTTCCCTGCCAGTCAGGCTTGTACAGCCCCCCCCCCCCCCCCAGCCTGGGTAAGTGCCCTGCTCCTTCCCTGCCAGTCAGGCTTGTACAGCAGCCCCCCCCCCAGCCTGGGTAAGTGCCCTGCTCCTTCCCTGCCAGTCAGGCTTGTACAGCAGCCCCCCCCCCCCCAGCCTGGGTAAGTGCCCTGCTCCTTCCCTGCCAGTCAGGCTTGTACAGCAGCCCACCCCCCCCTTAGCTTGGTTAAGTGCCCTGCTCCTTCCCTGCCAGGGGCTGTACAGCCCCACCCCCCCAGCCTGGGTAAGTGCCCTGCTCCTTCCATGCCAGTCAGGCTTGTCCAGCCCCCCCCCCCCCTAGCCTGGGTAAGTGCCCTGCTCCTTCCCTGCCAGTCAGGCTTGTACAGCCCTTCCCCCCCCCCCCCCAGTCTGGGTAAGTGCCCTGAGTCAGGGCTGGTGTAGCTGCCCAAGCCCTTGGGGGCATTATTGCCCTACCTGATAAGATGTGTGCCCTCCCTCTCTAGAAAACCTGCAGAACAGTGTGGATGACAGCTGGACAGACGGGAACCTCAATCGGGTCAGTGTCATACAGTTCCAGGAAGACCCTAAAACTGAAGAAGAGGATGACGAAGCTGCTGAAGAAAGAAGGGTTGGTAACAAGGGGACTCACAACTTGGGGGGGCAGTATATATAGCCTGAAGTACCCGTGACATTGAACCAGACATAGAAATTTTACCTTTGCTGACAAGGTGCTGCTGTTTGGGTTTCTGTAGGCAAGATGCGTTCTGGTTGTCACAGATCTTAGAACCTTAGAACATTCTTTATATCCCAGACTTCCCTGTGCTAGTCAGCTCTTCCCTCTACCCCCAGGGCCTGCAGCGCAGAGCTACCCCACACCCCAGTGAGCTGAAGGTCATGAAGAAAGTGATGGAGGGGCTCAGGGGTGACGGTAACACCTCCAAAGAGGAGGCCACATGCGCCAGCGATGAGGTGAGTGCCGCCACTTTATTCCTATGGTACCCGGGTAATGGGTAATGGTACGGCTGTGCCACATTGGCCGCTCTGGGTCCCGCCATGCCCTACTAGTTCCATCTTCCCTCTCCCCCCACAGGAGAAGCGGCTCAGTGGCCTCTCCAGTCAGAGCGCCGAGTCCCAGCGCAGCGGCAGCACCGTGTCTGTTGGGTTCCAGGAGGAGCTGCAGAACAGGGATCCAGAAAAGCTGCCAAACCCAGTGCTGGAGGAAGGGGCGGCAGTGGGGGATGACGACATGGAGGTGTGGTATACTGAGGTGTGAGGCCAGGGAATTGTACTACTTCATTCTGTGCCTTTTCTGATATCCCAGCCAATCATATGTCCCCAGTAAGGATGCATGGATCTAATATTCCAGCCAATCCCATGCCCCCAGTAAGGATGCATGGGTCTGATATCCCAGCCAATCCCATGTCCCCAGTAAAGCTGGCCATACACGGGCAGATCCGCTCGCTTGTCGATGTCGCCAAGCGAGCGATATCGCCACCTACGGGTGGCAATATCGGGGAGGCATGTAGGTGAATTCGATCATTTGGCCCTGGGGCCAAACAATCGAAATTCTGCACGCGGCAATGGGGCAGTCGGTTCGGGGACCGCATCAACAAGCCGATGCGGTCCCCGATCCGACGGGATTTTCTAACCTGGCCAATCGATATATGGCCAATTTCAGGCCAGATATCGGTCGGCCAGGCCCCTCGTTTCTGCCCCTACACGGGCCGATAAGCTGCCGAGTCAGTCCAAGGGACCCATATCAGCAGCTTCTGTTGGCCCGTGTATGGGGACCTTTAGGATGCATGGGTCTGATATCCCAGCCAATCCCATGCCCCCAGTAAGGATGCATGGGTCTAATATTCCAGCCAATCCCATGTCCCCAGTAAGGATGCATGGATCTGATATATTATTGGGTCTCTGTGTATATGAAGTGACTGCTATGAGACTATATTGAATCCCAGTCCAAACCTGGTACCACCTGTTCAGCTGGCACTGGGGCGCCGCCTCCCGGTTACGTGTCCAAACCTGGCACCACCTGTTCAGCTGGCACTGGGGCGCCGCCCCCCTGTTACGTGTTGTCTACATATTGTGCCCCTCCGGGCTGTGAGGGGGTCCATTATACCCGATCCTGCCACTCACCGGGGCTCTCCTTTGTGCCGCAGCCCACAGTGCACTTTGCGGACAAGACGACTGTTCTCTGTGATGATGACTATGAGGAGTACGATGAAGATCGGGTCTCCCCGGTGGAGCGGCGGCTGATCCGTAAGGACACGCCCCATTACAAGAAGCATGCGAAGATCACAAAGCTGCCCAATGATGAGGTGGTGGAGGCCCTCCTGCATGGCTTCAGCCCCAGAAGTCTCTCAGAGGAGGAGGAGGAGGAAGGGGAGAATAATGGGCCCATCCCAAGGTTCTCGCTGCCCAATGAAGAGCAAGATGATGTGGTGGCGCCGGACAAAGAGTGGGAACCTGCAGGGAGCAGAGACGAGCGGTCGAACTCCCAGCAGAACATCAAGGTACCGCTCCCTCCTTCCATTCATTTGTAATGAAATGCCCCCCCCCAAGCTACATGTGGGTTCTGTTGTCTTGGTTTTGCTCTTCTGTTCCTGCCTCCTACTGTAAGTAGCCCGCAGCTGTCATTCACTAGCCAGCCCTTTCCTCATACTGAGGGTTGCTGTGTCCTTTCCCCAACTGACCTTATACAGAGCGGATATTCGCCCCCTTGTTCTTTCCCCCCATATTGAGTTTGTACATATCAGGGGTACCCAGGGGGATTTTATGGGCGCTGTTGCGCTTATGGAGCACAGTGGGGATGCGGTTGTACATTAGCCACTGGGGAAAGCCCCAACGGAACTGCCTCGTTTCCCCCCCCCACAACCTTCCTAGGGTACTAGGGTCTTGTTCAACCCACTTTGGGGTTTATTAGACTGGACTTTAGGGATGGGAACTTGGCATTGCTGACTATTGGGGTTTGGAGGTCCCTAGAGTTAACTTATGGGTGAGCTACAAACCATATATTCTGCTGTAGAGCTAGGAAGGTACCTCTCACCATTGGGCCTTTGGCTAATAGCCCCCTGATTGGGGTGGGATGGTGTTACGGCTGCCCATAGGTGGGATATGCACGTTTCTGCTTTATCTTCCACCATTGGCTGCAGTGCGTAAGTTCTGCCCATAGGAACATGTTGGAAAAGGCTAAGCCCCTCCCCCCTGGGGTAACTTTAGGGTATCTAGCGATTGCCTCCTGCAGTTCTTTCCCCATATAAACTGTCTCAGTATCTTCTCCAGCTAGTTTTTTGGGATCCATATTGGGGAATGCCAGAGCGCATATTGGACCTTAGGGGTTATAATCATCTTTACTAATTGTATGTGCCCCATTGGGCCTAAGGGGAGTGCGGCCCAAGCCTCAGTTCTTACCCCAGGTAGGTAGGATGGAGGTAGGATGTTGCAGTCATAGCAGAGGGTTATGGGATATGAGATACGTATCCCTAGGTATGTAAATTCTTGGACAACTTAAAGCGGGCGGTTCTCAAGGTTTTGCCCCAGTGTGGGTGGGTCTGGCAGAGCTGATTTGGGGGGGCTAACGCACAGCCCAGATACTGTTGAAAAATAGGCGGTGAGTGAAATCAGGGCGTTTAGCGAGGTGCCCCTGTCCCCCCAGATATATCCGTGTATCATCCGCATATAGCTATATTCTTCCCTGCCTACCTGCCATCGTTACACCAACTGTCTGTGGTGCAGCCTGACTGCCCGATGGCTAACAGGAGGGGGGACAGGGGACAACCCTGCCTGGTGCCTCTAGTTAGATCAGACGGTTGAGTTAGCAGTGACCCTCAGTGCGGCGTGGGCTTGTTATACAGCAGTTTAACGTACAGTTTGGCCAAGCTTTAACACAGTCATGTGAGTAGCGGGGTGCAATGTACACGTGCGCTAGCGGGACTTGGTGTTCCCTATGGATCTGCCTGTCTGGCCTAGACACGGGTTTTCCAATTGAAAAGGTATTTGCTTGTGTATTAAACCAGGAGGGGCGTACTGAGTAGGAGGGGCGTACTGAGTAGGAGGGGCAGTAGGAGGAGCATACCAAGTAGGAGGGGCAGTAGGAGGAGCATACTGAGTCCATGGGGTTTCAGTGCCAGGGTTACTGCCCACTAAATGTTTCTTGCAATAGGGCGATGTGGGGATTATTGTGTTTCAGGAAATCTAGTGCTTGCGTTTGATTGGACTACTAAGCCCCTTACGTTCCATGTTAGCACCTTAACTGCCATTTGCTTTTCCACAGATGGGTGTATGTGTGTGGGTGCTGCGTATTCTGCTCCCTAACAGCCTGTCCCCTGAGTGATACAGTTGCACCGACACACGTAACCTGTAACTTTCCTTGTCCTGCCCTGCCCCTCCCTTCCCACCGCCGAGACCTGGGGGGAAACTGTAGTTGGATAGAAGGCTTCTCCTTCCATACCCTATGGGGGACAGTAAAGCCGCTGGGGGGCACAGTCAGTATTTGCCCTTTCCCATGGGACCTTGTGCGCCTCACAGATTTGGGTACAACTCCCCGCCTTCTGGCTCTGCAGGCTTGGCACCAGCTTTCATGTGTTCTAAGTGCTGATTGCTATTGGTTAGGGGTCTGTTACCCTTCTCATCGCAATCCATTGGGCCATGACTATCCCCACATATCTGGGGTGCTTCTGTTGGCAGGTGGGGGGCACTCTACCTGTTCCTGGGGCAGTCTGAACTGCCCCACATACTGAAATAGCTTAAGGTCCTCTCCTTGCCTGTTCCCCTTTACCCAACCAGACCTCTACCCTATAGGAATGGCCGGCACTATTGGCTGGGGGGCTGCCCCTATTTAGGGGTGCTGAGAGGGACACAAGCAGTAACTGTATAGCAGAGAGACAGTCGCACCCAGACGTTCCCCTATAGGAATGGCCGGCACTATTGGCTGGGGTGCTGCCCCTATTTAGGGGTGCTGAGAGGGACACAAGCAGTAACTGTATAGCAGAGAGACAGTCGCACCCAGACCTTCCCCTATAGGAATGGCCGGCACTATTGGCTGGGGGGCTGCCCCTATGTAGGGGTGCTGAGAGGGACACAAGCAGTAACTGTATAGCAGAGAGACAGTCGGACCCAGACCTTCCCCTATAGGAATGGCCGGCACTATTGGCTGGGGGGCTGCCCCTATGTAGGGGTGCTGAGAGGGACACAAGCAGTAACTGTATAGCAGAGAGACAGTCGCACCCAGACGTTCCCCTATAGGAATGGCCGGCACTATTGGCTGGGGGGCTGCCCCTATGTAGGGGTGCTGAGAGGGACACAAGCAGTAACTGTATAGCAGAGAGACAGTCGCACCCAGACGTTCCCCTATAGGAATGGCCGGCACTATTGGCTGGGATGCTGCCCCTATGTAGGGGTGCTGAGAGGGACACAAGCAGTAACTGTATAGCAGAGAGACAGTCGCACCCAGACGTTCCCCTATAGGAATGGCCGGCACTATTGGCTGGGGGGCTGCCCCTATGTAGGGGTGCTGAGAGGGACACAAGCAGTAACTGTATAGCAGAGAGACAGTCGCACCCAGACGTTCCCCTATAGGAATGGCCGGCACTATTGGCTGGGGTGCTGCCCCTATTTAGGGGTGCTGAGAGGGACACAAGCAGTAACTGTATAGCAGAGAGACAGTCGGACCCAGACCTTCCCCTATAGGAATGGCCCAACAGTATTGGCTGGGGGGCTGCCCCTATGTAGGGGTGCTGAGAGGGACACAAGCAGTAACTGTATAGCAGAGAGACAGTCGGACCCAGACCTTCCCCTATAGGAATGGCCCGGCACTATTGGCTGGGGGGCTGCCCCTATGTAGGGGTGCTGAGAGGGACACAAGCAGTAACTGTATAGCAGAGAGACAGTCGCACCCAGACCGTTCCCCTATAGGAATGGCCGGCACTATTGGCTGGGGGGCTGCCCCTATGTAGGGGTGCTGAGAGGGACACAAGCAGTAACTGTATAGCAGAGAGACAGTCGCACCCAGACCGTTCCCCTATAGGAATGGCCGGCACTATTGGCTGGGGGGCTGCCCCTATGTAGGGGTGCTGAGAGGGACACAAGCAGTAACTGTATAACAGAGAGACAGTCGCACCCAGACCGTTCCCCTATAGGAATGGCCCAACAGTATTGGCTGGGGGGCTGCCCCTATGTCGGGGTGCTGAGAGGGACACAAGCAGTAACTGTATAGCAGAGAGACAGTCGCACCCAGACCTTCCCCTATAGGAATGGCCGGCACTATTGGCTGGGGGGCTGCCCCTATGTAGGGGTGCTGAGAGGGACACAAGCAGTAACTGTATAGCAGAGAGACAGTCGGACCCAGACTGTTCCCCTTTAGGAATGGCCGGCACTATTGGCTGGGGGGCTGCCCCTATGTCGGGGTGCTGAGAGGGACACAAGCAGTAACTGTATAGCAGAGAGACAGTCGGACCCAGACGTTCCCCTATAGGAATGGCCGGCACTATTGGCTGGGGGGCTGCCCCTATGTCGGGGTGCTGAGAGGGACACAAGCAGTAACTGTATAGCAGAGAGACAGTCGGACCCAGACCTTCCCCTATAGGAATGGCCGGCACTATTGGCTGGGGGGCTGCCCCTATGTAGGGGTGCTGAGAGGGACACAAGCAGTAACTGTATAACAGAGAGACAGTCGGACCCAGACCTTCCCCTATAGGAATGGCCGGCACTATTGGCTGGGGGGCTGCCCCTATGTAGGGGTGCTGAGAGGGACACAAGCAGTAACTGTATAACAGAGAGACAGTCGGACCCAGACTGTTCCCCTTTAGGAATGGCCGGCACTATTGGCTGGGGGGCTGCCCCTATGTAGGGGTGCTGAGAGGGACACAAGCAGTAACTGTATAGCAGAGAGACAGTCGGACCCAGACCTTCCCCTATAGGAATGGCCGGCACTATTGGCTGGGGGGCTGCCCCTATGTAGGGGTGCTGAGAGGGACACAAACAGTAACTGTATAGCAGAGAGACAGTCGGACCCAGACTGTTCCCCTATAGGAATGGCCGGCACTATTGGCTGGGGGGCTGCCCCTATGTCGGGGTGCTGAGAGGGACACAAACAGTAACTGTATAGCAGAGAGACAGTCGGACCCAGACCTTCCCCTATAGGAATGGCCGGCACTATTGGCTGGGGGGCTGCCCCTATGTAGGGGTGCTGAGAGGGACACAAGCAGTAACTGTATAGCAGAGAGACAGTCGCACCCAGACGTTCCCCTATAGGAATGGCCGGCACTATTGGCTGGGGTGCTGCCCCTATTTAGGGGTACTGAGAGGGACACAAGCAGTAACTGTATAGCAGAGAGACAGTCGGACCCAGACCTTCCCCTATAGGAATGGCCCAACAGTATTGGCTGGGGGGCTGCCCCTATGTAGGGGTGCTGAGAGGGACACAAGCAGTAACTGTATAGCAGAGAGACAGTCGCACCCAGACCTTCCCCTATAGGAATGGCCGGCACTATTGGCTGGGGGGCTGCCCCTATGTCGGGGTGCTGAGAGGGACACAAGCAGTAACTGTATAGCAGAGAGACAGTCGCACCCAGACCTTCCCCTATAGGAATGGCCGGCACTATTGGCTGGGGGGCTGCCCCTATGTAGGGGTGCTGAGAGGGACACAAGCAGTAACTGTATAACAGAGAGACAGTCGCACCCAGACCTTCCCCTATAGGAATGGCCGGCACTATTGGCTGGGGGGCTGCCCCTATGTAGGGGTGCTGAGAGGGACACAAGCAGTAACTGTATAGCAGAGAGACAGTCGGACCCAGACCTTCCCCTATAGGAATGGCCGGCACTATTGGCTGGGGGGCTGCCCCTATGTAGGGGTGCTGAGAGGGACACAAGCAGTAACTGTATAACAGAGAGACAGTCGGACCCAGACCATTCCCCTATAGGAATGGCCGGCACTATTGGCTGGGGGGCTGCCCCTATGTAGGGTTGCTGAGAGGGACAGAAGCAGTAACTGTATAGCAGAGAGACAGTCGGACCCAGACCGTTCCCCTATAGGAATGGCCGGCACTATTGGCTGGGGGGCTGCCCCTATGTAGGGGTGCTGAGAGGGACACAAGCAGTAACTGTATAGCAGAGAGACAGTCGCACCCAGACCGTTCCCCTATAGGAATGGCCGGCACTATTGACTGGGGGGCTGCCCCTATGTAGGGGTGCTGAGAGGGACACAAGCAGTAACTGTATAACAGAGAGACAGTCGCACCCAGACCGTTCCCCTATAGGAATGGCCGGCACTATTGGCTGGGGGGCTGCCCCTATGTCGGGGTGCTGAGAGGGACACAAGCAGTAACTGTATAGCAGAGAGACAGTCGCACCCAGACCTTCCCCTATAGGAATGGCCGGCACTATTGGCTGGGGGGCTGCCCCTATGTCGGGGTGCTGAGAGGGACACAAGCAGTAACTGTATAACAGAGAGACAGTCGGACCCAGACTGTTCCCCTTTAGGAATGGCCGGCACTATTGGCTGGGGGGCTGCCCCTATGTCGGGGTGCTGAGAGGGACACAAGCAGTAACTGTATAGCAGAGAGACAGTCGCACCCAGACCGTTCCCCTATAGGAATGGCCGGCACTATTGGCTGGGGTGCTGCCCCTATGTCGGGGTGCTGAGAGGGACACAAGCAGTAACTGTATAACAGAGAGACAGTCGGACCCAGACCTTCCCCTATAGGAATGGCCGGCACTATTGGCTGGGGGGCTGCCCCTATGTAGGGGTGCTGAGAGGGACACAAGCAGTAACTGTATAACAGAGAGACAGTCGGACCCAGACTGTTCCCCTTTAGGAATGGCCGGCACTATTGGCTGGGGGGCTGCCCCTATGTCGGGGTGCTGAGAGGGACACAAGCAGTAACTGTATAGCAGAGAGACAGTCGCACCCAGACCTTCCCCTATAGGAATGGCCGGCACTATTGGCTGGGGGGCTGCCCCTATGTAGGGGTGCTGAGAGGGACACAAGCAGTAACTGTATAGCAGAGAGACAGTCGCACCCAGACCGTTCCCCTATAGGAATGGCCGGCACTATTGGCTGGGGGGCTGCCCCTATGTAGGGGTGCTGAGAGGGACACAAGCAGTAACTGTATAACAGAGAGACAGTCGGACCCAGACTGTTCCCCTTTAGGAATGGCCGGCACTATTGGCTGGGGGGCTGCCCCTATGTCGGGATGCTGAGAGGGACACAAACAGTAACTGTATAGCAGAGAGACAGTCGGACCCAGACCTTCCCCTATAGGAATGGCCGGCACTATTGGCTGGGGGGCTGCCCCTATGTAGGGGTGCTGAGAGGGACACAAGCAGTAACTGTATAGCAGAGAGA
Source organism: Xenopus tropicalis (assembly GCF_000004195.4). Classification (NCBI taxonomy): domain Eukaryota; kingdom Metazoa; phylum Chordata; class Amphibia; order Anura; family Pipidae; genus Xenopus; species Xenopus tropicalis. Next base: position 153,251,513 of record NC_030682.2, on the reverse strand, counting down.
CAGTCGGACCCAGACCTTCCCCTATAGGAATGGCCGGCACTATTGGCTGGGGGGCTGCCCCTATGTAGGGGTGCTGAGAGGGACACAAGCAGTAACTGTATAGCAGAGAGACAGTCGCACCCAGACCGTTCCCCTATAGGAATGGCCGGCACTATTGGCTGGGGTGCTGCCCCTATGTCGGGGTGCTGAGAGGGACACAAGCAGTAACTGTATAACAGAGAGACAGTCGGACCCAGACCTTCCCCTATAGGAATGGCCGGCACTATTGGCTGGGGGGCTGCCCCTATGTAGGGGTGCTGAGAGGGACACAAGCAGTAACTGTATAACAGAGAGACAGTCGGACCCAGACTGTTCCCCTTTAGGAATGGCCGGCACTATTGGCTGGGGGGCTGCCCCTATGTCGGGGTGCTGAGAGGGACACAAGCAGTAACTGTATAGCAGAGAGACAGTCGCACCCAGACCTTCCCCTATAGGAATGGCCGGCACTATTGGCTGGGGGGCTGCCCCTATGTAGGGGTGCTGAGAGGGACACAAGCAGTAACTGTATAACAGAGAGACAGTCGGACCCAGACTGTTCCCCTTTAGGAATGGCCGGCACTATTGGCTGGGGGGCTGCCCCTATGTCGGGATGCTGAGAGGGACACAAACAGTAACTGTATAGCAGAGAGACAGTCGGACCCAGACCTTCCCCTATAGGAATGGCCGGCACTATTGGCTGGGGGGCTGCCCCTATGTAGGGGTGCTGAGAGGGACACAAGCAGTAACTGTATAGCAGAGAGACAGTCGCACCCAGACCGTTCCCCTATAGGAATGGCCGGCACTATTGGCTGGGGTGCTGCCCCTATGTCGGGGTGCTGAGAGGGACACAAGCAGTAACTGTATAACAGAGAGACAGTCGGACCCAGACCTTCCCCTATAGGAATGGCCGGCACTATTGGCTGGGGGGCTGCCCCTATGTAGGGGTGCTGAGAGGGACACAAGCAGTAACTGTATAACAGAGAGACAGTCGGACCCAGACTGTTCCCCTTTAGGAATGGCCGGCACTATTGGCTGGGGGGCTGCCCCTATGTCGGGGTGCTGAGAGGGACACAAGCAGTAACTGTATAGCAGAGAGACAGTCGCACCCAGACCTTCCCCTATAGGAATGGCCGGCACTATTGGCTGGGGGGCTGCCCCTATGTAGGGGTGCTGAGAGGGACACAAGCAGTAACTGTATAACAGAGAGACAGTCGGACCCAGACTGTTCCCCTTTAGGAATGGCCGGCACTATTGGCTGGGGGGCTGCCCCTATGTCGGGATGCTGAGAGGGACACAAACAGTAACTGTATAGCAGAGAGACAGTCGGACCCAGACCTTCCCCTATAGGAATGGCCGGCACTATTGGCTGGGGGGCTGCCCCTATGTAGGGGTGCTGAGAGGGACACAAGCAGTAACTGTATAGCAGAGAGACAGTCGCACCCAGACCTTCCCCTATAGGAATGGCCGGCACTATTGACTGGGGGGCTGCCCCTATGTAGGGGTGCTGAGAGGGACACAAGCAGTAACTGTATAACAGAGAGACAGTCGCACCCAGACCGTTCCCCTATAGGAATGGCCCAACAGTATTGGCTGGGGGGCTGCCCCTATGTCGGGGTGCTGAGAGGGACACAAGCAGTAACTGTATAGCAGAGAGACAGTCGCACCCAGACCTTCCCCTATAGGAATGGCCGGCACTATTGGCTGGGGGGCTGCCCCTATGTCGGGGTGCTGAGAGGGACACAAGCAGTAACTGTATAACAGAGAGACAGTCGGACCCAGACTGTTCCCCTTTAGGAATGGCCGGCACTATTGGCTGGGGGGCTGCCCCTATGTCGGGGTGCTGAGAGGGACACAAGCAGTAACTGTATAACAGAGAGACAGTCGGACCCAGACCTTCCCCTATAGGAATGGCCGGCACTATTGGCTGGGGGGCTGCCCCTATGTCGGGGTGCTGAGAGGGACACAAGCAGTAACTGTATAACAGAGAGACAGTCGGACCCAGACTGTTCCCCTTTAGGAATGGCCGGCACTATTGGCTGGGGGGCTGCCCCTATGTAGGGGTGCTGAGAGGGACACAAGCAGTAACTGTATAGCAGAGAGACAGTCGGACCCAGACCTTCCCCTATAGGAATGGCCGGCACTATTGGCTGGGGGGCTGCCCCTATGTAGGGGTGCTGAGAGGGACACAAGCAGTAACTGTATAGCAGAGAGACAGTCGCACCCAGACCTTCCCCTATAGGAATGGCCGGCACTATTGGCTGGGGGGCTGCCCCTATGTAGGGGTGCTGAGAGGGACACAAGCAGTAACTGTATAGCAGAGAGACAGTCGCACCCAGAACATTAAGTGTTTGTATAACAGTACCCGGTAGGACTAGGCTGTGCCACTAGGGGGCGCTGCTGGGGGGTGTATTGCTCTCGCCACACGAGGATCACGGAGGAGGTGCATGACAGGTGGGTGAAGGTGTTGGGAGTTTTATGGTTATTTGCTCCACTAATCCGCATGCCTGTCTCTCTCTCTCTCTCTCTCTGTCTCCCCTCTGGCTCCTCCCCTTCCTCTCTGCTGGATTTCCCTTCTAACAGGGGGTGTCGTTTGATCAAGTGAATAATCTTCTGATTGAGCCTGCTCGGATAGAGGAGGAAGAGGTGTGTACAGCAGCCCCGCCCCCTCTGCCTCTCTCCTGCCTCCCACCCCTTTAGCTCCAATCACAGCACCAATCACACTCACTTTTACTCAGCGCCACTCTCATTGGTGGAAGGTTTGGGGGCTTTCCTGTCTGTCTCTTGTCTCTCGGCTTGTTTGCAGGAGGAGCCGTTGGTGCCCGTGTGTGAGAGTCTCTGCCTCCTTCAGGCCCTGGGGGTACAAGCTGCGGCCCTCCGGCTCTTGTGGAACTAACACTCCCTGCACTCCTGCGCAGCCCTTAGACTGGGGGTTAGAGTTCAGCTGGAGGGAGGCAGCTTGTACCTCGGCTACACAACCTGCAGGAATGATGCCAGGCTGCCAGGGTGCCCGGTGTGTGATGCCCAAAGTGACAGATACACTTGCCCACAGTGTCACCCTCGCCTCTATAAACGGCTCAGACTCCTCCTCCATTGAGGGTGCTTAGAGAGATTTGTCACCTACATTTAAATCTCCTGCCCCCCCCCCCCCAAGTTTGCCATCACCCTTATTCACTCACCCCCCCAAACCCCCCCCACCCCACCCCAGGACTTACTGGGCTCTTTATTATTGCCGGGCTTTCCCATGCCCATTAAACCCAGTCTGTCACCAAGCACTGACCCAGGTACAGAGCTCTGATTTTCTTTATGTCGGGCCAGTACTTACTCAGGCACAGAACTCTGATCCCTGGGGGGAGACTGGATTCACTTACCCAGGGGGAGGTTCCTGCCTGACCACGGGAAAGAGAGCAGCCCAGGAGCAGGAAGTACAGAGAATCAGAGCTCTGTACCTGGGTAAGTACTGGGGGGAGATTGGATTCACTTACCCAGGGGGAGGTTCCTGCCTGACCATGGGAAAGAGAGCAGCCCAGGAGCAGGAAGTACAGAGAATCAGAGCTCTGTACCTGGGTAAGTACTGGGGGAGATTGGATTCACTTACCCAGGGGGGGGTTCCTGCCTGACCATGGGAAAGAGAGCAGCCCAGGAGCAGGAAGTACAGAGAATCAGAGCTCTGTACCTGGGTAAGTACTGGGGGGAGATTGGCTTCACTTACCCAGGGGGAGGTTCCTGTCTGACCATGGGAAAGAGAGCAGCCCAGGAGCAGGAAGTACAGAGAATCAGAGCTCTGTACCTGGGTAAGTACTGGGGGGAGATTGGCTTCACTTACCCAGGGGGAGGTTCCTGTCTGACCATGGGAAAGAGAGCAGCCCAGGAGCAGGAAGTACAGAGAATCAGAGCTCTGTACCTGGGTAAGTACTGGGGGGAGATTGGATTCACTTACCCAGGGGGAGGTTCCTGCCTGACCATGGGAAAGAGAGCAGCCCAGGAGCAGGAAGTACAGAGAATCAGAGCTCTGTACCTGGGTAAGTACTGGGGGGAGATTGGATTCACTTACCATGGGGGGGGGGTTCCTGCCTGACCATGGGAAAGAGAGCAGCCCAGGAAGTACAGAGAATCAGAGCTCTTTTCTGGGGAATGGGGGTTCCATTAAGCTGATTAATAGAGAGGCAGCTGTAAAACCCTGCCTGTCATTGGGCAACTTAGGGCACCTTGGTTAATAGATAGGACTGTACTGATGTGATGCGCTGTGTCAGCTCTTCTGCCTAACGCATTCTGTGTTCTGCTTCTAGCTCACTCTCGCCATCCTGCGCCAAACTGGGGGTCTGGGAATCAGCATCGCAGGGGGCAAAGGCTCTACTCCCTACAAGGGCGATGATGAGGTAATTGTCCCCCCCCTGCTGGTCAGTCCCCCCCCAACCGAATGGCACCAGCCTAGCGCCCACTGAGGGCAGGAGTTTGGGGTTATAGGGGTGCTGTGCCAAGCAGTATTTACCCACCAGAGTCAGTGAGAAATAGCCGAGCCCCTCCCTCTGTGTGACATCACAGCATGGCAGCTGTAGGTGCCCGGGGTACCAGGTAATATGGCTGCAGGGGCCGGGCACACCCCGATATCTTCCTGTCGTTGCACTCCTGGCCCCTTTCCATCCATGCCCAAGGGCAGCCATGCTTGATGTGGGCAGGGTTACCCCGCTGGGGGTTCTGCAGGTGCTGCCATTTGGATCCACGTTTCTCTTTCCCTTTACCCTCTCCATTTCTCCCACAGGGCATTTTCATATCTCGAGTGGCAGAGGAGGGGCCTGCGGCCCGTGCAGGGGTGCGAGTTGGGGATAAGCTGCTGGAGGTGAGGACTCGTGGGGTACAGGGAAGGGAGGGGGGGGTGATAGGCAAGGGGGTATTTAGTGTGGGGTAGGTGCTACCGATAGCTTGGTTGGTTGTCGAATTTGGCCTCGGTACAGCAAATAGATTGCATAAAGACCCCCTGTGCCCCCCATGTCAGGGCATTTCAGGTAAATTTCCCCCTAATTCCAGATCTAGCAGGACATATAATCCCCCCCGTGCCACTTAGTGTTCTTCTGCCTCCCCCCAACATTGGGTGGCCAAGCTGAAGGGTTGTTCCTGCTGAACTGAACATATCCTAAACTGTACAGATTAGTGCGACTATGGGGGGGGGGGTCAGGGTGCCATCATGTCAAGGGGGGGGACAGGGCGCCATCATATAGAGGGGGACGGGGTGCCATTATATAGATGGGGGGGGGACACGGCACCATTATATAGCAGGTACCATGAGAGAGAGGGCAGCGGGTGTTTCTTTGCGCAGTGCCAAGCTTGGTGCCCTCTCCCTGCAGGTGAATGGGGTAGATCTGCACAATGCGGAACACCACACAGCAGTGGAGGCACTGAGGAATTCTGGGAGCTCCGTCTCTATGACTGTGCTGCGAGAGCGCATGGTGGAGCCGGAAAATCCTATCACGGTGACCCCCCTGCGCCCAGAGGATGATTACAACCCACGGGAACGGCGCAGTGTTGTCCGCTATCCAGAGGAAAAGGAGGAGGATCTGCAGAGCCCGTGCCAACGTATCACCACCTGCCTGGCACGCAATGACAAAGGCTTGGGGTTCAGCATTGCTGGGGGAGTAGGCAGCACCCCCTATCGGGCAGGGGAAACTGTGAGTATCTCCTGTAAGGCATGGGCAGTGCTTTGGCACAGGTAATACTGGCAGTGCCTTCTGTGGGGCACAGGTAATACTGGCAGTGCCTTCTGTGGGGCACAGGTAATACTGGCAGTGCCTTCTGTGGGGCACAGGTAATACTGGCAGTGCCTTCTGTGGGGCACAGGTAATACTGGCAGTGCCTTCTGTGGGGCACAGGTAATACTGGCAGTGCCTTCTGTGGGGCACAGGTAATACTGGCAGTGCCTTCTGTGGGGCACAGGTAATACTGGCAGTGCCTTCTGTGGGGCACAGGTAATACTGGCAGTGCCTTCTGTGGGGCACAGGTAATACTGGCAGTGCCTTCTGTGGGGCACAGGTAATACTGGCAGTGCCTTCTGTGGGCCACAGTTACTACCAGGGCCTTCTGTGGGGCACAGCTAATACTACCAGGGCCTTCTGTGGGGCACAGCTAATACTACCAGGGCCTTCTGTGGGGCACAGCTAATACTACCAGGGCCTTCTGTGGGTCACAGCTAATACTACCAGGGCCTTCTGTGGGCCACAGCTAATACTACCAGGGCCTTCTGTGGGCCACAGCTAATACTACCAGGGCCTTCTGTGGGCCACAGCTAATACTACCAGGGCCTTCTGTGGGCCACAGCTAATACTACCAGGGCCTTCTGTGGGCCACAGCTAATACTACCAGGGCCTTCTGTGGGCCACAGCTAATACTACCAGGGCCTTCTGTGGGCCACAGCTAATACTACCAGGGCCTTCTGTGGGCCACAGCTAATACTGCCAGGGCCTTCTGTGGGCCACAGCTAATACTGCCAGGGCCTTCTGTGGGGCACAGCTAATACTGCCAGGGCCTTCTGTGGGGCACAGCTAATACTGCCAGGGCCTTCTGTGGGGCACAGCTAATACTGCCAGGGCCTTCTGTGGGGCACAGCTAATACTGCCAGGGCCTTCTGTGGGGCACAGCTAATACTGCCAGGGCCTTCTGTGGGGCACAGCTAATACTGCCAGGGCCTTCTGTGGGGCACAGCTAATACTGCCAGGGCCTTCTGTGGGGCACAGCTAATACTGCCAGGGCCTTCTGTGGGGCACAGTTTCTACCAGGGCCCAGGTAATACTTGGGCACAGGTAATACTTGGCAGTACCTTCTGGGGAGCACAGATAATACTGGCAGTACCTTCTGTGGGGCACAGGTAATACTGGCAGTACCTTCTGGGGGGCACAGGTAATACTGGCTGTGCCTTCTGGGGGCACAGGTAATACTGTGGCTGTACCTTCTGGGGGGCACAGTTAATACTGGCAGTACCTTGTGGGGGGCACAGGTAATACTGGCAGTACCTTGTGGGGGGCACAGGTAATACTGGCAGTACCTTCTGGGGGGCACAGGTAATACTGGCAGTACCTTCTGGGGGGCACAGGTAATACTGGCAGTACCTTCTGGGGGCACAGGTAATACTGGCAGTACCTTCTGGGGGCACAGGGAATACTGGCAGTACCTTCTGGGGGCACAGGGAATACTGGCAGTACCTTCTGGGGGCACAGGGAATACTGGCAGTACCTTCTGGGGGGCACAGGGAATACTGGCAGTACCTTCTGGGGGCACAGGGAATACTGGCAGTACCTTCTGGGGGCACAGGGAATACTGGCAGTACCTTCTGGGGGGCACAGGTAATACTTTGCTGTGTAATGCAAGTATGATTGGGGTTTAATGAAGGGATTCACCACTGCCAACATATAATTGGCAGCCCCATTGCCACCTGTACCACTAGCCCAGAAGTGCCAGGGCAGGTGAGGCAGCTCGAGAAGCCCCTGAGTAAGACAGGTGGGGACTTACAGAGGGGTCAGTTCCAGTTATGAGCCCCTTTACCCAGTATCCGGCACAGAGAGACAGCTCAGGCTGCCAGGCAGGGATTGGGCTCCTGAGGTTTCTTGCTGCTTAATTGCCCTCTTGTGATTGGTCAAATGATTCCTTTGGGGAAGCAAGTCTTCTAGAGGGGGCGCCAGTGCAGCTGTAGGGAGTGCAGCCCTGCGGTCAGGGTGGAACAGTGACTGATGGGTTTAACAGCAGAGAGAGGTGCCCAAAATAACCTACTGATACGTGACTCCTGGGAGCCCCTTGGACCTGGGAAGAGGTATTTTGGGCAAACAGCTGACTCGGGCTGTGACTCGGGCTCAGTGCAGTCACACAGTCAGGAGAGGACGGAGACACTCGCTCCATTGGATTCTCACACCGAGGTCTCTCAGCTGCTTTGTGTTGTCTAACTGCTACTTACCTGCGCTCTTGTACCCCTGGCCCTTACCTGCGCTCTTGTACCCCTGCGCTCTTGTACCCCTGCCCCTTACCTGCGCTCTTGTACCCCAGCCCCTTACCTGCGCTCTTGTGCCCCTGCCCCTTACCTGCGCTCTTGTACCCCTGCGCTCTTGTACCCCTGCCCCTTACCTGCGCTCTTGTACCCCAGCCCCTTACCTGCGCTCTTGTGCCCCTGCCCCTTACCTGCGCTCTTGTACCCCTGCCCCTTACCTGCGCTCTTGTGCCCCTGCCCCTTACCTGCGCTCTTGTACCCCTGCCACTTACCTGCGCTCTTGTGCCCCAGCCCCTTACCTGCGCTCTTGTGCCCCAGCCCCTTACCTGCGCTCTTGTGCCCCAGCCCCTTACCTGCGCTCTTGTGCCCCAGCCCCTTACCTGCGCTCTTGTGCCCCTGCCCCTTACCTGCGCTCTTGTGCCCCTGCCACTTACCTGCGCTCTTGTACCCCTGCCCCTTACCTGCGCTCTTGTGCCCCAGCCCCTTACCTGCGCTCTTGTGCCCCTGCCCCTTACCTGCGCTCTTGTGCCCCAGCCCCTTACCTGCGCTCTTGTGCCCCAGCCCCTTACCTGCGCTCTTGTGCCCCAGCCCCTTACCTGCGCTCTTGTGCCCCTGCCACTTACCTGCGCTCTTGTACCCCTGCCACTTACCCGCGCTCTTGTACCCCTGCCCCTTACCTGCGCTCTTGTACCCCTGCCTCTTACCTGCGCTCTTGTACCCATGGAGCAGGGGAAGCGGCACCACAGTGGTGCTACTGATAGTGACTGGTTGTGTCTGTACCCAAGAGCAGGTACCCCGCCTTACTGTCATTTGTATTTCTGCCCCTGCCCAGGGTATCTTCATCTCCAGAATTGCAGAAGGCGGAGCTGCTCACCGGGACGGGACTCTGCGAGTAGGAGACAGGGTGATCTCTGTAAGTACCCGTGGGTCCCACACAAACCTATTATTCCCTCTTAGCAGAACCACCACCTCTGAGTCGGGCATTGTCCATGGCACCTTGGCATTTACTCACCCACACTGGCCGGCTTTACCAATGGCATCTCTGGGGCATCGCTCTGCTCATCCTGCTGCTTGGGGAGGCAGCTCTCTCATTTGGGCTCTTATTGTCTTTGTGTCAACTAAACCCGGCCACTGCCTGCTCGCTTGGTTTGGCTTATAGGGAGAGCGCTCTGTCCCCCCCACCTTAGCCTTCCCTAGGGCAAACAGAATAGGGAGAGCGCCCTGTCCCCCCCCCCTCCACCTTAGCTTTCCCTAGAGCAAACAGAATAGGGAGAGCGCCCTGTCCCCCCACCTTAGCCTTCCCTATGGCAAACAGAATAGGGAGAGCCCTGTCCCCCCCACCTTAGCTTTCCCTAGGGCAAACAGAATAGGGAGAGCGCCCTGTCCCCCCCACCTTAGCCTTCCCTAGGGCAAACAGAATAGGGAGAGCCCTGTCCCCCCCACCTTAGCTTTCCCTAGGGCAAACAGAATAGGGAGAGCGCCCTGTCCCCCCCACCTTAGCTTTCCCTAGGGCAAACAGAATAGGGAGAGCGCTCTGTCCCCCCCACCTTAGCTTTCCCTAGGGCAAACAGAATAGGGAGAGCGCTCTGTCCCCCCCACCTTAGCCTTCCCTAGGGCAAACAGAATAGGGAGAGCGCCCTGTCCCCCCCACCTTAGCTTTCCCTAGGGCAAACAGAATAGGGAGAGCGCCCTGTCCCCCCCACCTTAGCTTTCCCTAGGGCAAACAGAATAGGGAGAGCGCTCTGTCCCCCCCACCTTAGCCTTCCCTAGGGCAAACAGAATAGGGAGAGCGCTCTGTCCCCCCCACCTTAGCCTTCCCTAGGGCAAACAGAATAGGGAGAGCGCCCTGTCCCCCCCCCTCCACCTTAGCTTTCCCTAGGGCAAACAGAATAGGGAGATCGCCCTGTCCCCCCCACCTTAGCCTTCCCTATGGCAAACAGAATAGGGAGAGCCCTGTCCCCCCACCTTAGCTTTCCCTAGGGCAAACAGAATAGGGAGAGCCCTGTCCCCCCACCTTAGCTTTCCCTAGGGCAAACAGAATAGGGAGAGCCCTGTCCCCCCACCTTAGCTTTCCCTAGGGCAAACAGAATAGGGAGAGCCCTGTCCCCCCACCTTAGCTTTCCCTAGGGCAAACAGAATAGGGAGAGCGCCCTGTCCCCCCCCCCTCCACTTTAGCTTTCCCTAGGGCAAACAGAATAGGGAGAGCCCTGTCCCCCCCACCTTAGCTTTCCCTAGGGCAAACAGAATAGGGAGAGCGCCCTGTCCCCCCCACCTTAGCTTTCCCTAGGGCAAACAGAATAGGGAGAGCGCCCTGTCCCCCCCCCCCCCCACCTTAGCTTTCCCTAGGGCAAACAGAATAGGGAGAGCGCCCTGTCCCCCCACCTTAGCCTTCCCTATGGCAAACAGAATAGGGAGAGCCCTGTCCCCCCCACCTTAGCTTTCCCTAGGGCAAACAGAATAGGGAGAGCGCCCTGTCCCCCCCACCTTAGCCTTCCCTAGGGCAAACAGAATAGGGAGAGCGCCCTGTCCCCCCACCTTAGCTTTCCCTAGGGCAAACAGAATAGGGAGAGCCCTGTCCCCCCACCTTAGCCTTCCCTAGGGCAAACAGAATAGGGAGAGCGCCCTGTCCCCCACCTTAGCTTTCCCTAGGGCAAACAGAATAGGGTGAGCCCTGTCCCCCCCACCTTAGCCTTCCCTAGGGCAAACAGAATAGGGAGAGCGTCCTGTCCCCCCCACCTTAGCTTTCCCTAGGGCAAACAGAATAGGGAGAGCCCTGTTACCCCCACCCTAGCTTTCCCTAGGGCAAACAGAATAGGGAGCGCCCTGTCCCCCCCCTTAGTTTTCCCTAGGGCAAACAGAATAGGGAGAGCCCTGTTCCCCCCACCTTAGCTTTCCCTAGGGCAAACAGAATAGGGAGAGCCCTGTCCCCCCCACCTTAGCTTTCCCTAGGGCAAACAGAATAGGGAGAGCGCCCTGTCCCCCCCACCTTAGCTTTCCCTAGGGCAAACAGAATAGGGAGAGCCCTGTCCCCCCCACCTTAGCCTTCCCTAGGGCAAACAGAATAGGGAGAGCCCTGTCCCCCCCACCTTAGCTTTCCCTAGGGCAAACAGAATAGGGAGAGCCCTGTCCCCCCCACCTTAGCTTTCCCTAGGGCAAACAGAATAGGGAGAGCCCTGTCCCCCCCACCTTAGCCTTCCCTAGGGCAAACAGAATAGGGAGAGCGCCCTGTCCCCCCCACCTTAGCTTTCCCTAGGGCAAACAGAATAGGGAGAGCGCCCTGTCCCCCCACCTTAGCCTTCCCTAGGGCAAACAGAATAGGGAGAGCCCTGTCCCCCCCACCTTAGCTTTCCCTAGGGCAAACAGAATAGGGAGAGCCCTGTCCCCCCCACCTTAGCTTTCCCTAGGGCAAACAGAATAGGGAGAGCCCTGTCCCCCCCACCTTAGCTTTCCCTAGGGCAAACAGAATAGGGAGAGCCCTGTCCCCCCCACCTTAGCTTTTCCTAGGGCAAACAGAATAGGGAGAGCCCTGTTCCCCCCCCACCTTAGCTTTCCCTAGGGCAAACAGAATAGGGAGAGCCCTGTTCCCCCCACCTTAGCTTTCCCTAGGGCAAACAGAATAGGGAGAGCCCTGTCCCCCCCCCACCTTAGCCTTCCCTAGGGCAAACAGAATAGGGAGAGCCCTGTCCCCCCCACCTTAGCCTTCCCTAGGGAAAACAGAATAGGGAGAGCCCTGTCCCCCCCCCACCTTAGCTTTCCCTAGGGCAAACAGAATAGGGAGAGCGCCCTGTCCCCCCCCCCCCACCTTAGCTTTCCCTAGGGCAAACAGAATAGGGAGAGCGCCCTGTCCCCCCACCTTAGCCTTCCCTATGGCAAACAGAATAGGGAGAGCCCTGTCCCCCCCACCTTAGCTTTCCCTAGGGCAAACAGAATAGGGAGAGCGCCCGGTCCCCCCCACCTTAGCCTTCCCTAGGGCAAACAGAATAGGAAGAGCGCCCTGTCCCCCCACCTTAGCTTTCCTAGGGCAAACAGAATAGGGAGAGCCCTGTCCCCCCCACCTTAGCCTTCCCTAGGGCAAACAGAATAGGGAGAGCGCCCTGTCCCCCCACCTTAGCTTTCCCTAGGGCAAACAGAATAGGGAGAGCCCTGTCCCCCCCACCTTAGCCTTCCCTAGGGCAAACAGAATAGGGAGAGCGCCCTGTCCCCCCACCTTAGCTTTCCCTAGGGCAAACAGAATAGGGAGAGCGCCCTGTCCCCCCCACCTTAGCTTTCCCTAGGGCAAACAGAATAGGGAGAGCCCTGTCCCCCCACCTTAGCCTTCCCTAGAGCAAACAGAATAGGGAGAGCGTCCTGTCCCCCCCCACCTTAGCTTTCCCTAGGGCAAACAGAATATGGAGAGCCCTGTTACCCCCACCCTAGCTTTCCTTAGGGCAAACAGAATAGGGAGCGCCCTGTCCCCCCCCCCTTAGTTTTCCCTAGGGCAAACAGAATAGGGAGAGCCCTGTTCCCCCCACCTTAGCTTTCCCTAGGGCAAACAGAATAGGGAGAGCCCTGTCCCCCCCACCTTAGCTTTCCCTAGGGCAAACAGAATAGGGAGAGCGCCCTGTCCCCCCCACCTTAGCTTTCCCTAGGGCAAACAGAATAGGGAGAGCCCTGTCCCCCCACCTTAGCCTTCCCTAGGGCAAACAGAATAGGGAGAGCCCTGTCCCCCCCACCTTAGCTTTCCCTAGGGCAAACAGAATAGGGAGAGCCCTGTCCCCCCCACCTTAGCTTTCCCTAGGGCAAACAGAATAGGGAGAGCCCTGTCCCCCCCACCTTAGCCTTCCCTAGGGCAAACAGAATAGGGAGAGCGCCCTGTCCCCCCCACCTTAGCTTTCCCTAGGGCAAACAGAATAGGGAGAGCGCCCTGTCCCCCCCACCTTAGCCTTCCCTAGGGCAAACAGAATAGGGAGAGCCCTGTCCCCCCCACCTTAGCTTTCCCTAGGGCAAACAGAATAGGGAGAGCCCTGTCCCCCCCACCTTAGCTTTCCCTAGGGCAAACAGAATAGGGAGAGCGCCCTGTCCCCCCCACCTTAGCTTTCCCTAGGGCAAACAGAATAGGGAGAGCCCTGTCCCCCCACCTTAGCCTTCCCTAGGGCAAACAGAATAGGGAGAGCCCTGTCCCCCCACCTTAGCTTTCCCTAGGGCAAACAGAATAGGGAGAGCCCTGTCCCCCCCACCTTAGCTTTCCCTAGGGCAAACAGAATAGGGAGCGCCCTGTCCCCCCACCTTAGCTTTCCCTAGGGCAAACAGAATAGGGAGAGCCCTGTCCCCCCCACCTTAGCTTTCCCTAGGGCAAACAGAATAGGGAGAGCCCTGTCCCCCCCACCTTAGCTTTCCCTAGGGCAAACAGAATAGGGAGAGCCCTGTTCCCCCCCACCTTAGCTTTCCCTAGGGCAAACAGAATAGGGAGAGCCCTGTTCCCCCCACCTTAGCTTTCCCTAGGGCAAACAGAATAGGGAGAGCCCTGTCCCCCCCACCTTAGCTTTCCCTAGGGCAAACAGAATAGGGAGAGCGCCCTGTCCCCCCCACCTTAGCTTTCCCTAGGGCAAACAGAATAGGGAGAGTGCTCTGTCCCCCCACCTTAGCTTTCCCTAGGGCAAACAGAATAGGGAGAGCCCTGTCCCCCCCACCTTAGCTTTCCCTAGGGCAAACAGAATAGGGAGAGCCCTGTCCCCCCCCCACCTTAGCCTTCCCTAGGGCAAACAGAATAGGGAGAGCCCTGTCCCCCCCCACCTTAGCCTTCCCTAGGGAAAACAGAATAGGGAGAGCCCTGTCCCCCCCCCCACCTTAGCTTTCCCTAGGGCAAACAGAATAGGGAGAGCCCTGTCCCCCCCACCTTAGCTTTCCCTAGGGCAAACAGAATAGGGAGAGCACTGTCCCCCCCACCTTAGCTTTCCCTAGGGCAAACAGAATAGGGAGAGCCCTGTCCCCCCCCCACCTTAGCTTTCCCTAGGGCAAACAGAATAGGGAGAGCCCTGTCCCCCCCACCTTAGCTTTCCCTAGGGCAAACAGAATAGGGAGAGCACTGTCCCCCCCACCTTAGCTTTCCCTAGGGCAAACAGAATAGGGAGAGCCCTGTCCCCCCCACCTTAGCTTTCCCTAGGGCAAACAGAATAGGGAGAGCCCTGTCCCCCCACCTTAGCTTTCCCTAGGGCAAACAGAATAGGGAGAGCACTGTCCCCCCACCTTAGCTTTCCCTAGGGCAAACAGAATAGGGAGAGCCCTGTCCCCCCCACCTTAGCTTTCCCTAGGGCAAACAGAATAGGGAGAGCGCCCTGTCCCCCCACCTTAGCTTTCCCTAGGGCAAACAGAATAGGGAGAGCCCTGTCCCCCCCACCTTAGCTTTCCCTAGGGCAAACAGAATAGGGAGAGCCCTGTTCCCACCACCTTAGCTTTCCCTAGGGCAAACAGAATAGGGAGAGCCCTGTCCCCCCCACCTTAGCTTTCCCTAGGGCAAACAGAATAGGGAGAGCCCTGTCCCCCCCCCACCTTAGCCTTCCCTAGGGCAAACAGAATAGGGAGAGCCCTGTCCCCCCCACCTTAGCCTTCCCTAGGGCAAACAGAATAGGGAGAGCCCTGTCCCCCCCCCCCCACCTTAGCTTTCCCTAGGGCAAACAGAATAGGGAGAGCCCTGTCCCCCCCCCCCACCTTAGCTTTCCCTAGGGCAAACAGAATAGGGAGAGCCCTGTCCCCCCCCCCACCTTAGCCTTCCCTAGGGCAAACAGAATAGGGAGAGCCCTGTTCCCCCCACCTTAGCTTTCCCTAGGGCAAACAGAATAGGGAGAGCCCTGTTCCCCCCACCTTAGCTTTCCCTAGGGCAAACAGAATAGGGAGAGCCCTGTCCCCCCCCCCCCACCTTAGCTTTCCCTAGGGCAAACAGATTAGGGAGAGCGCTCTGTCCCCCCCACCTTAGCTTTCCCTAGCACAAACAGAATAGGGAGAGCCCTGTCCCCCCCCACCTTAGCTTTCCCTAGGGCAAACAGAATAGGGAGAGCGCCCTGTCCCCCCACCTTAGCTTTCCCTAGGGCAAACAGAATTGGGAGAGCGCTCTGTCCCCCCCACCTTAGCTTTCCCTAGGGCAAACAGATTAGGGAGAGCGCTCTGTCCCCCCCACCTTAGCTTTCCCTAGGGCAAACAGAATAGGGAGAGCGCTCTGTCCCCCCCACCTTAGCTTTCCCTAGGGCAAACAGAATAGGGAGAGCGCCCTGTCCCCCCCACCTTAGCTTTCCCTAGGGCAAACAGAATAGGGAGAGCGCCCTGTCCCCCCCACCTTAGCTTTCCCTAGGGGCAAACAGAATAGGGAGAGCCCTGTCCCCCCCACCTTAGCTTTCCCTAGGGCAAACAGAATAGGGAGAGCCCTGTCCCCCCCCCCACCTTAGCTTTCCCTAGGACAAACAGAATAGGGAGAGCGCCCTGTCCCCCCACCTTAGCTTTCCCTAGGGCAAACAGAATAGGGAGAGCGCCCTGTCCCCCCCACCTTAGCTTTCCCTAGGACAAACAGAATAGGGAGAGCGCCCTGTCCCCCCACCTTAGCTTTCCCTAGGGCAAACAGAATAGGGAGAGCCCTGTCCCCCTCCCACCTTAGCTTTCCCTAGAGCAAACAGAATAGGGAGAGCGTCCTGTCCCCCCCCACCTTAGCTTTCCCTAGGGCAAACAGAATAGGGAGAGCGCCCTGTCCCCCCCACCTTAGCTTTTCCTAGGGCAAACAGAATAGGGAGAGCCCACCTTAGCTTTCCCTAGGGCAAACAGAATAGGGAGAGCCCACCTTAGCTTTCCCTAGGGCAAACAGAATAGGGAGAGCGCCCTGTCCCCCCCCACCTTAGCTTTCCCTAGGGCAAACAGAATAGGGAGAGCGCCCTGTCCCCCCCACCTTAGCTTTTCCTAGGGCAAACAGAATAGGGAGAGCCCACCTTAGCTTTCCCTAGGGCAAACAGAATAGGGAGAGCCCTGTCCCCCCCACCTTAGCTTTCCCTAGGGCAAACAGAATAGGGAGAGCCCTGTCCCCCCCACCTTAGCTTTCCCTAGGGCAAACAGAATAGGGAGAGCGCCCTGTCCCCCCCACCTTAGCTTTCCCTAGGGCAAACAGAATAGGGAGAGCGCCCTGTCCCCCCCCACCTTAGCTTTTCCTAGGGCAAACAGAATAGGGAGAGCCCACCTTAGCTTTCCCTAGGGCAAACAGAATAGGGAGAGCCCTGTCCCCCCCACCTTAGCTTTCCCTAGGGCAAACAGAATAGGGAGAGCCCTGTCCCCCCCACCTTAGCTTTCCCTAGGGCAAACAGAATAGGGAGAGCCCTGTCCCCCCCACCTTAGCTTTCCCTAGGGCAAACAGAGGGGCTATCGCTCCAGATGGTGTTGCTCGTCCTCTCATATAACAGTCTGTCTCATTCTGAGTTCTGTATGGTGATGTCTCTCCCTGTTCGAGGTTGGGCAACTCTCTTTTTTTCTCTCACTCCTTACTAACCCCTGTCTCTTCCCTCGCCTGCTCCCCGCAGTGCTCTATACTCTGGCCTCTCTTGCTGCTGGAGGGCTCCTCTCTCCCTTTGGTGCCTCAGTCACAGCGGTAAGGGTGAATACTGCCTTGTCAGTGCTGGTTTCTGCCCCCATTCTGCGCACTCACCGCCTTCGCGGCGCCTCTGCCCCAAAATAAAACAAAGGTGAGCGCCTGTACTACCCCGTCTGCTACCCTGGGGATTCTTACAGGGGGCACAGGCCCCACGGACCCCAGCGGGTTCCCCCTGTAAGTGCCACCTGTGTGCTGCTGGCTGATGTTTGCAGGAACTTTTTGCCCAACTGTTGCTGAACCACAACCCCCTCAGCTCTTAAAGGATTATGGGAGTTGTAGTTTAGCAACAGTTTGTGAATGGATAAAACAGACCTTGGCTGTCCGTATTCTACCCAGTGCCTGGGTCAGAAGGCCAGTGTGCGCTGTGGCACAGGGGCGGGGCCTAACTGCAGCATATGGCGCATGTGGCCACACCCCTCTCTCCACTGCGTCAGATACGGCCTGTGTGTGCGGTGCAGGAGGCATGGGGGGTTATTCTCATGCTCATTGTGCTGACCCTCTGGCTCTGCGCGTTGTTCTAGATCAACGGGGTAGATATGACAGAAGCCAGACATGATCAGGCAGTAGCGCTGCTTACCAGCACCTGCCCCACCATCACCCTGCTACTGGAGAGAGAGCCCCCCCAGCCAGGAGGCAGCACAGACCCAGGGGCGTCGCCTTCTCTGCACAGGGCCCGCCCACGCTCACCTCCACCCCCCACCGACAGCGAGAATGGTGAAGGCGAGGAAGGGGGTGCTCCTCTGAGTAATCACTCCAGCCAGAAGATGGAGGATGAGTTCCCCATAGAGGTGAGAGCGCTTGGTGTACCGGTCCATTCCCGTATGTCCCACCGAGGGCCGGTCCATTCCCGTATGTCCCACCGAGGGCCGGTCCATTCCCGTATGCCTGTCCCACCGAGGGCCGGTCCATTCCCGTATGTCCCACCGAGGGCCGGTCCATTCCCGTGTGTCCCACCGAGGGCCGGTCCATTCCCGTATGCCTGTCCCACCGAGGGCCGGTCCATTCCCGTATGCCTGTCCCACCGAGGGCCGGTCCATTCCCGTATGCCTGTCCCACCGAGGGCCGGTCCATTCCCGTATGCCTGTCCCACCGAGGGCCGGTCCATTCCCGTATGCCTGTCCCACCGAGGGCCGGTCCATTCCCGTATGCCTGTCCCACCGAGGGCCGGTCCATTCCCGTATGTCCCACCGAGGGCCGGTCCATTCCCGTGTGTCCCACCGAGGGTCGGTCCATTCCCGTATGCCTGTCCCACCGAGGGCCGGTCCATTCCCGTATGCCTGTCCCACCGAGGGCCGGTCCATTCCCGTATGCCTGTCCCACCGAGGGCCGGTCCATTCCCGTATGCCTGTCCCACTGAGGGCCGGTCCATTCCCGTATGCCTGTCCCACCGAGGGCCGGTCCATTCCCGTGTGTCCCACCGAGGGCCGGTCAATTCCCGTATGCCTGTCCCACCGAGGGCCGGTCCATTCCTGTGTGTCCCACCGAGGGCCGGTCCATTCCCGTATGCCTGTCCCACCGAGGGCCGGTCCATTCCTGTGTGTCCCACCGAGGGCCGGTCCATTCCCGTATGCCTGTCCCACCGAGGGCCGGTCCATTCCTGTGTGTCCCACCGAGGGCCGGTCCCTTCCCGTATGTCCCACCGAGGGCCGGTCCATTCCCGTGTGTCCCACCGAGGGCCGGTCCATTCCCGTGTGACCCACTGAGGGCCGGTCCATTCCCGTGTGTCCCACTGAGGGCCGGTCCATTCCCGTGTGTCCCACCGAGGGCCGGTCCATTCCCGTGTGTCCCACCGAGGGCCGGTCCATTCCCGTGTGTCCCACCGAGGGCCGGTCCATTCCCGTGTGTCCCACCGAGGGCCGGTCCATTCCCGTGTGTCCCACCGAGGGCCGGTCCATTCCCGTGTGTCCCACCGAGGGCCGGTCCATTCCCGTATGCCTGTCCCACCGAGGGCCGGTCCATTCCCGTATGCCTGTCCCACCGAGGGCCGGTCCATTCCCGTATGCCTGTCCCACTGAGGGCCGGTCCCTTCCAAAGAGTTTGACTGGGATGTTTTTGGGGCCCCAGCTATACAGTAATTACATAGCTGATCCAATTGCTGAGAAATTCTAATCACATTTGCTTTTTCCTCTAGGAAATTGTGTTGGTGAAATCTGGGGGGCCTTTGGGGCTCAGTATTGTGGGGGGCAGTGACCACTCCAGCCATCCGTTCGGGATCCGTGAGCCCGGAGTTTTCATATCCAAGGTTATTCCCTTGCATTTGTCTCATACTCTGTCAGCTCCTTAAAGATTAGGGGTCTGTACTGTGGGTGGGTCAGGGAGAGAACCCCCCAAGTCTGTGGTTGCTTCCTTGCAGAAATTCATTTATAGCCTGTGTGTGTAGGTACATTAGTTGGGGGTTAGTGGGGGGGGAGGTACATTAGGTGGGGGTTAGTGGGGGGGAGGTACATTAGTTGGGGGTTAGTGGGGGTGGAGGTACATTAGGTGGGGGTTAGTGGGGGTGCGGGTACATTAGTTGGGGGTTAGTGGGGGGGGAGGTACATTAGTTGGGGGTTAGTGGGGGTGCGGGTACATTAGTTGGGGGTTAGTGGGGGGGGAGGTACATTAGTTGGGGGTTAGTGGGGGTGGAGGTACATTAGGTGGGGGTGCGGGTACATTAGTTGGGGGTTAGTGGGGGGGGGGTACATTAGTTGGGGGTTAGTGGGGGTGCGGGTACATTAGTTGGGGGTTAGTGCGGGTGTGGGTACATTAGTTGGGGGTTAGTGGGTGTGCGGGTACATTAGTTGGGGGTTAGTGGGGATGTAGGTACATTAGTTGGGGGTTAGTGGGGGCGGAGGTACATTAGTTGGGGGTTAGTGGGGGCGGAGGTACATTAGTTGGGGGTTAGTGGGGGTGTGGGTACATTAGTTGGGGGTTAGTGGGGGGGGAGGTACATTAGTTGGGGGTTAGTGGGGGTGGAGGTACATTAGGTGGGGGTGCGGGTACATTAGTTGGGGGTTAGTGGGGGGGGAGGTACATTAGTTGGGGGTTAGTGGGGGTGTGGGTACATTAGTTGGGGGTTAGTGGGGGCGGAGGTACATTAGTTGGGGGTTAGTGGGGGCGGAGGTACATTAGTTGGGGGTTAGTGGGGGTTGCGGGTACATTAGTTGGGGGTTAGTGGGGGTGGGTACATTAGTTGGGGGTTAGTGGGGGTTGCGGGTACATTAGTTGGGGGTTAGTGGGGATGTAGGTACATTAGTTGGGGGTTAGTGTGGGCGGAGGTACATTAGTTGGGGGTTAGTGGGGGCGGAGGTACATTAGTTGGGGGTTAGTGGGGGCGGAGGTACATTAGTTGGGGGTTAGTGGGGGCGGAGGTACATTAGTTGGGGGTTAGTGGGGGCGGAGGTACATTAGTTGGGGGTTAGTGGGGGCGGAGGTACATTCGTTGGGGGTTAGTGGGGTGGAGCTACATTAGGTGGGGGTTAGTGGGGGTGGAGGTACATTAGGTGGGGGTGGAGGTACATTAGGTGGGGGTTAGTGGGGGTGCTCCATTTATAGCCTGTGATTCCCATAAGACCCCCCCACCTGCTTCCTCCTCACCTGCCTCCACCTTACAGGTTATCCCCCGGGGATTGGCCGCCCGCAGTAGACTCAGGGTGGGGGATCGAATTCTGGAGGCATCTGGATTGGATCTAAGGCATGTCACTCACCAGGAAGCTGTGAATGCCCTTCTCTCTAGTGCTCAGGAGCTCCACCTCCTGGTGAGGAGGGACCCGCCCCCCCCAGGCATGCAGGTAACTCGGCCTTTATAGGAAGGGAAATAGTTCCAGGGCAACTTACCCCAAGGCTTGGTCATTCCCAGGAAAGTGCCCTGTGATTGGATGCGCGGTGTCTGTCAGTCTGTAATGTCTGTCTGTCCGTATGTACTCGCAGGAGATCTGCATTGTGAAGACCCCCGGGGAGAAGCTTGGCATCAGTATCCGGGGGGGAGCCCGGGGCCACCCAGGAAATCCCTTGGATCCCACCGACGAAGGCGTCTTTATCTCCAAGGTAAGAGAGGATCATGGGACAGTGAGAGATTATCCCCCGGAGTTTTGCCTCGTGCCCAACACAACAGCAAGTTCATTGTATGCCCCCCTGTACCCCAGGTCAGTTCCTCAGGGGCGGCGGCACGAGACGGCCGGCTGAAGGTTGGAATGCGCATTCTGGAGGTGAATCAGCAAAGCCTGCTGGGTATGAGCCACACGGAGGCAGTGCAGGCCCTGAGGGGCGTGGGAGATACCCTACTGGTACTCGTGTGCGATGGCTTCGACCCCCTGGCAGTAACCTCTGCTGAGGTAAATCTCTCTTACCCCTACGGCAGCTTATCGGCCCCTGTGTGGGCACTAACCACTGTAACACTCTCTCCTGAAGAGACCGATCCCGCCAAGAGACTGCATTGGGCTAAGTGTTGTTTTTGCCATTTTTTGTCAGGCATCACCGGGTATAATAGCCAATCCCTTCGCTGCTGGCATAGGGAGAAAGAACAGTATGGAGAGTATTTCCTCCATTGACAGAGACATGAGCCCAGAGGAGATAGACCGGTTACAGAAGGTGAGATGGGCTGGTTCTGTGTGTGTAGGTACATTAGTTGGGGGTTAGTGGGGGTGCAGTTCCTGCGTGTGTAGGTACATTAGTTGGGGGTTAGTGGGGGTGCAGTTCCTGCGTGTGTAGGTACATTAGTTGGGGGTTAGTGGGGGTGCAGTTCCTGCGTGTGTAGGTACATTAGTTGGGGGTTAGTGGGGGTGCAGTTCCTGCGTGTGTAGGTACATTAGTTGGGGGTTAGTGGGGGTGCAGTTCCTGTGTGTGTAGGTACATTAGTTGGGGGTTAGTGGGGGTGCAGTTCCTGTGTGTGTAGGTACATTAGTTGGGGGTTAGTGGGGGTGCAGTTCCTGTGTGTGTAGGTACATTAGTTGGGGGTTAGTGGGGGGCAAGTTCATGCGTGTGTAGGTACATTAGTTGGGGGTTAGTGGGGGTGCAGTTCCTGCATGTGTAGGTACATTAGTTGGGGGTTAGTGGGGGTGCAGTTCCTGTGTGTGTAGGTACATTAGTTGGGGGTTAGTGGGGGTGCAGTTCCTGTGTGTGTAGGTACATTAGTTGGGGGTTAGTGGGGGTGCAGTTCCTGTGTGTGTAGGTACATTAGTTGGGGGTTAGTGGGGGTGCAGTTCCTGTGTGTGTAGGTACATTAGTTGGGGGTTAGTGGGGGTGCAGTTCCTGTGTGTGTAGGTACATTAGTTGGGGGTTAGTGGGGGTGCAGTTCATGCGTGTGTAGGTACATTAGTTGGGGGTTAGTGGGGGTGCAGTTCCTGCGTGTGTAGGTACATTAGTTGGGGGTTAGTGGGGGTGCAGTTCCTGTGTGTGTAGGTACATTAGTTGGGGGTTAGTGGGGGTGGCAGTTCCTGTGTGTAGGTACATTAGTTGGGGGTTAGTGGGGGTGCAGTTCCTGTGTGTGTAGGTACATTAGTTGGGGGTTAGTGGGGGTGCAGTTCCTGCGTGTGTAGGTACATTAGTTGGGGGTTAGTGGGGGTGCAGTTCCTGCGTGTGTAGGTACATTAGTTGGGGGTTAGTGGGGGTGCAGTTCCTGTGTGTGTAGGTACATTAGTTGGGGGTTAGTGGGGGTGCAGTTCCTGTGTGTGTAGGTACATTAGTTGGGGGTTAGTGGGGGTGCAGTTCCTGTGTGTGTAGGTACATTAGTTGGGGGTTAGTGGGGGGTGCAGTTCCTGCGTGTGTAGGTACATTAGTTGGGGGTTAGTGGGGGTGCAGTTCCTGCGTGTGTAGGTACATTAGTTGGGGGTTAGTGGGGGTGCAGTTCCTGCGTGTGTAGGTACATTAGTTGGGGGTTAGTGGGGGTGCAGTTCCTGTGTGTGTAGGTACATTAGTTGGGGGTTAGTGGGGGTGCAGTTCCTGCGTGTGTAGGTACATTAGTTGGGGGTTAGTGGGGGTGCAGTTCCTGCGTGTGTAGGTACATTAGTTGGGGGTTAGTGGGGGTGCAGTTCCTGTGTGTGTAGGTACATTAGTTGGGGGTTAGTGGGGGTGCAGTTCCTGCGTGTGTAGGTACATTAGTTGGGGGTTAGTGGGGGTGCAGTTCCTGTGTGTGTAGGTACATTAGTTGGGGGTTAGTGGGGGTGCAGTTCCTGCGTGTGTAGGTACATTAGTTGGGGGTTAGTGGGGGTGCAGTTCCTGTGTGTGTAGGTACATTAGTTGGGGGTTAGTGGGGGTGCAGTTCCTGTGTGTGTAGGTACATTAGTTGGGGGTTAGTGGGGGTGCAGTTCCTGTGTGTGTAGGTACATTAGTTGGGGGTTAGTGGGGGGTGCTAAAGTCACGGGGGGTCGGTGGTGACTCTTTGCTCCCCCCTGACAGGAGATGGAGATGGTGCGGGAGACGACCCAGTGGGAGAGAGAGGACATGGAGAAAGTGGTGAGACAATGTTTGTGGGGCATCTCATCACTCAGTCCATATCCAATCATTCATTTCCATGCTGCCCCCCAGCCGGTGCCATGCTTGGTGCTGCCCCCCAGCCGCTGCCATGCTTGGTGCTGCCCCCCAGCCGCTGCCATGCTTGGTGCTGCCCCCCAGCCGCTGCCATGCTTGGTGCTGCCCCCCAGCCGCTGCCATGCTTGGTGCTGCCCCCCGCCAGTGCCATGCTTGGTGCTGCCCCCCAGCCGGTGCCATGCTTGGTGCTGCCCCCCAGCCGGTGCCATGCTTGGTGCTGCCCCCCAGCCGGTGCCATGCTTGGTGCTGCCCCCCAGCCGCTGCCATGCTTGGTGCTGCCCCCCCGCCGGTGCCATGCTTGGTGCTGCCCCCCCGCCGGTGCCATGCTTGGTGCTGCCCCCCCCATACTCAATGAGATCATTGACACCTATAGGCTCCAGTGCCCCCGTCCTGTCTGTGACTGCATGGCTGCCCCCCAGCTAGCGAGGTTCTGCTCGGCCAGGAGCTGGTTAGGCTTTTAGTGAATTGGGGCCCCCCAGCCCTGACATATTCTAGTGGTTCAGCCAATTTAACAAGTTGTTCCCTTCCAGAATTAGCTCGGGGGGTACAGGGCCATTCCGTCTCCTATCACAAGGAGCAGCATTAGTGGGGGGGCACTTCTCTAACACTCTGCCCTGAGTGGGGGGCACACAATATCCTGCTGACGCTTAGCGTGGGGGCCCATGTATGTACATAGGACTCCCTCCCTCATGTGGAGGGAGGGAGTCCAAACCAGCTGTGGGTTGTGGTTTACCCCTCATGGGGGTAGATACATATTGCCCTGAGTGCCAACCATGTGACCTTGCAACTAAAAGGCAACAGTTAAGGAAAGGGAAACAAATGGGCGTTCCCTTTGTCTTCAGCCCCTGCTGGGTACTAACACAACTGCCCCCTCATTATCATCATTCACCCCTCCATCCTTTCTCTGGTATTCCTCCCCCTTCCCACCCCGGGCTCCTCCCCCTTCTCTGCTAACTCTGCTCTCTCCCTGTCTCCCCATGGGTGCATGGCTTTGGGTGCCCTCGGGCTTTGCTTGTGACTGTCCCTGGTGGGAAGGAGCGGATGCGCAGGGAGCGAGAGGAGGCCAACAAGCTCCTCGAAGAGGAGACCAAGGTGAGAGGCTGCGGAGCGGTCGGGGTGCGGGACTGCACCCTCTTGCTTTGCTTCCTGCCCAACTGCCCCATCTGCCCCTCCTGGCTGGGGCTTTTCTCCTCGACCCCCTTTGCCGTGCTTCTAGTGTAGGAGGCTGCAAGGAATGGCTGCTCGTGCCCCGGGGCAATACAATGTCGGGTACTTGGTCGTGCACGGGGGCCCCACACCTTCCTCCTGCTGCACATTCGCAGGGCTTGGCAAGTAACCAATCAGAACATTAGAACCTCCAGAGGATGCAACCAATCAGAACATAGAATGTTCACAGTTGAGCTGCTTGTGGCAACAGCAGAATGTAAGAGCTCCGCCATTCTTGTATCTCCGCCCCCTGGGGTCTCCCAGGAAATGGTTAAATTGTGGGGGGGATTTAGACGTCAGGGAGGGCCCGATGTGGTACTTAACTGCTCTGCGGAACGGGAGGGTAATGCAACGTTCTGATTGGTCCATGTTAAGGTGGAATCTCATGTGACATTGTACTGACATTTTCCCTTCTCTGATTGCAGGCCTATAGCACGGAGCCTCTGAAGCTGGACTACAAGACCCTGGCAGCACTACCCGCGGGTGGGCAGGCCAAGGTGGCCCGGGTAAGTGGCAGTTGTGTGATTGGGCGGCGGGTACATAAAGGATACCATTCGCCGTCGGAATTCCTGCGAGAGCGCTGCAGCTTGGCACAAATGAATGCTGTTGCTATAGAAACCTTCCCAGCTGATGATTGGTGCTAATGGCGGGCCAATGCTGTGTTTGTGGCCCCTGAGATTCCTTTTCTACCCCGGCCCCTTCCTGCCTGCAGTTCCAGTCTCAGAGAAAAGGCCGGGCTGATTTATTATGCCACTGGCACTGCCCACACACTGAGGGGCACGTGGGTACAATTGGGCACTACAGCGGCCTGTGTGAGCTCAGACTGGCACTGCCCACACACTGAGGGGCATGTGGGTACAATTGGGCACTACAGCAGGCTGTGTGAGCTCAGACTGGCATTCACCCGCAGCAATGCCCCGCTCAGTGCCAGGGGACTGTATGTGGCACAGGGCCGCGCATCTCCATTGTACACGGGCAGCGTGCCCAGGGGTTGGTTGGGGGTGGCACCGGGTGGGTTGGGTGCTGCTTACTGTGATGGGGGGGGCACATGTGAGCCTTCGGCGTGAGGTTGATGATGATGATGAGTGATAGTGACAGTGGGTACATATATATAATTGTGTATCAATATTGGGCACTGCATACGGGCGCGGCATGGCGCTGGTGGTTGTACACAGGGCTGTAAGGTGCCAGAGGGGCGCCCCCTGCAGGGCACAAGGGTTTAGGGCACAGGGAATGTGGTGATTTCCCTGGAATGCCTGGTTTGCTCTCTCAGGATCTATTCTTGCTGCCTGGCTCCCAGCTGTCATTCCAGTCCCTCTGATTCACAGGCTGCCTCCCCCCCCCCCTCCTCCTCCTCCTCCTCCTCCTCCTCACACTATTTTAGGAGACACTTGTGCCCAGTCTCCTATTGTAAGTCTGGGGCACTTCACTCTCAAACCCACCAAGGAGACACTGAGACCTGTGAGTACTACTTTCTACCCCATATTGCCCACCAGTGGGGCACAGGGTCCTGTGGGTACTACTTTCTACCCCATATTGCCCCCCCGGCGGGGCACTGGGCCCTGTGAGTACTACTTTCTACCCCATATTGCCCACCAGTGGGGCACAGGGTCCTGTGGGTACTACTTTCTACCCCATATTGCCCCTGGCAGGGCACTGGGCCCTGTGAGTACCACTTCTGCCCTCAGGGTCCCTGGGGTTTTTTTTTTTCCCCCTGTTCTTTTGCCTCCCATTATCATCCCCTTCCTGGTGTGTGTGCCCATTACTGGTGCCCATAACCCCTCAGGGGACAGAGACAAGAGTGGGCACTTGGCGGGGGGGGGAGACTGGCAGCTCATTATCCATTATAGTCACTGGGAGTTTAATGTCACATTTTACTGAATATTATGAGTTATTCTCTGTCCTCTCATTGCTTTTGGTTTCTCTCCCTTTCTCATGGTTTTATCCATTCCCCCCCCCCCCCACCTGTATCTGTCGGTCTGTGCCCTTTCCTGGTGTCCCCGTTCCCCTCTGATCCCCCCCCCCTCCTTTCCTGGTTTCCCCATTCCCCTCTGATCCCCCCCCTGTTCCTCTCTGATCCCCCCCCCTCCTTTCCTGGTTTCCCCGTTCCCCTCTGATCCCCCCTGTTCCTCCCTGATCTCCCCCCCCCCACCTTCCTGGTGTCCCCGTTCCCCTCTGACCCCCCCCCTGTTCCTCTCTTATCCCCCCCCCCCCACCTTCCTGGTGTCCCCGTTCCCCTCTGATCCACCCCCCTAACTTCCTGGTGTCCCCGTTCCCCTCTGATCCCCCCTGTTCCTCTCTGACCCCCCCTACCTTCCTGGTGTCCCGTTCCCCTCTGATCCCCCCCCCCTCCTTTCCTGGTTTCCCCGTTCCCCTCTGATCCCCCCTGTTCCTCTCTGATCCCCCCCCCACCTTCCTGGTGTCCCCATTCCCCTCTGACCCCCCCCCTCCTTTCCTGGTGTCCCCGTTCCTCTCTGATCCCCCCTGTTCCTCTCTGACCCCCCCTACCTTCCTGGTGTCCCGTTCCCCTCTGATCCCCCCCCCCTCCTTTCCTGGTTTCCCCATTCCCCTCTGATCCCCCCCCCCCCTTTCATGGTTTCCCCCCTGACCCCCCCCCCTCTCCTTTCCTGGTGTCCCCATTCCCCTCTGATCCCCCCCCCCTCTGATCCCCCCCCCCTCCTTTCCTGGTGTCTCCGTTCCCCCCCTCCTGGTGTGTGTGGTTCTGGCGTGGCCACTTCCTGGTGCGTGCTATTCTCTTTCCCCTCCTGTGTCCCATCTTGCAGCTCCCCCTGGGAATGGAAGCAGCCAGCTCTTGCCCCGTGCCGGTGGCGCTGGTACACCCTGTTCCTGCAGTTGTAGCCAATGGGCCGACCTTGCACCACCCTGTTCCCCCCGTGGCACCTCCGCCCCCCACCTTGCTGCCTTGCCCTATGGCTGAGCCCGGGGCCCCTGGCAGTAGCCCAGAGCCAGAGGAGGTGCTAGTGGATTGTCAGCCCATCCTGTTCAGTGAGAACCCATTCATT
This sequence comes from Xenopus tropicalis, assembly GCF_000004195.4. Classification (NCBI taxonomy): domain Eukaryota; kingdom Metazoa; phylum Chordata; class Amphibia; order Anura; family Pipidae; genus Xenopus; species Xenopus tropicalis. The sequence goes on along the minus strand of NC_030682.2, from coordinate 153,224,191 downwards.
GTGGCTAACAAGAAGCGGGCAGGGGCCGGCGGGGCTACCCTGAGTGGGCCTCCTACCGGCTATGGCAGCGCCGGGCTGTTGAAGACAACTGTCTACTCCAAGAAGGCAAGCGACACGTGTGTGTGTGTGTTTGTGCCCTTGTGGTTTCCGTGTGGCGCATGTGTATCACGTGTGGGCATGCACACTGCAACTGGCACCGCTGTAATGCTGCTACCCACAATCCTCTCCTGCCCTGGCATGGGGCTTGGAACCAATCTGATGGGCACAGACATGCTGTTGGCATTGTGCCAGTACCTCTGCCAGCTTAGCTGTGGGCACTTACACCATTACATGTGGTACCTTGGCGTGTTTGGCTTTGGCTTCAGGCTGCCCTCTGTATCAGTGCCCTCTGTATCTGTGCCACCCAGTGCCCCTTATGCCACTCATAGGAACGTGCTGTGTGATACTTGTATGTCCTGTGCATTGGCACCGTGAGTCCTGTGGTGCCAGTCTCACCCCGCTTACAGAGAAGGGGAGGCTGACTCTTACCTACCCACCCAGCTGATCCCAGGTGGAGCCCAGCACTTATTTGCCCCACAAGGGGAAATACTGCCCAAAGGGCAATAGGAGCAGTCCCTCTAATTGTGGGGATCCCACCAGCAATGACCCTGTGTAACGTGCAGCCTCTGTGTATAAAACTAACTTGCTGGGCTCCCTTGTACCCCACGGTGTCGGTGTAGCATTCAGCCTCCAACGGTTACTGAACTGCAACACTCGCCAAAAGCTGTCATTGGCTCCTGGGAGTTGCAGTTCAACAATCTTGAGCTTAGCAAGTGGGATTATAATGGGGCCCCAGCACCACAAACTGACTAATGGGGCCCCCCACCCTGGCTCCTTGCATGCACCTTGTCTTCTCTCTGTTCTGTAGCATGATCCCCCCCACATTGGTGCCCTGTGGGCTTGGCAAGGGCTGGGCTGAAAGTGCCCGCGCTGGCACGTTCCGGGTGCTGGGGCTGTGTATAGGGCCCCTAGGCGGGATTAGGGCTCATTGGGTGGGAGTATAGTGGCCCCAGGTTTCTGTATGAAGGAGCCAATACCTGCGCAACTACAGCAGCGTGGGGGTGTGGCTAATGCAGGCGCACTGGGTGCATCTCTTTTTGGGTTCCCAAAGCAGATATGGGGGGGCATATATGTACATGTACGTGATGTATAGGGGGGGGGGCATATACAGGTTTGTTTTGGTCCCTTTCCCTGTGTTTGTACGTGAGGTATAAGGGGGGGGCAGGCAGGGCCAATTGGAATGTTCCTTGTACTCAGGAATGAATGGAATGTGCTCCTGTGGCTAAATATGGCCGGGTCCTTGGCACCCACATCAGCCAGCACCCGTGTCCATTCCTCTTCCCATGGTGTCAGGGCGGCGCGGGCACCCTCACTGCTTCCCCTGGAACAGAGCCTGCCAGTGCCCCCTCTTACTGATACCCCCCCCCGGGCCTCCCAGGCACCCTGCCCCGGGCCCCCCAGGCCTTAAGGCTTTTTATAGCTGTGAGCAGGTGGCAGTTCAGTTGTGTGTCCTTTAAATATGGCATTTTGTGTGGCCCCCTGACCCTTCCGGGCAATGCCCCTGACCCTTCCGGGCAATGCCCCTGACCCTTCCGGGCAATGCCCCTGACCCTTCCGGGCAATGCCCCTGACCCTTCCGGGCAATGCCCCTGACCCTTCCGGGCAATGCCCCTGACCCTTCCGGGCAATGCCCCTGACCCTTCCGGGCAATGCCCCTGACCCTTCCGGGCAATGCCCCTGACCCTTCCCGGGAATGCCCTGTCACCCCTGCATGCCAGCCAATCGGCAAGCAGTCTGTTGCATGTAGGGGGAATATGTATTAGTGCTGATATTGGTGCTGATTTGCCCCGTGCCAGTATAATGACCCCCAGGGCTTTGGAAGGGTGCTATACATTAACCCTTTCATGGCATAGAGTCATTACAGAGCTTTTTTAATTCTGTTCCATGGGGGGGGGGGGGGGTACAAACACTGGGGTGCTGCTGGGATAGAGATTGCCCCCTCTGCCCATTGTTTGCAGAGCAGCTAAAATATTCAGCTAAAATCCCCCGTTTTCTCCCCAAGACTATTCCAAGAAATGGCAGAAATATGGGGTGGGCTAAAAGGGAGTGTGGGTGCTGCCCCCCCATTGTACTTTAAGCAGCTGTTGGGGTCCAACATGCAGTAAAAACCCTCTCTGTGGGGCGTAAGATCAGCCCCCCCCCCCCCCCCAGTGTGGGATACTCGGGTACACGTGCGGGCAATGCCATATTGATTCCACATGGGCCGTGGGTTGGCATCAGTCCTGCCCGTTCCTCCTGCTGTGCCCTCCAGTCAGTGAGATAAACCTTGAGGCAGCTGCTATCCTGCAGTCAGGGCTCTATGGGGTATTTATTGTATCTGTTATACCCCCCCCCCCACCAGTATTTGCAACTGTGGTTCTTGCCTCACCTGCTGCTCTTCTCATTCTACAGACTCCCCCCGAGGACCCCCCCGCTGCAGCAGCCAAGAAGGAAGCTCCGTGTTCCCCCAGTGCGCAGCAGGTAAGGGCAGATTCATGTTGGGCATATGCCCTACTAATGGGGCACAGACTGGCACTGGGGGGGGGGAGAGTATGTGGGGTATCTGTGATATTATATACAGAGGGGGCTCCTTACTTATTGCCCTCTGTAGGTACCCACAGTTCTTCCTCTCTCGCTCAATGCCCCATATCACTGACCTACAGAGGGGGGCTCCTTACTTATTGCCCTCTGTAGGTACCCACAGTTCTTCCTGTCTCGCTCAATGCCCCATATCACTGACCTACAGAGGGGGCCCCTTACTAATTGCCCTCTGTAGGTACCCACAGTTCTTCCTCTCTCGCTCAATGCCCCATATCACTGACCTACAGAGGGGGCCCCTTACTAATTGCCCTCTGTAGGTACCCACAGTTCTTCCTCTCTCGCTCAATGCCCCATATCACTGACCTACAGAGGGGGCCCCTTACTAATTGCCCTCTGTAGGTACCCACAGTTCTTCCTCTCTCGCTCAATGCCCCATATCACTGACCTACAGAGGGGGCCCCTTACTAATTGCCCTCTGTAGGTACCCACAGTTCTTCCTCTCTCGCTCAATGCCCCATATCACTGACCTACAGAGGGGGCCCCTTACTAATTGCCCTCTGTAGGTACCCACAGTTCTTCCTCTCTCGCTCAATGCCCCATATCACTGACCTACAGAGGGGGCCCCTTACTAATTGCCCTCTGTAGGTACCCACAGTTCTTCCTCTCTCGCTCAATGCCCCATATCACTGACCTACAGAGGGGGCCCCTTACTAATTGCCCTCTGTAGGTACCCACAGTTCTTCCTCTCTCGCTCAATGCCCCATATCACTGACCTACAGAGGGGGCCCCTTACTAATTGTCATTTTGGGGACCAACTGAAATTCTTGGGCAGCTGAAGGTTTGTACGTCTCGTACTTCATTGAAAATTCCTATTTCTAAGTCAGTCATCTCAGACTTTATTTTCTGGCCCCCCAGCTGCTCCCCAAACAAAATAACCCAGTGGGGTCCCCGTGGTTGCCCCCTACCAAGGAGCCTCCTGCTCTGGCATAGACATAGACATACACTCCCCGCAGCCCTGTAAGCCTGCCCATCACAACTTCTGAGTTACCTACATAGACAGGGCCGGCCCAAACCCCTGTCCTGGTTCTGCTCTATACTATCCACAATGGGAGGGAAACCACCGTGGGCTGGACAGGTAAATGAGGCTGATGCGCTCCAGTTGGCCCCAGAGCTAGCCATCGGTATGAGGGGCAGATACACACAGAATACCTTCCCGCGGCCTATTTATAATAATGTATCGGATCAGCGCCCTAAATGTGGGGATGAGGCAGTTTGTGTTTCATGTTTTGGGGCCCTTCCCGGTAATTCAGAGATTCTGGGGTGCAGTTCTGCTCTGAAATATTTATTCCCCAGAAATGTGCCTGCAGCTGAACTGTAACTGAAATCTGTGTAAAATATAATGCTTCCTGAGAGACCCGGCCTGCCCCCGCTCTAGGCCCGGCCTGCCCCCGCTCTAGGCCCGGCCTGCCCCCGGTCTCACTGTGCAAGAGAGATGGTACCGCCTGAGGCACTGCCAGGCCTAGCCCCTTGGCACAGGGTGTACCCAGCCCATGAGGTTCTGTTCTTTCCATGACTCCTTCATGTCCCTTCCCCCCTCCCTTTGGTGTCGCTCAGTCTCCATGTCTCCCCTCTTCTTGTCCATAGCAACAGGCCGTTCCGCCCCGGTCCGGTCACCTCTCTGGCAGGGAGACCCGGTTTGTAAGTGAACTTGCACTTCTGAGTTCTGCATTTGCTTCTCTCCCCGGCACTGGCAGAACCTTCCTTACCCGTGGGCTTTGGCGCTACTTCTGAAGTTGGTTAATTGCTCGCCCACAGAGCTTGCAGTCACTACTAGGGCAGTGTGGGTTCCATGGTCCCTTAATCCAAGCCAGAAGGGAGAGACAGTGACGGTACCAGTGGCTCATTTGGTGCTGCCCCCAAGTTGGGGGGGGGGGGGCATAAATCCCTTTATACAGAAGATATAGAGCGTCCCTATGCCGGTGGGTTTGGTACCAGTTCTGGTTCTGAATAATGGGGCAGATGTGTTTGTGGTGCTGGGGTAAGCCAGGGGTGTGGGATGTTGGCGCTTAAGGGGTGGTGCCACATGGTGGGGGTGCTGTGTGGGTACCTGTGCCAGTCACATGACCTCCCTGCTCCCGTTACATGTATGTAAGAGCCCTGCGTGGGTTCCGTTCATACATGAAGACGCAGTGTGGTGCCTGCTTTATGTTCCCTCTGTTAGCCCCGCCCTCTGCTGCCATAGGCTCCTCCTCATTTAGCCGCATGTGTTTATGCCCCTGGAATTATTCTGTCCTGATTTAACCCTTGTTTCTCCCTTTCAGGCCTCGATTAACTTCCTGACGCAGGCGGAGAGCCGACCGGTGGGTGTTTGTGTGGCAGGGATTGGCCATATGTTGTGCCCCCCCTAATCTGTCACTGACTCCCCCCTCTCTCTCTCTCCCACCCCTGTCTGTCTCCTCCTTCCACCCCCATTTCCCTGTGTCTGTACCCCCCAACCCAGGCACAGCCCAGGGGGATCAAGTCTCTGCCTCTGGTGCATGGGACAGATGTGTCTCCTCCCATCATGGCTCCCGATAGCAAAAGCCCCTCCCAGTGGGTATATAGGGCCCCCCCAAGCCCTGTAAGTGCCCCTAGTTCTGTATGTGGCTGTGTATCTGTGGTACCTGTACCTTTACTCACTCTCTTCTCTCCCATCATTCCCTTAGACTCCGCCCTCTCTCAGTGATGACACCTTCCCCGCCAACGCCAAGCAGGCATATAAAACCTACGCGGCCCTCCCCTCTGCCCACCCCAGCCTGGAGCAACAGGTACTTGCCTGCTAAATGTAACCCCCACCCCTGTCAGAAAATGTGGGGCGCTGGGGGGTGGCAGTCTGTGTCGGGCGCTGGGGGGGTCAGTCTGTGTCGGGCGCTGGGGGGGGCAGTCCCGGTCTCCTGAATGTACCCACTGACAGGTTCTCCTCTCCCTAACAGGACCCTGGCTCTCCTCGGACCCCTGACCAGACCAGCACCAGCGCTGAGGTGAGTTTGGGAGGGGAGGGAGTTCTATGTGGATCATTTTCCCATGTACTTTCCCATCGGCGGGGTGATTGTCCCCCCAAAAGGGATAGATCCATAGAGACGTCTCCCGTTTGCCCCCGACAGTGGCCCCTTTCCCCTGACACGCTTGTTTCCCCCTCTCGCCAGTTCTCTCCTGGGGGCTTAGACAGTCCCGAGCAACGCTCCTTCCGAGAGCGCCAGAAGTACTTTGAGATGGACGTCAAGCATCAGGCTGAGAAGCTTCCCAAACGTGTGTCTCTGGTGGGGGAGGACGACCTGAGGAAGATGAGGGAGGAGGAAGGTGAGTGGTCGTATTTTATCTTTCCACTGTGGGGTCCCACTTTGTGCCCCCAGTAACCCCCTTATACACCCGTCTCTGCCCCCCGCACACACTCTCTCTCTGCTTCTCTCCCAGCCCGGAAGATCCAGATGAAGAGAGAGCAGCTCCTCCGGGAAGAGGGAGAGGCCGGAGACGCCAGCCCCCGTGCCAGGGGCCCCAGCACCCCAACTAGTGTGTTCATTGAGGGAGTTGAGTACAAGATTGAGAGAGTGGATGGAGGCAGCCTCTCCTCTCTCACTGGGTAAGAGCCGGGTCCGGAGGGCAGTTACGATGGTTCTGCTGGTGGCGCTTCCATAGCTCTGAGCTGGGTCAGCTCCTGGTGGGTCAGCGCCATCGTCCCTGTGCCACTTTGACACCATGTGTTCATGTTCCAGGTTTTCTCCCTCGGAATCTCAGCGGAATTCCCTGGAAGACTCTTTCCGGATTGAGCAGAGACCCAGCTCTATGTCAGGGTGAGACCCCCTTGTTCCTCTCACACACTCTCTCCTCTTGCCCCTGTGTTCCTCTCGCACACTCTCTCCTCTTGCCCCTGTGTTCCTCTCGCACACTCTCTCCTCTTGCCCCTGTGTTCCTCTCACACACTCTCTCCTCTTGCCCCTGTGTTCCTCTCGCACACTCTCTCCTCTTGCCCCTGTGTTCCTCTCGCACACTCTCTCCTCTTGCCCCTGTGTTCCTCTCGCACACTCTCTCCTCTTGCCCCTGTGTTCCTCTCGCACACTCTCTCCTCTGCCCCTGTGTTCCTCTCACACACTCTCTCCTCTTGCCCCTGTGTTCCTCTCGCACACTCTCTCCTCTTGCCCCTGTGTTCCTCGCACCTCTCTCCTCTTGCCCCTGTGTTTCTCTCACACACTCTCTCCTCTTGCCCCTTGTTCCTCTCACACACTCTCTCCTCTTGCCCCTGTGTTCCTCTCACCACTCTCCTCTTGCCCCTGTGTTCCTCTCACACACTCTCTCCTCTTGCCCCTGTGTTCCTCTCGCACACTCTCTCCTCTTGCCCCTGTGTTCCTCTCACACACTCTCTCCTCTTGCCCCTGTGTTCCTCTCACACACTCTCTCCTCTTGCCCCTGTGTTCCTCTCACACACTCTCTCCTCTTGCCCCTGTGTTCCTCTCACACACTCTCTCCTCTTGCCCCTGTGTTCCTCTCACACTCTCTCCTCTTGCCCCTGTGTTCCTCTCACTCCTCCTTGCCCTGTGTTCCTCTCGCACACTCTCTCCTCTTGCCCCTGTGTTCCTCTCGCACACTCTCTCCTCTTGCCCCTGTGTTCCTCTCGCACACTCTCTCCTCTTGCCCCTGTGTTCCTCTCGCACACTCTCTCCTCTTGCCCCTGTGTTCCTCTCGCACACTCTCTCCTCTTGCCCCTGTGTTCCTCTCGCACACTCTCTCCTCTTGCCCCTGTGTTCCTCTCGCACACTCTCTCTCTTGCCCCTGTGTTCCTCTCGCACACTCTCTCCTCTTGCCCCTGTGTTCCTCTCGCACACTCTCTCCTCTTGCCCCTGTGTTCCTCTCGCACACTCTCTCCTCTTGCCCCTTGTTCCTCTCGCACACTCTCTCCTCTTGCCCCTGTGTTCCTCTCACACACTCTCTCCTCTTGCCCCTGTGTTCCTCTCACACACTCTCTCCTCTTGCCCCTGTGTTCCTCTCGCACACTCTCTCCTCTTGCCCCTGTGTTCCTCTCGCACACTCTCTCCTCTTGCCCCTGTGTTCCTCTCGCACACTCCTCTTGCCCCTGTGTTCCTCTCGCACACTCTCTCCTCTTGCCCCTGTGTTCCTCTCACACACTCTCTCCTCTTGCCCCTTGTCTCCCCTTGCCCCCTCTCTCCTCTCACACCTATTTGCTCCCTTCAGGCTGACCCCTGTGTATCCCGGGGACTCGGCCCCCCCAGTTCGCACAGTAAAGGCGGAGAAGCGGCTGCAGGATCGGCTGAGAATGCAGAGCCCCGAGCTCACCGAGCAGGAGAAGCAGCTGTCCCCTGCGGAGCGCAGAGCCCTGCAAGCTGAAAAGCGAGCCATGTGGAGGGCCGCCAGGTGAGACCCCCAAGCACCACCCTAGGGGGGTTATTGTACATGTGCCGCTGGCTGCCCCTCACCTGAGACCTGCTTCTCCCCTTGCACCTCTCCTGCTCATGTTGCCTTCCTGCCCCCCCACCCTGTGCCTGTGGGACTCTCTCCTCTTAGAACTCCATTCCCTGTGGCCCCTCTCTCCCACCTCCATTTCTTCCCCCGGGCCCCATGCTGTGGCCCCTGCTCACTCTTCCCTTCTCTCCCATCATTCCGTCTGTCTCTTACATCTTATGATGGTTTTGCTGCCTCTTTCCTCACTATGTGACTGCTGTCTCTCTCTTTCTCTCTCTCTCCCCTGCGCCGTGCCGTTTGTGGGTGCAGCAATATGGAGGACAGTATTAAGCAGTATGAGCTGTCTCTGGCCAGGAAGCTGTACCAGGCCCGACAGAACCGGTCTCAGGTCCCTGAGGAAAGCGACAGGTGTGAGCGGGGGGTGCACATCTATTTAGGGCACAGCCAGCCCCCCACTTCCTGCCCCACTGCAAGCAGAAGGCACAGACACATGCCCATACTCAGTGCTAGGGTCATTAGACACAATTGCCCTGCACCCCTCTCTTTACCCCCTGCACATTGGCAGTGCCAGCATGAGACCCCTTCTCTGGCCTGTGAGCCGCATGAACAACCTCCTACCTGGCCAGCACCCCCTCATCTCCCCTACTCCATAACAACTCAACATAACCACTAGTACAGAGAGGTGCCTCATAGCCACTCGCACAGCATCTGCTCACACTCGTACAGTCACAGTTGTGTTTGCTCTTCATGTGTGTGTGTTTTTATGCTTCACCACTTGATGTAGCTCGTTCCTGTGCCAAGGTGCCCAACTGGTGCCCCAGTCAGTGCCTGGGTACAGTGCATGCCCTGGGGAGAGAATAGAACAGGGGCTGCTTCTCTCCTACTGCTGCCTGCCAGATTGTCTTGTCTGTCTCAGTAATGTGACTTTTTAAAGGATCTTCATTATCCCAATATTGCCCCCCCCCCCCCCCAGTATAAATAAATCCACCCCCAGCCAAGGTTTAGCCCAGGTACAGAGCTCTGATTCTCTGTACAGCCTGCTCCTGGGCTGCTCTCTTTCCCATGGTCAGACAGGAACCTCCCCCTGGGTAAGTGAATCCAATCTCCCCCCAGTACTTACCCAGGTACAGAGCTCTGATTCTCTGTACTTCCTGCTCCTGGGCTGCTCTCTTTCCCATGGTCAGGCAGGAACCCCCCCCCTGGGTAAGTGAATCCAATCTCCCCCCAGTACTTACCCAGGTACAGAGCTCTGATTCTCTGTACTTCCTGCTCCTGGGCTGCTCTCTTTCCCATGGTCAGGCAGGAACCCTCCCCCTGGGTAAGTGAATCCAATCTCCCCCCAGTACTTACCCAGGTACAGAGCTCTGATTCTCTGTACTTCCTGCTCCTGGGCTGCTCTCTTTCCCATGGTCAGGCAGGAACCCCCCCCTGGGTAAGTGAATCCAATCTCCCCCCAGTACTTACCCAGGTACAGAGCTCTGATTCTCTGTACTTCCTGCTCCTGGGCTGCTCTCTTTCCCATGGTCAGGCAGGAACCCCCCCCTGGGTAAGTGAATCCAATCTCCCCCCAGTACTTACCCAGGTACAGAGCTCTGATTCTCTGTACTTCCTGCTCCTGGGCTGCTCTCTTTCCCATGGTCAGGCAGGAACCCCCCCCTGGGTAAGTGAATCCAATCTCCCCCAGTACTTACCCAGGTACAGAGCTCTGATTCTCTGTACTTCCTGCTCCTGGGCTGCTCTCTTTCCCATGGTCAGGCAGGAACCTCTCCCTGGGTAAGTGAATCCAATCTCCCCCCAGTACTTACCCAGGTACAGAGCTCTGATTCTCTGTACTTCCTGCTCCTGGGCTGCTCTCTTTCCCATGGTCAGACCAGGAACCTCCCCCTGGGTAAGTGAATCCAATCTCCCCCCAGTACTTACCCAGGTACAGAGCTCTGATTCTCTGTACTTCCTGCTCCTGGGCTGCTCTCTTTCCCATGGTCAGGCAGGAAACCCCCCCCCCCCGGGGTAAGTGAATCCAATCTCCCCCCAGTACTTACCCAGGTACAGAGCTCTGATTCTCTGTACTTCCTGCTCCTGGGCTGCTCTCTTTCCCATGGTCAGGCAGGAACCCCCCCCCCTGGGTAAGTGAATCCAATCTCCCCCCAGTACTTACCCAGGTACAGAGCTCTGATTCTCTGTACTTCCTGCTCCTGGGCTGCTCTCTTTCCCATGGTCAGGCAGGAACTTCCCCTGGGTTGGGGGATATTAGATCCCCTTACACACAGAGAAGGAATTTGCCAGATTGGTAAGAGAGCAGCCCAGCAGTATGGGGGTAGAGGGGCAGATTTACTTACCCAGGTTGCTGTTACATCTGAGGAGGAGGGGGATATTCTGGGGCGTATATACTGAGCGTTTAGGCCACAGGAGTCTGGGAGTAGATTAATGCCTGTTGTCTTCCCAACTCCCTGCCTCTTTCCTTCTGTTGCCGGGGGGGGGGGGGGGGTTCGTTACAGGGAGGGTCAGAATTCAGGCTGGACAAAGAGGGGCATTACCCTGCCCCACAGACTGGGGGCACTTGCCTCAGCAAAATACAGGGTGAGCCGAGGGTAAACTGTCCCTTTAAATATACTGTTACCTACATGGCCCCATCCCCACAGAACTGACCCGGCCCACTGGTTCTGATGTTGCTACCAGACTGGCTGTACTCGATGCGCCCCCTGCATGCCGGGTTTCATTGGTGCAATAAATGGTTCCCATTGGCTGGCTGCCTAGGGTTCCCCACCCCTTCTGTAGCATGTGTCCAACTCATTCACTTTCTAGCTCCGCCCCCCCTGCTTTGTTCTGCCCCCCCAATCCTCTGACTCTCCGTTTCCCCATCCTCTGGCTCTCCGCTCCCCCCCCCATCCTCTGTCTCTCCGTTCCCCCCCCAATCCTCTGGCTCTCCGTCCCCCCCCCTAGTCCTCTGTCTCTCCGTTTCCCCCCCCCAATCCTCTTTCCCCCCCAATCCTCTGTCTCTGTTCCCCCATCCTCTGTCTCTCCGTTCCCCCCCCAATCCTCGACTCTCCGTTCCCCCCGTCCCAACTCTGTCTCTGTTCCCCCCCATCCTCTGTCTTCCGTTCCCCCCCAATCCTCTGACTCTCCGTTCCCCCCCCAATCCTCTGTCTCTGTTCCCCCCCATCCTCTGACTCTCCGTTCCCCCCCAATCCTCTGACTCTCCGTTCCCCCCCCAATCCTCTGTCTCTCCGTTCCCCCCCAATCCTCTGTCTCTGTTCCCCCCCATCCTCTGACTCTCCGTTCCCCCCCCCAATCCTCTGTCTCTCCGTTCCCCCCCCAATCCTCTGTCTCTCCGTTCCCCCCCCAATCCTCTGTCCTCTCCGTTCCCCCCCCCAATCCTCTGTCTCTCCGTTCCCCCCCCCAATCCTCTGTCTCTCCGTTCCCCCCCCCAATCCTCTGTCTCTCCGTTCCCCCCCCCCCAATCCTCTGTCTCTCCGTTTCCCCCCCCAATCCTCTGACTCTCCGTCCCCCCCCCCCATCCTCTGTCTCTCCGTTCCCCCCCAATCCTCTGACTTCCCCCCCCAATCCTCTGACTTTCCCCCCCCCCCCAATCCTCTGGCTCTCCGTTCCCCCCCCATCCCTCTGGCTCTCCGTTCCCCCCCCCAATCCTCTGACTCTCCGTTCCCCCCCCCCCAATCTTCTGTCTCTCCGTTCCCCCCCCCAATCCTCTGACTCTCCGTTCCCTCATCCTCTGGCTCTCCCCCCCCCCCCCAATCCTCTGGCTCTCCGTCCCCCCCCCCCCCAATCCTCTGACTCTCCGTTTCCCCATCCTCTGGCTCTCCGCTCCCCCCCCATCCTCTGGCTCTTCGTCCCCCCCCCCCAATCCTCTGACTCTCCGTTTCCCCATCCTCTGGCTCTCCGCTCCCCCCCCCCCATCCTCTGGCTCTCCGCTCCCCCCCCCCCCCATCCTCTGGCTCTCCGCCCCCCCCCCCCCCCCCATCCTCTGACTCTCCGTTTCCACATCCTCTGGCTCTCCGCTCCCCCCCCCATCCTCTGGCTCTCCGCTCCCCCCCCCCCATCCTCTGGCTCTCCGCTCCCCCCCCCCCATCCTCTGGCTCTCCGCTCCCCCCCCCATCCTCTGGCTCTCCGCTCACCACCCCGCAGCCCCTCTGACTGCACTGCCGGTTCCCCCTCAGGATGAAGTCGCTGGAGCAGGATGCGCTGAAGGCTCAGATGATGATCGCCCACTCCAAGGAGAACAGGAAACGCAGCACCCTGGACCAACTGGCCGAATCCCCTTCCCCGGCACCCACGCCGTCGCCCACACCACTGGAAGGTATTTCTCCTGCCAATTGCACCCTGAGGGTAGGGGGCGCCGCTGTACCCTCGCTCACTCTGCTCTGCTCTGTCCCTAGATTACAGCCCCCGCCTACTCACGTCTCCAGGGCGACTGGTAAGTAAAGGGGGGATGTGAGTGGGGACTCAAGGCTGGGCAGGACCTACAGGAGGAGACATTATGTGCCCAGTGAGTGCCCCTTGGGAATGGCGTAGGCTTGCCAGCCCCCCTGGGGGCCACTTACTGTAGGGGACACACAGAACCTGGGCACATCCCTGTTCCCCTTTCCAGAACCACCGTGTCTGGCACAGAAGGGGCTCATTCCACCGGGGCAGGGGGGGCAGGGAATGGGTGAGCGGGTCGGGCCTGTCATTCCTTCAGCTTCTCACTCTTCTTTTCTCTTTCTATTCTGCCCTCTGTGCCCCCCACCTTCTCCTTGGGCTGCCCCCCCCCCCCCCAAACCCTCTCCTTGGGTTCCCTGTGCCCCCCTTCTCTTTGGGCTGCCCCCCCTCCCACACACATTGGGCCTCCCCTATGCTCCTCCCTCTCCTCTGCCCTCCCCTGTACCCCCCTTCCCCTGGGGCCCCCTACTTTCTGCCCAACACCTGCCCCCAATGACCCCGCACTGTTTGCCCCTTTCCATCCCATTTCTCCCCCTCCGTTTCATCCCCTTATTTTGCCTTTTGCCCCCCCCCCGCACCATCTTCCCCCCCATTTTACCCCCCGCTCTGCTTTCCAGTCTCATTCAGACAAGAAGTTTGACTACAGAGAATTTGCTGCTATTCCGTCTTCCAAACCGGTGTATGAGATCCAGGTACAGCGTGCATGCAGTCACGTGACCAGACCCCCCGGTGCTCCCTGTGTCATGTGATCAGGCCAGCCAATCAGGAAATACAGCGTGCATGCAGTCACGTGACCAGAACCCTGGTTTCCTGGTGCTCCCTGTGTCATGTGATCAGGCCAGCCAATCAGGAAATGCACCCCCCGTGCTTTGGTGTCGGCTCCTTGGCTAACAATGGGGTCAGGGATTTGGCTACACCGGTTCCTATGTATCGTATGTAGAGTTAGGGCACCGCCCACTGCATGGTGTAGCCATCTGCATGCGACTACCAGCCCTCAGCACCCACTTGCCCACCGACTGCATGAGTCCATTGTGTGTTTGCCCCAATTCCACTTATTGGGAGAGTTCAGCTGCGCCATTGCCAGGGATGCCTGTATGTTGGGCACGCTGGGCCGGGATTGGTCAGGCCGTGCAGTTACACCGAGGCACCACTGGGGGCAGTGTGGCTGCTGAACTCTGCTCATTCCTCTCCCCTTAATGGCCAGTATTGTGGTGCGGTTTCTCGTGGGTCGCATGTAGGTGTTGGCTCGCTGTGGGCTCCGGGACCACCCTCTCTCTCTCTCTCTGGTGACCCATTAGCCCTTCCCCTCATACCCCCGGGGTAACTGACTTCTCTTTTTTTAGTCCCCTGACCTGACGCCAAACCTGAAATGCTCAGAAGATTCCAGAACATCAGGTGAGTGTGGGCACACAGTGAGGGGTATGTGCCTGGCACAGCTGGGAAACACTGTTGCAGTTGTGCTGGTTTAGCTCCAGGGGGCACTCATTATCCCTATGTTTTAGCCCCACCTTATAGTCTTCCAACTCTGTGATGGGGCCTCTTTGCCAAGCCGGGCAGGCTCGCTTTCTTCCCTCACTGGGTATATGCATTGGCATCAGTGCCCCCCATGGCTTCTACAGAGCCCTTCCCTAGAGAGCCTGGGGCCACTGGAGCAGGCCAGACTAGCCCAAGATGGAAGGGGCCTGCCCAGTTTGGGGTATAAGTTTCCCTAACTGTCACTGGGGGAGGTGCTTATGGGGTCAATTTATAAACTGAGTCACTGGGGGAGGTGCTTATGGGGTCAATTTATAAACTGAGTCACTGGGGGAGGTGCTTACACAGTATATTTAAAAACTCTCCTCCTCTTTCTCTTCCCCCCTCTTCCTCCTCTTCTCTCTCCTCCCCCCTCCTCCTTCCCCTCTCCTTCCCCCCTCCTCCTTCCCCTCTCCTTCCCCCTCCTCCCCTCTTCTTCCTTCCCCTCCTCCCCTCTTCTCCCCTCTTCCCCCCTTCCCCTCCTCTCTCTCCTTCCTCCCCCCTCCTCCTCCTCTCTCCTTCCCCTCTCCTTCCCCCTCCTCCCCTCTTCTTCCTTCCCCTCCTCCCCTCTTCTCCCCTCTTCCCCTCCTTCCCCTCCTTCCCCTCCTCTCTCTCCTTCCTCCCCCCTCCTCCTCCTCCTCTTTCCTTCCTCCCCCCTCCTCCTCCTCCTCTCTCTCCTTCCTCTCCCTCCTCCCTCTCCCTCCTCCCTATACCACCCCCCCCCCGTGCTGTTCCCCACTCAGTGCGGTTGGCAGGGAATGTGGTCGTGCGCAGAGTGATCAGGTTTGCTCCGCCTTCCTCTGTTATGCTGTTGCTCCGCCCCTTTAGTGGGCTTGGCCTGTGACCCTCACCCTAAACTCTGTGCATAGGTCCCAGGGTTTTGGGGCCAAGGGCCACTGTGTGCAGTAGATCAGGGCAGTTATAGTTTTTGCCCCGAGGGTGTTTCCCACTGACCTTCTCTTTCTGCTCCAGAATGATCCTCCCCTCTCTCCTCTGTACAGCCTGGCAACACTGCATTCTGGGTAGGAGCCCTCTGCTTGCCCGTGTGTGTGTGTGACTTGGTACTAACGCAGTGTGGCTAACACTGAGCATCCGCAGGGCCCCGGCCAGTAGCCCCAATAGGTAATGGGCCGGGAGTCACGTTTTACTGCACTTCTCTGTCTCAGGAAACCGCACGGTGTCCTTGCTTTATGGCAGCGGGGGGGGGGGGGAAGGACATGGCTTTCTTTCCCAGCAGATCATTTGGGCATTGAAGTATTTATATAAACGTGGGTTTTGTTAGTTCTGCTCCAGCTGAGCTTTCTTATCTCTTCTGCTAACTGAATTGGCCAGAGCAGTGCTGCACCCAGTGGTTATATAGTCCCTGCCATAAAGCAAGGCGGGGCTGTGGTGTTTGTCAGACAGGAAGTGGGGGGAGTTAATGAGTTAATAGTCCCCCTTGGTGTGCGTGCAAGAGTTGCCCCTTCCCACAGTCTGACCGCTGCCTCTGTCCCCCACTTTGTGCAGTTACCTGTAGCTTAGAGCACGTGGAGCCGCCGGAGGAGGAGCATGGAGAAGAGCCCGCCCCCACCGCCAACACATCAGCACTGGAGGAAATGGCCACATACAGCAACAAGCGCAAACTGCGGCACACTAGGCGGAGCTTGGAGACCGCCGTCCCCACATAGAGCGGCCGCCAAGCGCTCGCCAAGCACTGTGAATACTCCCACCATGGACTGCACGCTGGGGGAGGGGCTAATGGGACCCCCTTCCCGGAGCCGCCAGCTCTGCAATGAGCCACACTAGCCACTGGCGGCTCCCAGAGACACACTGTGAGAATGGGCCCCACGCGCTCATCCATTCCGTGGGATCTGATTGGTGGAGGGAATCTGATTAGCGCTTTCTTCCTCTTACTCTGGGTGGCGGATTGGCTGCCTGTGTGCTGAACCAGCAGTACAGAACCAGCACCTCGGCAGGCAAGTGGTACCAGCAGCTTCTTTTCTACTGCGGGCATCTGGGCTTTGGGGCGGCCAATGTTGGTTGCCTGGGAATGATTGGGCGGGGCCCCCTGCTGCTCACATACAGACATAGCATGGGGGGCGAGTAGTGACCCCGTTATTGCCCCCCTCACCCCAATGCACGCTTCTGGATCATACATATCATTGCCCCCCCATTTTAACTGCTTGAGAGAATTGTGTCTTCCAATGTTTTAATTACCCCCCATTTTACCCTTTTTAGCTGAGTGGGGCCACGGCGAGTGTGAGTGCCCTTTAGAGCCATTTCTGCCTCCACTACACATGAAGCAAAGGGGCAGCAGTGGCCCTGGGGCAAGTTTGTGAGTGAGTCTATTTATGAGTGGGTGTGTATATTTATAGTGTGTGTGTCTGGGGGGGTCTCCTCCCTGTGCCTGAGGGGGCGCAGCGGTGCAGGAAAGTGACGGCAGGATTGTGGCCACAGAACCCTAAAGCCCCCCAGTGTGGCCTTTATCCAATCGTATGGAAGGGGCTCAGCCTGGAACCCAGTTTGCCCGCGGAGGGTGTGGCCTGTACACTACAGCTCCTTCTATTGGCTAAGGGTCATGCCAATCAGTTCCAGCACCTTCTGTCCTTATATGTCTCTGGGGGCAGCAGACTCCCAGAAATCGGTGAGGGGGTGCCCTCCATATCTCAAGGGGGGGGGGGTAACACTGGGGGCAAATCCATCAAGTTTTAATTAGTTACGTTGATTTTAGAAGACTTTTATCTGCAAAGTTGGCTTTTTCTATAAATTCTCATTCTGTGATTGTGACGCCCCTGACTGCTTGCTCCTCCCCCAGCGCCGCAGGGGCTATTGGCTGCCAGCGGGTTCTGACCCACGGCCAGTGCTTGGGGTGGTGCCATCGTAGCCCCAAAACCACTGACATCCGGCAAGTGCTTTGCCCCTCTGCCTTGTTGGCACTGTGTGCCAGGCTCTCCTTGCATTATGGGAAGGTTTCTCCTCTGCCTCTGGGCTTTTATTCTGGGACGGCTGTATCTCTGCCCCTCGGAACCAGATTATGGGTCTCTTTCATTTTACATTTTATAAACGTCTCTGTGTGTCCAGCCCAGTCTCCTGAACCAGCCACTGCCATTGGTTTGGGCCTGGGGGGAGGGGACTGACCCATGAACATGTCACTGCCATTGGTTTGGGCCTGGGGGGAGGGGACTGACCCATGAACATGTCACTGCCATTGGTTTGGGCCTGGGGGGAGGGGACTGACCCATAAACATGTCACTGCCATTGGTTTGGGCCTGGGGGGAGGGGACTGACCCATAAACATGTCACTGCCATTAGTTTGGGCCTGGGGCGGGGACTGACCCATAAACACGTCATTGCCATTGGTTTGGGCCTGGGGGGGACCGACCCATAAACACGTCACTGCCATTAGTACAGTTTGGGCCTAGGGGGGACCGACCCATAAACACGTCGGTACCATTAGTACAGTTTGGGCCTAGGGGGGACTGACCCATAAACACGTCGGTGCCATTAGTACAGTTTGGGCCTAGGGGGGACTGATCCATAAACACGTATTAGTACAGTTTGGGCCTAGGGGGACTGACCCATAAACACGTCGGTACCATTAGTACAGTTTGGGCCTAGGGGGGACTGACCCATAAACACGTCGGTGCCATTAGTACAGTTTGGGCCTAGGGGGGACTGACCCATAAACACGTCACTGCCATTAGTACAGTTTGGGCCTAGGGGGACCGACCCATAAACACGTCGGTGCCATTAGTACAGTTTGGCCTAGGGGGGACTGACCCATAAACACGTCGGTGCCATTAGTACAGTTTGGGCCTAGGGGGGACCGACCCATAAACACGTCGGTGCCATTAGTACAGTTTGGGCCTAGGGGGGACTGACCCATAAACACGTCGGTGCCATTAGTACAGTTTGGGCCTAGGGGGGACTGACCCATAAACACGTCGGTGCCATTAGTACAGTTTGGGCCTAGGGGGGACTGACCCATAAACACGTCGGGTGCCATTAGTACAGTTTGGGCCTAGGGGGGACTGACCCATAAACACGTCGGTACCATTAGTACAGTTTGGGCCTAGGGGGGACTGACCCATAAACACGTCGGTGCCATTAGTACAGTTTGGGCTAGGGGGGACCGACCCATAACACGTCGGTGCCATTAGTACAGTTTGGGCCTAGGGGCGGACTGACCCATAAACACGTTCACTGCCATTTAGTACAGTTTGGGCCTAGGGGGACCGACCCATAAAAACACGTCAGGTACCATCTACTACAGTTTGGGGGGCCCCTAGGGGGAACCGCCCATAAACACGTCGGTGCCATTAGTACAGTTTGTGGCCTAGGGGGGACCGACCCACTAAAACACGTCCAGGGTACCATTAGTACAGTTTGGGCCTAGGGGGGACTGACCCAATAAACACGTCACTTGACCATTAGTAACAGTTTGGGGCCTAGGGGCCGACCCATAAACACGTCACTTGCCATTAGTACAGTTTGGGGCCTTAGGGGGACTGACCCATAAACACCGTCGGTACCATTAGTACAGTTTTGGGCCTAGGGGGACTTGACCCATAAACACGCACTGCCATTAGTACAGTTGGGGCCTAGGGGGGGACTGACCCATAAACACGTCGGTCCATTAAGTACAGTTTGGGCCTGGGGGGACTGACCCATCAAACACGTCGGTGCCATTAGTTAACAGTTTGGGCCTAGGGGGGACTGACCCATAAACACGTCGGTACCATTAGTACAGGTTTGGGCCTAGGGGGACTGACCCTAAACACGTCGGTAACCATTAGTACAAGTTTGGGCCTAGGGGGGACTGACCCATAAACACGTCGGTTACCATTAGTACAGTTTGGGCCTAGGGGGGACCGACCCATAAACACGTCGGTGCCATTAGTACAGTTTGGGCCTAGGGGGGACCGACCCATAAACACGTCACTGCCATTAGTACAGTTTGGGCCTAGGGGGGACCGACCCATAAACACGTCGTACCATTAGTACAGTTGGGCCTAGGGGGGACCGACCCATAAACACGTCACTGCCATTAGTACAGTTTGGGCCTAGGGGGGACTGACCCATAAACACGTCGGTACCATTAGTACAGTTTGGGCCTAGGGGGGACTGACCCATAAACACGTCACTGCCATTAGTACAGTTTGGGCCTAGGGGGGACTGACCCATAAACACGTCGGTGCCATTAGTACAGTTTGGGCCTAGGGGGACTGACCCATAAACACGTCGTACATTAGTACAGTTTGGGCCTAGGGGGACTGACCCATAAACACGTCACTGCCATTAGTACAGTTTGGGCCTAGGGGGGACTGACCCATAAACACGTCACTGCCATTAGTACAGTTTGGGCCTAGGGGGGACTGACCCATAAACACGTCACTGCCATTAGTACAGTTTGGGCCTAGGGGGAACCGACCCAGTACAGCTCACAATGTTCTTGTTAAAAGACCCGGTACCAGCACTGTTCCGGCCATGTACCAGAACCCATACCCATAGGCCGCCATGCTGGTACCGGATTCATGATGGAGGCCATAGTGAGCTTCGGTTCGGTGCCCCTAGTGACTGGTTCTGTAGAATCTGGGCTGTTCTGATATTTAGTGGCCTTGGAAGGACTATTTGTAGTCACTGCTGGGCTGTCCCAAGAGAGCAGGGTGTGGGGGTGCCCAGTCTACTCAGTAATTATGATTAAACCCCCTCCTGTTAATGTTGAAGAGTGGGCGGTTCTGTTCTGTCATTTACACAGAACCAGTGGTTTCACTCGGCCCAGGAGGGCAGCTTTATTCTCGGGACGGCGGTGCAGTTGTTTCCCTTATCCAGAATTTGTATTTGCCGCTTGGGCAGTTCCTCGTGGGCGGGCAGTCTCCTTGTGGGCGGTCTCTTCTCCCTGGATGTGTGTCGCTAATTGCTTCTTATCTCCTGATTGGTGCCTTATTGCGGCCACGTTGCGCGGCACAAGGAGTTGGACTTCTGAACCGGGGCAATTGGGGCGGGGGGGCAGTAACTTTTCTAGGGTCTCTCACGGAGCTGATGGCACTTCTCTCTCAGTTTGGGGAGAGGAATATGGGTCTCTGTTCCCTCGGGGACCCCAAAGGCTGTAACTAGTGACATTTGTACAACCAAAGAACTTTATTTTGTGGTTCACAAACAATAAAATTACTTTACATTATAAGTGTTTTTCTCTGTTTCACTCCCTGGGGGTCCTGCCCCAAACACCCCAAATCCACGTAGGCCGGGGCCTCCCACCTCCCATATGCAGAACAGTATATCTAAATTCCTATCCCGGCGGGACTGCGTTACTCTCTCAGTATATATATATTCCTATCCCGGCGGGACTGCGTTACTCTCTCAGTATATATATTCCTATCCCGGCGGGACTGCGTTACTCTCTCAGTATATATATATATTCCTATCCCGGCGGGACTGCGTTACTCTCTCAGTATATATATTCCTATCCCGGCGGGACTGCGTTACTCTCTCAGTATATATATATTCCTATCCCGGCGGGACTGCGTTTACTCTCTCAGTATATATATTCCTATCCCGGCGGGACTGCGTTACTCTCTCAGTATTATATTCCTATCCGGCGGGACTGCGTTACTCTCTCAGTATATATATTCCTATCCCGGCGGGACTGCGTTACTCTCTCAGTATATATATATTCCTATCCCGGCGGGACTGCGTTACTCTCTCAGTATATATATATTCCTATCCCGGCGGGACTGCGTTACTCTCTCAGTATATATATTCCTATCCCGGCGGGACTGCGTTACTCTCTCAGTATATATATTCCTATCCCGGCGGGACTGCGTTACTCTCTCAGTATATATATTCCTATCCCGGCGGGACTGCGTTACTCTCTCAGTATATATATATTCCTATCCCGGCGGGACTGCGTTACTCTCTCAGTATATATATATTCCTATCCCGCGGGGACTGCGTTACTCTCTCAGTATATATATTCCTATCCCGGCGGGACTGCGTTACTCTCTCAGTATATATATTCCTATCCGGCGGGACTGCGTTACTCTCTCAGTATATATATATTCCTATCCCGGCGGGACTGCGTTACTCTCTCAGTATATATATATTCCTATCCCGGCGGGACTGCGTTACTCTCTCAGTATATATATTCCTATCCCGGCGGGACTGCGTTACTCTCTCAGTATATATATTCCTATCCCGGTGGGACTGCGTTACTCTCTCAGTATATATTCTTCGGTGGGACTGCGTTACTCTCTCAGTATATATATTCCTATCCCGGTGGGACTGCGTTACTCTCTCAGTATATATATTCCTATCCCGGTGGGACTGCGTTACTCTCTCAGTATATATATTCCTATCCCGGCGGGACTGCGTTACTCTCTCAGTATATATATTCCTATCCCGGCGGGACTGCGCTACTCTCTCAGTATATATATATTCCTATCCTGGCGGGACTGCGTTACTCTCTCAGTATATATATTCCTATCCCGGCGGGACTGCGTTACTCTCTCAGTATATATATATTCCTATCCTGGCGGGACTGCGTTACTCTCTCAGTATATATATTCCTATCCCGGCGGGACTGCGCTACTCTCTCAGTATATATATTCCTATCCCGGCGGGACTGCGTTACTCTCTCAGTATATATATATATATATATTCATATCCTGATGAAACTATGCTGTTCTCTCAATATATAAAGTCAGTATATACATTTTATATCCCTGCTGGACTGTGCTACTCTTTCAGTATAACAATTCATATCCAGACTGGACTGTTAGTCTCTAAGCCTATATATTCATTGCTGAGTTGGGGATTGGAAAGAACAAAATAAAATGCAGGAAGGGGAGGGAACAGGTTAATTATTAACACTGTGTAAATGCCAATAGTAAGCATGACAGCTGCTCTATGCACAGGAGAGAGCTCTTTATGACAGCCATAATATCTCTCTATATACTGAGCAACGCAGTCCCGGATATGAATAGATATACTGAGAGAGTAACGCAGTCCCGCCGGGATAGGAATATATATATACTGAGAGAGTAACGCAGTCCCGCCGGGATAGGAATATATATATACTGAGAGAGTAATGCAGTCCTGCCGGGATAGGAATATATATACTGAGAGAGTAACGCAGTCCCGCCGGGATAGGAATATATATACTGAGAGAGTAACGCAGTCCCGCCGGGATAGGAATGTATATATATACTGAGAGAGTAACGCAGTCCCGCCGGGATAGGAATATATATATACTGAGAGAGTAACGCAGTCCCGCCGGGATAGGAATGTATATATATATACTGAGAGAGTAACGCAGTCCCGCCGGGATAGGAATGTATATATATACTGAGAGAGTAACGCAGTCCCGCCGGGATAGGAATATATATATATATATACTGAGAGAGTAACGCAGTCCCGCCGGGATAGGAATATATATATATATATACTGAGAGAGTAACGCAGTCCCGCCGGGATAGGAATATATATATATATATATATATACTGAGAGAGTAACGCAGTCCCGCCGGGATAGGAATGTATATATATACTGAGAGAGTAACGCAGTCCCGCCGGGATAGGAATATATATATATATATACTGAGAGAGTAACGCAGTCCCGCCGGGATAGGAATGTATATATATACTGAGAGAGTAACGCAGTCCCGCCGGGATAGGAATATATATATATACTGAGAGAGTAACGCAGTCCCGCCGGGATAGGAATATATATATACTGAGAGAGTAACGCAGTCCCGCCGGGATAGGAATATATATATACTGAGAGAGTAACGCAGTCCCGCCGGGATAGGAATATATATACTGAGAGTAACGCAGTCCCGCCGGGATAGGAATGTATATATATACTGAGAGAGTAACGCAGTCCCGCCGGGATAGGAATGTATATATATACTGAGAGAGTAACGCAGTCCCGCCGGGATAGGAATGTATATATATACTGAGAGAGTAACGCAGTCCCGCCGGGATAGGAATGTATATATATACTGAGAGAGTAACGCAGTCCCGCCGGGATAGGAATGTATATATACTGAGAGAGTAACGCAGTCCCGCCGGGATAGGAATGTATATATACTGAGAGAGTAACGCAGTCCCGCCGGGATAGGAATATATATATATATATATATATATATATATATATATATATATATATATATATATACTGAGAGAGTAACGCAGTCCCGCCGGGATAGGAATATAAGGAGATTTTCTTACCTGATAAATCCCTTTTGCGTAGGCCCGTACTGTCAGTGCAGGACGACTGGGTTAAGTTATCCTCTCTGGAGGCAGGACAAACTCTAATGAATGAATGAAACTCCTCCTCTTCCTGTGTCTCCCTCTCTGATCAGTTTTGTTGTAACGTCTGTGCTGGAGACACTGGTGCATGAACAATTTTAACTTCTTATTCAACTTGTGTATTAACAGTCAACTTTTTAAACTTTGTTAATATGGCACCGCCGCTAGGGTGGGATGCTGCACTGACAGTACGGGCCTACGCAAAAGGGATTTATCAGGTAAGAAAATCTCCTTTTATGCGTACGGCCCTACCTGTCAGTGCAGGACGACTGGGGATGTCCCAAAGCCGTCCTAAAATGAAAAGGGGGGGTAGTTAAGTAGGTGCCTTTGTAGATTGTAGCACTTTCCTACCAAATTCCGCAGGTGCAGAGTTGAAAACGTCGAATTTGTAGAATTTTGTAAAAGTATGCGGAGACGACCAAGTGGCCGCCTGACAGATAGTCTCTAAGGATGCCTCGTGATAAAGTGCCCAGGAGGTACTGACTTTCCTGGTTGCGTGTGCTCTTATCGTCATAGGGGTAGGTCTACCCGCCTTGTTGTAGGCCTCTGATATGAGTAGCACTAGCCATCTGGCTATTGAGCGTTTTGAGGCTGGAAACCCTGCTCTTGGTCCTCCAAAGAGAAGGAATAGAGAGTCTGACTGTCTTAGACTTTGGGTTCTGTGGATATATTCCTTAAGGGCTCGGACTGGGTCCAGAGTGCTTGTTGTATTACTCTCATTGTCTCTATGGTCTACCTTGAGGACTGGAATTACTATTTCCTGGTTCAGGTGGAAGGTAGTTGCCATTTTGGGAATAAAGGATGGATTGGTACGAAGTACCGCTTTATCTTGATGGAATTTTAACCAAGGGAATTTGCTAGAGAGTGCTGCGAGCTCTGAGACACGTCTAGCGGAAGCTATTGCCATCAGAAATACCGTCTTTAGCGTGAGATCTTTTAGATTCGTGGATTCTAATGGTTCAAATGGCTTGTGCTGCAAGTGGGCTAGGACCAGGTTTAGATCCCAAGATGGAGTAGGATCCCTTATTGGAGGTTTGATCCGTTGTAGTGCCTGGAAGAAGAGTCTGACTTCTGGTATCATTGCCCACTGTTTGTGAAAAAGGGCTGCTAGGGCCGAAGTTTGAACCTTAAGAGACGTGATGCTGAGGTTCATGTCAAATCCGTTTTGAAGGAATTGGAGAATGTGTGGGGAGGTGCAGCTCTTCCAATTAAGGTTGTTGGAGGTACACCATGAAAGAAATATACGCCATACTCTGTAATAAGCTCTGTTTGTGGAAGGTCTCCTGGCCGCTAAAAGAGTTGTGATTACTGATGGATGGAATCCCTTCTGTTTCCAAATGTCGGTTTCAAGAGAAATGCCGTCAAATGTAGTTTGTGGAGGTCTGGAAACCAAGCTGGACCCTGTGTAAGTAGGTCTGGTGATAGCGGTAGTGTGAGATGGTCCACTGACATTGTCATTATGTCCGCAAACCAGGTGCGATTCGGCCATCTCGGTGCTATCAGGATTGTGAGGACTCCTTCCTGGCGGACTTTGTTGAGGAGTCTCTGGATCATTGGTATTGGTGGGAATGCATACGCCATTGGAAAAGACCAGGGAGTAGCCAAGGCGTCGACAGCTTCTGCCCTTGGGTCCCTGATCCTGGAGAAGAAGCGTGGTAGTTGTGCGTTCAGTCTGGACGCCATGACGTCCACTGATGGGGTGCCCCACTTGTCTGTTAGGTTGTGAAACACCGTTGTCTGGAGGTGCCATTCCCCTGGGTCTAGCGTATTCCGGCTCAGGTAATCCGCCTGCCAGTTCAGGAGACCTGGGATGTATATGGCTGATATGTGGGTCACTCTGGCTTCTGCCCATTGGATGATGTGGGAAATCTCCTGCATGGCCGCAGTGCTTCGTGTACCGCCTTGCTTGTTGAGGTAAGCTACTGCTGTGCTGTTGTCCGTCTGTATTCTGATGTGAGACCGTTGTAGGTCTGCTGACCAATAAGTGATCGCTCTGTAGATGGCCCGAATTTCCAGGACATTTATATGTAGCTTCTTTTCCTGTGAAGACCAGAGGCCCTGACAAGTTAGGTGCTTCCAGGTTGCTCCCCAACCTTTCAGGCTCGCATCTGTTGAGATCACTTCTGGGTCCGGTAGGCGCCACGGTTTGCCCCGAGCTAGGTTGGATTGTAGGGACCACCATTGAAGGCTGATGTGAACCCGACTGGATAGGGGAATTTTTTGAGACAGGTCCTTGTGGTCTTTGTTCCATAATCTCAGAAACTCCCTCTGCATTGGTCTCATGTGATACCTTGCGAAGGGTACTGCATCTAAGGATGCGGCCATCAGTCCTAATAGCTGCAGTATCATGAATGCAGTGGTCGGTCGCTGTTGAATCTGACCGGTAAGTGACTGGATCTTTGATATCTTTTCCTGTGGTAGGAAAATGCGTTGTTGGACTGTGTCCACTATCATTCCCAGGAAGGGCATGACCTGTTGTGGGATCAGGATGCTCTTTTGGTGGTTTATTAACCAGCCGTGTGATGTCAGGTGTTGGATGCATAATTCTGTGTCTCTCCTTGCTTTGATTGCCGTGTTCGCATAGATGAGAATGTCGTCCAAGTATGGATATATGTGCACTCCCTGAGAACGGATTTTTGCTACCAGGGCTCCCAGAACCTTGGTAAAGACTCTGGGTGCTGAGGTCAGTCCGAATGGCATGGCCCGGAATTGGTAGTGTGTATGATTCAAGTAGAACCTGAGGAATTTCTGGTGGACTGAGTGGATCGGTATGTGCAGGTATGCATCTTTGAGGTCTACCTTTGTCATGAAGGCTGCCTCTGGTAGTGCCGCGGTTATGGAGCGAATGGTTTCCATTTTGAATCTCTGGTATTTGACGAATTTGTTGAGGGGATGAAGGTTGAGGACTGGGCGATACCCGCCGTCTCTCTTTGGAACCAAAAATAGATTTGAATAGAATCCTTGGAAGTATTCCTCGGTGGGGACTGGAGTGATGACATTTTTGAGTAGGAGATCCTGTAGTATGAGTAGTGTTGCTGACGCTTTTGCTGTGTCTGTGGGTAATTTGGAAGGCACTACTCTCATGACCGGTGGGTATTTGTTGAAGTATATTCTTAATCCTTCCGAGATGATTCTGAGAACCCAGGGATCTTTTGTGGACTCCTGCCAGGCTGTGGTGAATTGTTTGAGTCTGCCCCCTACTGCTGGATCTGTTTGAGTTGTTAGTCAGGACTCTTGTGATTTAGGTGGTCCACCTTTCCTGGTGGTTTTGGAGTGAGGCTGCCACGTCTTCTGACGCCTCGTGTTGAACTGGTTGGAGTTCTGTCTACCTCGATTGGATGATCTGTTGTAGGGGGTCCAGGATCGGTGATGATAGTTCCGTTTGTGGGTTTCTCTTCTATTCTTTTTGGCTTGAGGTAGGAAGGAGCCTTTTCCCCCGGTCACGTCTGAGATGATCTTTTTCAGTTCTGGTCCGAATAGTTGATTGCCCTCGAATTTGAGGGACACAAGTCTGTTCTTGGAGGCCGTATCGCCCAGAAATGAGAAGGCCAGTCCTAACTTGTCTAGTTCTGCGGAATCCTGCGATTTTTTTAATTCTTGGCACCAGAATTTGGCTGTGCGGGCTATGCTGAGAGCTGCCGAGGCTGGGCGCAATATTGCCGTTGAGTGTAGGAAGTCTCTTTTTAGTGCTGATTCTATTTTCCTATCCATGGGGTCCCGAAAGGAACCCGCATCCTCTGAAGGAAGTGTGGTATTCCTAGAGAGGCGTACAATGGCGGAGTCTACCTTAGGTGACTTGTCCCAGACTTGTGCAAGTTCGTCTGCTACTGGGAATTTGCACGTTAGCTTTTTGGAAATGGAGTTGCGTTTATCTGGGTCTGACCATTCTTCCGTAATTGACTGTAAAATGGATTTGCTAGTGGGGAAGGATTTAGATTTTTTTGGGGCATTGCCCAACACTTTGTCTATCTTTGAAAGAGGTGGATTAACTTGTTTAATTTCGAGTGTGTCGTACAGGTGTCTTAAAATGGCTTTAATATCATCTGGTTGTTTGATAGTCGATTCCTCATCTGATTGGGAGTCACTGTATTGCGACGAGGCACTTCCGCTAGACTCTGAGTCAGATACTGAATCGGATTGGGAAGATATGGTGGCTGATGCGGTTTGGGCACTAGTACTTGGTTGTACCTTAGGCCTGTGCTGCTTGGTTTGGGTTTGAGCAGACACTGCCTGCTGTACCGAGGTATTTATATGATTTTGCAGCCAATCTATAAATTGAGAAAAATCTTTTACTGGCACAGCTTCTGGATTAGGTGAATTAGAGTGTGCATCAGGCCGAGGGCTAGTATCAGGACTAGAAGGGCCTGGAGAATTTTGGTGGGGACTAGGAGAGTCCTGTGTGGCATGAATTAAGGCAGTAGTGGTGAGTGCGTGAGCCAGGGCTGTGTCTGTGTCAGACTCAATAGTTTGCTGCAGCCTTGCCATTTTTGGTAATTTAGGAGGAGAAGTATCTCTCTTCCTGAGTCTCTTTTTAGGGGCTTTGGCCAGTTTATGCTTTGGTACATTATCTGCATCTTTCTGAGAGGACAGGTCCTCTATAAGTTCCAACAGCTCTTTGGATGCCATTATGCTGAGAAGCGGTTAAGCTGTGGATGTAATATATATATGGTCAGGTAACATATAGAGGAATCCTGTATTAAATAGTGTGCAGAATAAACTTTCTGCCTGCTGTGTTACCTGCCGTTGCGTCCCCTTCCAGCAGAGCGCGCGAAGCGAATTCGCGCGGTCTGATGACATCACCTTCCTGCGCCGATGCAGAGACGCGCCAGGAAGTGAAGCGAGTGCCTTAATTCGCGCGGTCTGTGTCAGAAGGCAGGGGATCTAGGAAGCGGCCGGTAGCCTTAGTGCGGAGCGCGCCAAGAAGGGGCTCAACGCCAGGGGAACTGCAAGTAAGGCAGGGTATGCAGCGGAGCAACGCGCCCCAGGGAGCGAGGAGGGGGGCTCACGCTGTTAGCGTTGTCTTACCTGACAGACGCGCTGGAGCTGACAGTGGAGCAACACACTTCTCAAGGGGGCTCACACTTAGCAGGAGTAACCTGGCTTGAAAACTAACGGAGCACACACTCGTGGGGGCTCACGTTTAGGCAGTTGAAGATGCTTCAGTTTGGCAGTAATAGGTTTCCCAAATGGATGAAAATAAAAATAAAAATACTGAGGTGATATATTAGGGAGCACACTTTCTAACAGGGCTCACCTAAGATATGGTGATGGAATCTTTACTGGTTGATATATTGCTGATTCTGTGAGGAGGTTGAAAATGTGTCCTATCTCCGAGCAGGACAAACTAAAAACTGATCAGAGAGGGAGACACAGGAAGAGGAGGAGTTTCATTCATTCATTAGAGTTTGTCCTACCTCCAGAGAGGAGAACTTAACCCCAGTCGTCCTGCACTGACAGGTAGGGCCGTACACATAAATATATATACTGAGAGAGTAACGCAGTCCCGCCGGGATAGGAATATATATATACTGAGAGAGTAACGCAGTCCCGCCGGGATAGGAATATATATATATACTGAGAGAGTAGCGCAGTCCCGCCGGGATAGGAATATATATATACTGAGAGAGTAACGCAGTCCCGCCGGGATAGGAATATATATATATACTGAGAGAGTAACGCAGTCCCGCCGGGATAGGAATATATATATATACTGAGAGAGTAACGCAGTCCCGCCGGGATAGGAATATATATATATATATATATATATATATATATATATATATATATATATATATATACTGAGAGAGTAACGCAGTCCCGCCGGGATAGGAATATATATATACTGAGAGAGTAACGCAGTCCCACCGGGATAGGAATATATATATACTGAGAGAGTAACGCAGTCCCGCCGGGATAGGAATATATATACTGAGAGAGTAACGCAGTCCCGCCGGGATAGGAATGTATATATTCAGCACCCCTAAGCGTAGCCAATAGCCCCGGTGCTACCAGATGAGCAATTAATAGGTAACTAATTAATAACCGTGTGTTTATTGGTTGACACCGGGGATCATTTACAATATAGCTTTTATTAAATAATTACTACATTACAGATCAGGCCAACGTTTCTGCATCTCAGACCTTTATCCTGAAGCTTTAGAGACTCACAATGAAACCCGGATTTCCCACCAGTAATTTGTACCCTGCCCAAAGTTCCCTAAGGCCCCACCCACCAGGGGGGCAATAATGGCAGGGGGTGGGTTCAGTTCTACGGCCCCTCTTTGTGGACAAATTCCTCCAACTTGGATCAAATCCAGAGAAACTCGGGAGTCTGGGAGCGACGTGGAGAATATCTGTCGTTTGCAGCAGTGTCTCCGGGCAACTTGGTGCAAGAGTTATGGCTCATTCTGATTGGATTAAAAACACATAAAGGAGGAGCTTCTGTTACCTTAGAAATCTGCGGAAAGTGCCTCATTGCACCTTCACCCCAGTTCTGGGTGACCCTACGTCTGTCATCCCCCCCCCCCGACCATGGCCTGTTATTCTGCAGTACACCATCCGGTTGCTAGGATTAAGTACCCTAGTTACCGGTCAGTATGGTTTATTCAGATAGTTCCAAAGCATTGTGTGAAGTGGTAAAGACTAGGGGGGAAGCATCAAATCTCTGTTTCTGGGTTCTGGAACTGACCAACTGCATAGAAGTAAGTGCCAGGTCTCACTTTGTACCTATTATTGCAACGCGGAAGTTGGCATAACTGCGCCCATTGATCCGCAGTGGCACAGAGACCCAGGGAACGGCACCCCAATCATTCCATTTGGCCTGATGGCTGGGTGGGTTTTCTGCCCCCTGAGCCCTGAACCTTGCCCTGAGCATGGGCAGGGGTGGAACAGTGCCAGGGGGGGAACGGTGCCAGGGTGGAACAGTGCCAGGGGGGACGGTGCCAGGGGGTGACAGTGCCGGGGTGAGACAGTGCTGGGGTGGAACGGTGCCAGGGCGGAACGGTGCCGGGGTGGGACGGTGCCGGGGCGGGACGGTGCCAGGGGGGGCGGTGCCGGGGCGTGAGAGGCGGGGTGGAACGGTGCCAGGGTGGGACGGTGCCGGGGTGGAACAGTGCCAGGGGGGGCGGTGCCGGGGTGGAACGATGCCAGGGGGGCGGTGCCGGGGTGGGACGATGCCAGGGTGGGACGATGCCAGGGTGGGACGGTGCCGGGGTGGGACGGTGCTGGGGTGGAACAGTGCCAGGGGGGGGCGGTGCCGGGGCGTGAGAGGCGGGGTGGAACGATGCCAGGGTGGGACAGTGCCAGGGGGGGCGGTGCCGGGGCGTGAGAAGCGGGGTGGAATGATGCCAGGGTGGGATGGTGCCGGGGCGTGAGAGGCGGGGTGGAACGATGCCAGGGGGGGGCGGTGCCGGGGCGTGAGAGGCGGGGTGGAACGATGCCAGGGTGGGGCGGTGCCGGGGCGTGAGAGGCGGGGTGGAACGATGCCAGGGTGGGACGGTGCCGGGGCGTGAGAGGCGGGGTGGAACGATGCCAGGGTGGGACGGTGCCGGGGCGTGAGAGGCGGGGTGGAACGATGCCGGGGGGGCGGTGCCGGGGCGTGAGAGGCGGGGGTGGAACGATGCCAGGGTGGGACGGTGCCGGGTGGGCGGTGCCGGGGCGTGAGAGGCGGGGTGGAACGATGCCAGGGTGGGACGGTGCCGGGGCGGTGCCGGGGCGTGAGAGGCGGGGTGGAACGATGCCGGGTGGGACGGTGCCGGGGCGTGAGAGGCGGGGTGGAACGATGCCGGGTGGGACGGTGCCGGGGCGTGAGAGGCGGGGTGGAACGATGCCAGGGGGGCGGTGCCGGGGCGTGAGAGGCGGGGTGGAACGATGCCAGGGTGGGACGGTGCCGGGGGGGCGGTGCCGGGGCGTGAGAGGCGGGGTGGAACGATGCCAGGGTGGGGCGGTGCCGGGGGGCGGTGCCGGGGCGTGGTGGAACGATGCCAGGGTGGGGCGGTGCCGGGGGCGTGAGAGGCGGGGTGGAACGATGCCAGGGTGGGACGGTGCCGGGGGGGCGGTGCCGGGGCGTGAGAGGCGGGGTGGAACGATGCCAGGGTGGGACGGTGCCGGGGCGTGAGAGGCGGGGTGGAACGATGCCAGGGTGGGGCGGTGCCGGGGCGTGAGAGGCGGGGTGGAACGATGCCAGGGTGGGACGGTGCCGGGGGGCGGTGCCGGGGCGTGAGAGGTGGGGTGGAACGATGCCAGGGTGGGACGGTGCCGGGGGGGCGGTGCCGGGGCGTGAGAGGCGGGGTGGAACGATGCCAGGGTGGGACGGTGCCGGGGGAGCACAACAGAGACCCTTTCCGCACACAAAGCAATAAACGCCCGGGGCACACCGCTGGAGGGGTCGGCACTCTCCCAAAACCAACTTGGGAAAAAAGCAAATGGCGCTCAGAGCTACGAACTGGGGAACGAGCCCTTCAACGTTTATTGCGGAGGCGCAACGTTTCGGGGCAGAATCACCCCTTTATCAATAAAACACAGTGAATTTATACACAATTTATTAGCCACACCCCCACAGTTAATTGGTAAATTGGATCAATACTTCCACCCACCATCGTGTTAATTGGATTCCAATCCATTGAATGGATAATAAGAGCCAAAAATCCATTAACCCTTCATTGTGCAAAAGGGACCCTTCTCCTGTTCCAACCCCATCGCCCGGCAGAGTGGAGACATCGTATCATAGGAGAGAGTCCCCTGGATACCGGAACATAAAGGTAAGTGATTCGTGTGAAGTGAAAATGTGACTGAACCCTCGTTAGAAACAGGAATCCCAACCCGAAGCAATAGAATATCTGCCCCAACGGATCTGCCCCAACGGATCTGCCCCAACGGATCTGCCCCTGCAGCCTATTCACAAACTCACTTACCTGTAATAAATACAAACACACAACATTATATCCACAAACACCTAAACATCCACCGTTTAACCCAATAACAGCCCCTCTGGGATAATACCCTCCTCCTTACCTGACCTTTGTTTAAAGGAACAGTAACACCAAAAAATGAAAGTGTATAAAAGTAACTAAAATATAATGTGCTGCTGCCTGCACTGGTAAAAGTTGTGTGTTTGCTACAGTAACCCTACTATAGTTTATATAAATACCCCGCTGTGTAGCCCCGGGGGCAGCCATTCCTGCACTGGTACAGCTGGGGTGTTTGCTACAGAAACCCTACTATAGTTTATATAAATACCCCGCTGTGTAGCCCCGGGGGCAGCCATTCCTGCACTGGTACAGCTGGGGTGTTTGCTACAGAAACCCTACTATAGTTTATATAAATACCCCGCTGTGTAGCCCCGGGGCAGCCATTCCTGCCACCGGTACAGCTGGGGTGTTTGCCTACAGAAACCCTACTATAGTTTATATAAATACCCCGCTGTGTAGCCCCGGGGGCAGCCATTCCTGCACTGGTACAGCTGGGGTGTTTGCTACAGAAACCCTACTATAGTTTATATAAATACCCGCTGTGTAGCCCCGGGGGCAGCCATTCCTGCACCGGTACAGCTGGGGTGTTTGCTACAGAAACCCTACTATAGTTTATATAAATACCCCCGCTGTGTAGCCCCGGGGGCAGCCGTTCCTGCACTGGTACAGCTGGGGTGTTTGCTACAGAAACCCTACTATAGTTTATATAAATACCCCGCTGTGTAGCCCCGGGGGCAGCCATTCCTGCACCGGTACAGCTGGGGTGTTTGCTACA
This sequence comes from Xenopus tropicalis, assembly GCF_000004195.4. Classification (NCBI taxonomy): domain Eukaryota; kingdom Metazoa; phylum Chordata; class Amphibia; order Anura; family Pipidae; genus Xenopus; species Xenopus tropicalis. The sequence continues at coordinate 153,191,140 of NC_030682.2, read as the reverse complement.
GAAACCCTACTATAGTTTATATAAATACCCCGCTGTGTAGCCCCGGGGGCAGCCGTTCCTGCACTGGTACAGCTGGGGTGTTTGCTACAGAAACCCTACTATAGTTTATATAAATACCCCGCTGTGTAGCCCCGGGGGCAGCCATTCCTGCACCGGTACAGCTGGGGTGTTTTGCTACAGAAACCCTACTATAGTTTATATAAATACCCCGCTGTGTAGCCCCGGGGGCAGCCATTCCTGCACTGGTACAGCTGGGGTGTTTGCTACAGAAACCCTACTATAGTTTATATAATACCCCGCTGTGTAGCCCCGGGGGCAGCCATTCCTGCACTGGTACAGCTGGGGTGTTTGCTACAGAAACCCTACTATAGTTTATATAAATACCCCCGCTGTGTAGCCCCGGGGGCAGCCATTCCTGCACTGGTACAGCTGGGGTGTTTGCTACAGAAACCCTACTATAGTTTATATAAATACCCCGCTGTGTAGCCCCGGGGGCAGCCATTCCTGCACTGGTACAGCTGGGGTGTTTGCCTACAGAAACCCTACTATAGTTTATATAAATACCCCGCTGTGTAGCCCTGGGGGCAGCCATTCCTGCACTGGTACAGCTGGGGTGTTTGCTACAGAAACCCTACTATAGTTTATATAAATACCCCGCTGTGTAGCCCCGGGGGCAGCCATTCCTGCACTGGTACAGCTGGGGTGTTTTGCTACAGAAACCCTACTATAGTTTATATAAATACCCCGCTGTGTAGCCCCGGGGGCAGCCATTCCTGCACCGGTACAACTGGGGTGTTTGCTACAGAAACCCTACTATAGTTTATATAAATACCCCGCTGTGTAGCCCCGGGGGCAGCCATTCCTGCACTGGTACAGCTGGGGTGTTTGCTACAGAAACCCTACTATAGTTTATATAAATACCCCGCTGTGTAGCCCCGGGGGCAGCCATTCCTGCACTGGTACAGCTGGGGTGTTTGCTACAGAAACCCTACTATAGTTTATATAAATACCCCGCTGTGTAGCCCCGGGGGCAGCCATTCCTGCACCGGTACAACTGGGGTGTTTGCTACAGAAACCCTACTATAGTTTATATAAATACCCCGCTGTGTAGCCCCGGGGGCAGCCATTCCTGCACCGGTACAGCTGGGGTGTTTGCTACAGAAACCCTACTATAGTTTATATAAATACCCCGCTGTGTAGCCCCGGGGGCAGCCATTCCTGCACTGGTACAGCTGGGGTGTTTGCTACAGAAACCCTACTATAGTTTATATAAATACCCCGCTGTGTAGCCCCGGGGGCAGCCATTCCTGCACCGGTACAGCTGGGGTGTTTGCTACAGAAACCCTACTATAGTTTATATAAATACCCCGCTGTGTAGCCCCGGGGGCAGCCATTCCTGCACCGGTACAGCTGGGGTGTTTGCTACAGAAACCCTACTATAGTTTATATAAATACCCCGCTGTGTAGCCCCGGGGGCAGCCATTCCTGCACTGGTACAGCTGGGGTGTTTGCTACAGAAACCCTACTATAGTTTATATAAATACCCCGCTGTGTAGCCCCGGGGGCAGCCATTCCTGCACTGGTACAGCTGGGGTGTTTGCTACAGAAACCCTACTATAGTTTATATAAATACCCCGCTGTGTAGCCCCGGGGGCAGCCATTCCTGCACTGGTACAGCTGGGGTGTTTGCTACAGAAACCCTACTATAGTTTATATAAATACCCCGCTGTGTAGCCCCGGGGGCAGCCATTCCTGCACCGGTACAGCTGGGGTGTTTGCCTACAGAAACCCTACTATAGTTTATATAAATACCCGCTGTGTAGCCCCGGGGGCAGCCATTCCTGCACTGGTACAGCTGGGGTGTTTGCTACAGAAACCCTACTATAGTTTATATAAATACCCCGCTGTGTAGCCCCGGGGGCAGCCATTCCTGCACGGTACAGCTGGGGTGTTTGCTACAGAAACCCTACTATAGTTTATATAAATACCCCGCTGTGTAGCCCGGGGGCAGCCATTCCTGCACCGGTACAACTGGGGTGTTTGCTACAGAAACCCTACTATAGTTTTATATAAATACCCCGCTGTGTAGCCCCGGGGGCAGCCATTCCTGCACTGGTACAGCTGGGGTGTTTGCTACAGAAACCCTACTATAGTTTATATAAATACCCCGCTGTGTAGCCCCGGGGGCAGCCATTCCTGCACTGGTACAGCTGGGGTGTTTGCTACAGAAACCCTACTATAGTTTATATAAATACCCCGCTGTGTAGCCCTGGGGGCAGCCATTCAAAGGGGAAAATGCCGAGGCACATAGCAGATAAGAGATAAACCACTATTATATTCTACAGAACTTATCTGTTATCTGCTATGTAACCTGTGCCTTTTCTCCTTTTTTCCAGCCTGAACGGCTGCCCCCGGGGCTACACAGCGGGGTATTTATATAAACTATAGTAGGGTTTCTGTAGCAAACACCCCAGCTGTACCAGTGCAGGAATGGCTGCCCCCAGGGCTACACAGCGGGGTATTTATATAAACTATAGTAGGGTTTCTGTAGCAAACACCCCAGCTGTACCAGTGCAGGAATAGCTGCCCCAGGGCTACACAGCGGGGTATTTATATAAACTATAGTAGGGTTTCTGTAGCAAACACCCCAGCTTTACCAGTGCAGGATCGGCTGCCCCCGGGGCTACACAGCGGGGTATTTATATAAACTATAGTAGGGTTTCTGGAGCAAACACCCCCAGCTGTACCAGTGCAGGAACGGCTGCCCCCGGGGCTACACAGCGGGGTATTTATATAAACTATAGTAGGGTTTCTGTAGCAAACACCCAGCTGTACCAGTGCAGGAATGGCTGCCCCCGGGGCTACACAGCGGGGTAATTTATATAAACTATAGTAGGGTTTCTGTAGCAAACACCCCAGCTGTACCAGTGCAGGAATGGCTGCCCCCGGGGCTACACAGCGGGGTATTTATATAAACTATAGTAGGGTTTCTGTAGCAAACACCCCAGCTGTACCAGTGCAGGAATGGCTGCCCCCGGGGCTACACAGCGGGGTATTTATATAAACTATAGTAGGGTTTCTGTAGCAAACACCCCAGCTGTACCGGTGCAGGAACGGCTGCCCCCGGGGTTACACAGCGGGGTATTTATATAAACTATAGTAGGGTTTCTGTAGCAAACACCCCAGCTGTACCGGTGCAGGAATGGCTGCCCCCGGGGCTACACAGCGGGGTATTTATATAAACTATAGTAGGGTTTCTGTAGCAAACACACCAGTTTTACCAGTGCAGGGCAATAGTGCATTATATTTTTATTACTTTAAAGCTCTTTTATTTTTTGGTGTTAATGTTCCTTTAATTTTGATTTTTTCCCAAATCTGCCATCTGACTTGCGCCCCCTGGTGGCCATGTGTAAAACAATGTTTGGCAAGTAAAGTCTCCCTTTTCTTTTCAATCTCCTTATTTTTTAAATTTTTCTTAATTCTCGGGGGTTGGGATTGGGGTTGGTAATTCCGTATAGTAGATTGGGCCTGCCCCACATAAGCCACCCCCAGGGGCACTTGATGCAGTGTATGACACCCCTACTCCCCCACGTTTAGTTACAGAGGCACAAATCCCAGGGGTAATTTGAACAAGTGGCCAAACTTAGGGTCAGTGGCTAGTAGCCCCCAATGTTTTAAAATTATATTTTTTCGTACCCTGACATTAATATCATATGATGTAATAAAGGGAATACGCTCAGCGCTTTCTGTTACCCTGCTTTTAGTTTTTAAAGCCTCATTTCTTGTCCCTGCCCCAGTGAGCTTACAATCTAAGGTCCCTATCCCATTCCCATCAGTCCCTGCCCCAGTGAGCTTACAATCTAAGGTCCCTATCCCATTCCCATCAGTCCCTGCCCCAGTGAGCTTACAATCTAAGGTCCCTATCACATTCCCATCAGCCCCTGCCCCAGTGAGCTTACAATCTAAGGCCCCTATCCCATTCCCATCAGCCCCTGCCCCAGTGAGCTTACAATCTAAGGCCCCTATCCCATTCCCATCAGCCCCTGCCCCAGTGAGCTTACAGTCTAAGGTCCCTATCACATTCCCATCAGTCCCTGCCCCAGTGAGCTTACAATCTAAGGTCCCTATCCCATTCCCATCAGCCCCTGCCCCAGTGAGCTTACAATCTAAGGTCCCTATCCCATTCCCATCAGTCCCTGCCCCAGTGAGCTTACAATCTAAGGTCCCTATCCCATTCCCATCAGCCCCTACCCCAGTGAGCTTACAGTCTAAGGTCCCTATCCCATTCCCATCAGCCCCTGCCCCAGTGAGCTTACAATCTAAGGTCCCTAACCCATTCCCATCAGTCCCTGCCCCAGTGAGCTTACAATCTAAGGTCCCTATCCCATTCCCATCAGCCCCTGCCCCAGTGAGCTTACAATCTAAGGTCCCTATCCCATTCCCATCAGTCCCTGCCCCCAGTGAGCTTACAATCTAAGGTCCCTATCCCATTCCCATCAGCCCCTGCCCCAGTGAGCTTACAATCTAAGGTCCCTATCCCATTCCCATCAGCCCCTGCCCCAGTGAGCTTACAATCTAAGGTCCCTATCCCATTCCCATCAGCCCCTGCCCCAGTGAGCTTACAATCTAAGGTTCCTATCCCCTTCCCATCAGCCCCTGCCCCAGTGAGCTTACAATCTAAGGTCCCTATCCCATTCCCATCAGCCCCTGCCCCAGTGAGCTTACAATCTAAGGTTCCTATCCCCTTCCCATCAGCCCCTGCCCCAGTGAGCTTACAATCTAAGGTCCCTATCCCATTCCCATCAGCCCCTGCCCCAGTGAGCTTACAGTCTAAGGTCCCTATCCCATTCCCATCAGCCCCTGCCCCAGTGAGCTTACAGTCTAAGGTCCCTATCCCATTCCCATCAGCCCCTGCCCCAGTGAGCTTACAATCTAAGGTCCCTATCCCATTCCCATCAGTCCCTGCCCCAGTGAGCTTACAATCTAAGGTCCCTATCCCATTCCCATCAGTCCCTGCCCCAGTGAGCTTACAATCTAAGGTTCCTATCCCATTCCCATCAGCCCCTGCCCCAGTGAGCTTACAATCTAAGGTCCCTATCACATTCCCATCAGTCCCTGCCCCAGTGAGCTTACAATCTAAGGTTCCTATCCCATTCCCAGTATTTGCCATGAAACTGTCCTGAGCAACTCCCAGCAGAGCAGCACCACTCAGACCATTATTGGGGTTCTGACCAGTTTCAGTCCCCGGTACCCCAGTACCCCGGTACCCCAGTACCTGCCCTTTGTGCCCAGTTATAGTCCAACAGGAGCCCAAACTCCCAGGAGCCTCTCCCTTTAGCCGCTGTCAGTGGCGCAGACACACAGCAAACACGGAGTCTGATTGGCTGCCAGGGAGCCCGTCTGTGCCAAGAGTCTCACACAGTTTAACCCTTTGGGAAAGTGCTGGGGCAATGGGCAGCCAATGGGTGTGGGGCAGGGGGGAGGGGAGGAATTCCGCACTTATCTGTGAAGAGCTCCCTGGGCAGGGTGTGTAACACTCTAACACTCTCACTGAGACACTCCCACAGGGAGGGGCGGGGCCAGGGAGAGGGCGGGGCCAGGGAGAGAGAGAGAGGTGCCTGTGGGTGCGTCAGAAATCCAATGGGAGGGAACGAAACCCAGGAAGGGAGAGAGAGAGAGAGAGACACCCAGAGACTTCCCTGTCCCACCTGCCCAGGTAAGTACCTCTCTGCCCCTCTGTACTGCTGGGGGGGTAAGTACTGCTGGGGGGGTAAGTACTGCTGGGGGGTAAGTGACAGGGTAAGTACCCCCTCTCTGCACTGAAATTAATTACTGGGGGCAAAGAGAGTTCCCTCCCCACCTGTAAAGCTGAAACTGCCCCACCCCAGTAACTGCCAGGGGGGCGGGGCAAAGCGATTCCGGGCGAGGGGGCGGGATTTCCCACTTGTTGATACAAAGTTGCCAATAAAGGGAAACTAAAGCCAAAAGTGCAGCTCTGCCTCCTGCAGCCCCCCCTCTATATGGTGCCCCCCCCTTATCCACCGCCCCCCTGTATAAGGCCCCCCCTTATCCACCGCCCCCCCTGTATAGGGCCCCCCCCTTATCCACCGCCCCCCTGTATAAGGCCCCCCTTATCCACCGCCCCCCCTGTATAGGGCCCCCCCCCTTATCCACCGCCCCCCCTGTATAAAGGCCCCCCCCCCTTATCCACCGCCCCCCTGTTATAAGGCCCCCCCCTTATCCACCGCCCCCCTGTATAGGCCCCCCCTTATCCACCGCCCCCCTGTATACAGGCCCCCTTATCACCGCCGCCCCCTGTAAGGCCCTTATCCCACCGCCCCCCCTGTATAGGGCCCCCCTTATCCACCGCCCCCCTGTATAAGGCCCCCCCCTTATCCACCGCCCCCTGTATAGGGCCCCCCCTTTATCCACCGCCCCCCCTGTATAGGGCCCCCCCCTTATCCACATCGCCCCCCTGTATAAGGCCCCCCCTTATCCACCCGCCCCCCTGTATAGGGGCCCCCCCCTTATCCACCGCCCCCCCCTGCTATATGGTGCCCCCCCCTTATCCACCGCCCCCCCTTATCCACCGCCCCCGCCCCTCTATATGGTGCCCCCCCCTTATCCACCCGCCCCCCCTGTATAGGGCCCCCCCCTTATCCACCACCCCCCCCTCTATATGGTGCCCCCCCTTATCCACCGCCCCCCCTTATCCACCGCCCCCCCTGTATAGGTTCCCCCCCCCTTATCCACCGCCCCCCCTGTATAGGGCCCCCCCCTTATCCACCGCCCCCCCCCTGTATAGGGCCCCCCCTTATCACCGCCCCCCCCTCTATATGGTGCCCCCCTTATCCACCGCCCCCCTGTATAAGGCCCCCCCCTTATCCACCGCCCCCCTGTATAGGGCCCCCCCCTTATCCACCGCCGCCCCCTGTATAGGGCCCCCCCCCTTATCCACCGCCCCCCCTGTATAGGGCCCCCCCTTATCCACCGCCCCCCTGTATAGGTCCCCCCTATCCACGCCCCCCCTCTATATGGTGCCCCCCCCTTATCCACCGCCCCCCTCTGTATAGGGCGCCCCCCCCCTTATCCACCGCCCCCCCCCCTGTATAGGGCCCCCCCCCTTATCCACCGCCCCCCCTCTATATGGTGCCCCCCCCCTTATCCACCGCCCCCCTGTATAGGGCCCCCCCCGTATAGGGCCCCCCCCTTATCCACCGCCCCCCCCTGTATAGGGCCCCCCCCTTATCCACCGCCCCCCCCTGTATAGGGCCCCCCTTTATCCACCGCCCCCCCCTCTATATGGTGCCCCCCCCCTTATCCACCGCCCCCCCTGTATAGGGCCCCCCCCTTATCCACCGGGCTCCCCCCCCTCAGCCACTGCCCCCCCCCCTGTATAGGGCTCCCCTCTAGACTCGGGGGTGGGACCCTTTGCTGCCAGCGGTGCTACAGGGGCCCCCATATTAAGGGCCACACTGGGAAGGGAACGGTTAACGAGACCCAGTCGGGTTTCTCTTCTGCCGAAGATTCTTTGCTGCCAAAATCTAGGAATGTTTTGTTGCTGCGTTGGCCCCGTGCCCTGCGCTTATATGGGCACCGCTCCCTGCGGGCAGGCCGGGGGCATCAGTGCCAGTCTGTGGGGCAGGGACTCCTTCATACACACCTGTCACCTGTCTGTATTGCCCTGGGTGTGGCCCCTCTGTATCTAATGAATGGGAATCCCAGGCCCCCACCCCCAGCGATCATTATCCCCAACTCTGTCACCCCTGGTGCCATCGCATATGGAGAATCGTGTACCCCCTACTGTAAATGATAAGGATATTAGCAGTCACTGAGGGGTTCTGTGCCCCCCATATAAAGGCACAAGGCTGCAGGCTGAGTTATACAGGGAACTCTGAGTATCACTCATGTATTATAAGGGATACTGTACCCCCTACTGTAAATGATAAGGATATTAGCAGTCACTGAGGGGTTCTGTGCCCCCCATATAAAGGCACAAGGCTGCAGGCTGAGTTATACAGGGAACTCTGAGTATCACTCATGTATTATAAGGGATAATGTACCCCCTACTGTAAATGATAAGGATATTAGCAGTCACTGAGGGGTTCTGTGCCCCCCATATAAAGGCACAAGGCTGCAGGCTGAGTTATACAGGGAACTCTGAGTATCACTCATGTATTATAAGGGATACTGTACCCCCTACTGTAAATGATAAGGATATTAGCAGTCACTGAGGGGTTCTGTGCCCCCCCATATAAAGGCACAAGGCTGCAGGCTGAGTTATACAGGGAACTCTGAGTATCACTCATGTATTATAAGGGGTAATGTACCCCCTACTGTAAATGATAAGGATATTAGCAGTCACTGAGGGGTTCTGTGCCCCCCATATAAAGGCACAAGGCTGCAGGCTGAGTTATACAGGGAACTCTGAGTATCACTCATGTATTATAAGGGATAATGTACCCCCTACTGTAAATGATAAGGATATTAGCAGTCACTGAGGGGTTCTGTGCCCCCCATATAAAGGCACAAGGCTGCAGGCTGAGTTATACAGGGAACTCTGAGTATCACTCATGTATTATAAGGGATAATGTACCCCCTACTCTAAGTGATAAGGATATTAGCAGTCACTGAGGGGTTCTGTGCCCCCCATATAAAGGCACAAGGCTGCAGGCTGAGTTATACAGGGAACTCTGAGTATCACTCATGTATTATAAGGGATAATGTACCCCCTACTGTAAATGATAAGGATATTAGCAGTCACTGAGGGGTTCTGTGCCCCCCATATAAAGGCACAAGGCTGCAGGCTGAGTTATACAGGGAACTCTGAGTATCACTCATGTATTATAAGGGATAATGTACCCCCTACTGTAAATGATAAGGATATTAGAAGGCACCTTGGCACTGTGAGGAGAAGTACCCCAGGGTGGTGTAGTTTTGGAAAAGGAGGGGCAGCCCAGATGCTTAAGTAACTAGAATCACTGGGGGGGGGGGGGGGGGGGTAACAACTTGCCCCCAAGTGGTTTTACGTTTTCAATTCTGGTTTTTTGTGCCAATAGGAAGGAAATAGAATTTGTAGTTGAAGGGAACTGGGCTGCACAAACCGTACTGGGCCGACGCTGTCCTACTGGGCCGACGCTGTCCTACTGGGCTGCACAAACCGTACTGGGCCGACGCTGTCCTACTGGGCTTTTAGTTTTTAAAGGGGAAATCCACCCCAAAACAGTTTCAGCTCCCTAATATCCATTCATTCTTCTCTCTCTGGGTCTGACTCCTGAAATAATGTAGCAGAAGTCGGTGTTTCTCCAGGTTAGTTAATCAGCAGCTTCTGCTACATTGTTTCAGGAGTCAGAACCAGCAGTAGCAATGACACTATACACCCACTGGCTCTGTGTTTATACCTCAGTGGGGGTCATTTGTGAACACGGGGCAATCTGGGCAGTTACCCGTGGGAAACAATCAGATGTTTGATTTCATTGTTCTACTTGCAGCTGACTCAATAAAGCCAATCACTGATTGTTTGTAAATGAGCCCCAGTGGGTTCTGGGAAAATTGTACATGGAATTAACCCTGTATTTATACTTTCATGTATTTTGGGATATTCTATATCCAATGACCCCTCATTTATAGTAAACTCTTTGTGTTCTGGGGTATTATACATGGAATTGGCACTGTATTTATCCTGCTGTGGGTTCTGGGGTATTATACATGGAATTGGCACTGTATTTATCTGCTGTGGGTTCTGGGGTATTATACATGGAATTGGCACTGTATTTATCCCGCTGTGGGTTCTGGGGTATTATACATGGAATTGGCACTGTATTTATCCTGCTGTGGGTTCTGGGGTATTATACATGGTATTGGCACTGTATTTATCTGCTGTGGGTTCTGGGGTATTATACATGGAATTGGCACTGTATTTATCCTGCTGTGGGTTCTGGGGTATTATACATGGAATTGGCACTGTATTTATCCTGCTGTGGGTTCTGGGGATTATACATGGAATTGGCACTGTATTTATCCTGCTGTATTGGAGGTTCTTCGGTATTATACATGGTATTGGCACTGTATTTATCCTGCTGTGGGTTCTGGGGTATTATACATGGAATTGGCACTGATATTTATCTGCTGTGGGTTCTGGGGTATATACATGGAATTGGCACTGTATTTATCCTGCTGTGGGTTCTGGGGTATTATACATGGAATTGGCACTGTATTTATCTGCTGTGGGTTCTGGGGTATTATACATGGAATTGGCACTGTATTTATCTGCTGTGGGTTCTGGGGTATTATACATGGAATTGGCACTGTATTTATCCCGCTGTGGGTTCTGGTCGTATTATACATGGAATTGGCACTGTATTTATCTGCTGTGGGTTCTGGGGTATTATACATGGAATTGGCACTGTATTTATCTGCTGTGGGTTCTAGGGTATTATACATGGAATTGGCACTGTATTTATCCTGCTGTGGGTTCTGGAGTATTATACATGGAATTGGCACTGTATTTATCCCGCTGTGGGTTCTGGGGTATTATACATGGAATTGGCACTGTATTATCTGCTTGGGTTCTGTATTATACATGGAATCAAAACATGGCACTGTATTTATCCTGCTTCTGGGTTCTTGGAATTATTTATACATGAAATTATGCACTGTATTCTATCCCGCTGGGTCCTGGGGTATTAATACATTGAATTGGCACTGATTATTTATCTGCGTGGCTTCTGGGTATTAACATGAATTTGCCACTGATTCTTCTCGCTGTGCGGTATCTGAGTATTATAACATGGAATTGCACTTATTTATCCCGCTGGGTTCTGACGGTATTATACATGGAATTGCACTTAATTTAGTCGCTGTGGTTCTGGGTATTATACATGGAATTGGCCACTGTATTTATCTGCTTGGGATTCTGCGTATCTATACATGGAATTGCACTGATATTTATCCTGCTGTGGTTCTGGGTATCTATACATGGAACTTGGCACTGTATTATCCGCTGTGGGCTCTGGACTATACATGGAATTGCGCACTGTATTATATCCCGCTCTGTGTTCCTGGGGTATTATACATGGAATTGCACATGTATTTATCCCGCTGTGCGTTCTGGGTTACTATACTATGGCAATTGCACTTCATTTATCCCGCTGTGGTTCTGGGGTATATATACAGACATTCACTGTATTACTATTCCCGCTGTGGTTCTGTGGTATTATACATGAATTGCACTGTATTAGTATCCCGCTGTGGTTTCTGGCCGGCTATAACATGAAATTAGGCACTGTATTTTATCCCCGTGGGTTCTGGCTCGGTAATTATACATGAATTGGGCACATGTATTTAATCCCGCTGTGGTTCTGGGTATATACATGATATTGGGCACTGTATTTACTCCCGCCTGTGGGTTCTGGCCCGGTATTATACATGGAACTTGCACTGATATTATAATCCCGCTGGGGCTTCTGGAGTATTATACATGAATTGGGCCACTGTATTTATCCCGCTGTGGGGTTTTCTGGGATTATACATGGAATTCGCACTTGTACTTATCCTGCTGGGGTTCTCGGTGTATTTATTACATGGAATTGGCACTGTATTTATCTGCTGCTGGGTTCTGGGTATTATATACATTGGAATTTGGCACTGTATTTATCTGCCAGTGGCGCTTCTGGGAATCAGTATACATGAATTGGCACTGTATTCTATCTGCTGTTGCGGTTCTGATGGATATTATACATGAATTGGCACTTTGGATTACTCTGCTGTCGGTTCTGGGATTATACATGAATGCGCACTGTATTTATCTGCTGGGGTTTCTGGCGTATTATACATGCGAATTGGCCTGTATTATCCTTGCTGTGGTTCTGGGGTACTTATACCGGAATTGGCACTTTATCTTATCCTGCCTTGTGTTCTGGAGGTGACTCTATACATGAATGCCACTTATTTAATCCCGTGTGCGGTTCTTCTGGTATTATACATGGAATGGCACTGTTATTTTATCCTGCTGTGGGTCTGGGTATATATATCATGAATTGGCACCTGTTATTTATCCCGCTGTGGTTCTGGGTATTATACAGGAATGGCACTGTATTTCATCTGCTGGGGTTCTGGCGGTATAATACATGGAATTGGCACTGTTTTATCCTGCTGTGGTTCTGGTTATTATACCATTGGGAATTGCACTTGTATTTATCTGCCTGTGGGTTCTGGCGCTATTATACATGAATTGGCACTGTATTTATCTGCTGTGGTTCTGGTAGTTATACATGGAATTGGCCACTTTATTTATCCATGCTGGGTTTCTGGCTATTATACATAGAAATTGGCACATGTATTATTCTGCTGTGAGGTTCTGGGTATTTATTACATGGAATTGCACTTATTTATTCCTGCTGGTGGTTCTGCGTATTCTGTATACATTGGAATTCGCACTGTTTTATTTCCCCTGTGCGGTTTCTGGTCATATACATTGAATTCACTGTATTTATTCCGCTGTTTATGGTTCTGGTATTATACATGGATTGCACTGTATTATTCCTGCTGTGTGGTTTCTGTGTATTATCACATGAATTGGCCACCTGAATTTATCCTGCTGTGGTTCTCGCGGTATATACATGCCGAATGCGCCCACTGTATTTATCTGCGTGGGAATTCTGGGGTATTATTACATGAATTGGCACTGTATTATCCCGCTTTGGGTTCTGGGTATCAACATGGAATTGCACTGTAATCCTGCTGTTGGGTCTCTGGTATTATACATGTAATTGGCACTGTATCTATCCCGCTGTGGTTCTGGATATTTACCATTAGGAATTGGCACTTATTTATCCTGCTGTGGTCTGGGGGTATTATACATGAATTCGGCACTGTATTATCTGCTGTGTATCTGTGGTATTATACATGGAATTTGGCACTGTCATTATCCCGCTTTGGGTCTGGGTATTATACATGAATTCAGCCACTGTATTTATCCTGCTGTGGGTTCTGGGTATTATACATGGAAATTGGCACGTATTTATCCTGCTGTGTTGCTGGCGGGATATTAACATGAATTGGCCAACTTATTTATCTGCTTGTAGCAGGTTCTGGGGCGAGTAATACATGGAAATTTGCACTGTATTTTATCTTGCTGTGGGTTCTGGGGTTATTATACATGGAATTAGCACTGTATTTATCTGCTGTGGGTTCTGGGTATATACATGGAATTGCACATGTATTTATCCCCTGTGGTTCCTGCGGTTATTATACATGGAATTGGCACATCGTATTTATCCCCCTTGTCGGGCTATATATATCATGGAACTTGGCACTCTTATTAATCTGCTGTGGCGTCTGGTGATAACACTGGAATGGCACCTGTATTTATCCCGCTGTGGGTTCTGGGTATTATACCATGAATTGCACTGTTTTTTATCCTGCTGTGGTTCTGGTATATATACAGAATTGGCACTGTATTTACTCCCGCTGTGGTTCTGGGGTATTATACATGGAATCGGCACTGTACTTATCCTGCTGTTGTTTCTGGGGATTATACATGAATTCTGCACTGTATTATCCTGCTTTGGGTTCTGGGCTTTATTATTAAACATGACATTGCACTGATTTATCCCGCTGTGGGTTCTGGTATTATACATGGGAATTGGCACTGTATCTTATCCCGCGTGGTTCTGGGTACATACATGGAATTGGCACTGATTTATCTGCGTGGATTTCTGGGGTATCATACATGAATTTGGCACTGTATTCTATCCTGCTGTGGGTTTTCGGGTATTATACATGAACATTGGCACTGATTTATCCTCGCTGTGTTCTGGGGTATCATATACATGAACTTGGCACTGTAGTTAATCCCGCTCGTGGGTCTCTGGTATTATACATGGAATGCACTGTATTTATCCTGCTGTGGTTCTGGGTATTATACATGAATGGCACTGATTTAATCCCGCTGTGTTCTGGGGTATGTATACATGAATTGCACTTGTATTTATCCGCTGTTGGCGGGTTCTGGGTTTATACATGGAATGGCACTGTATTTATCCTGCTGTAGGGTTTCTGTTATTGATACATGGAATTGCACTGTATTTATCCTGCTTGCGTTCTGCGGTTTATTACATGAATTGGCACTGTATTTATCCTGCTTGTGGTTCTGGTATTATACATGGAATGCACTTGTATTTATCCTGCTGTGGGTTCTGGGTATCATACACGGAATTGCACTGGTATGTTATCCTGCTGTGTGTTCTGGTATTATACACGCAAATGGCACTATGTATTTACTCCTGCTGTGGGTTCTCGGATTAACATGGAATTGGCACTTATTCATCCTGCTGTGGGTTCTGAATACTATACATGGAATTGCACTGTATTATCCCGCTGTGGGTCTGGGGTTAATCTAGACATGGACATTGCCACTATTTTATCCCGCTGTGTTCTGGGTAATCTATACATGGAATTCGGCACTGTATTATCCGCTGTGGGTTCTGTGATCTAACAGGTATATGGCCACTGTATTTTATCCTCTGTGAGGTTCTGGCGTACTCTATACATGGGAATTGGCACTGATATTTATCCTTGCTGTGAGGTTCTCTGCCCGTATTATACATGGAATTAGCACTGTATTATCCTGCCTGCTGGGTTCTGGTTACTATACATGGAATTTGGCACTGTCATTATCCTGCTGTGGTTCCTGTATATATACATGACATTGGCACGTGTATTTATCCTGCTGTGGGTCTGAGGTATTAATACACGGAATGGCACCTTATTAATCCTGCTGTGTGGTTCTGGGTATCATACATGAATTGGCAACTGTATTATCCTGCTGTGTTCTGGGGATTATAAAAATGGAATGGCACTGTATTTATCCCGCTGTGGGGTTCTGGGGATTATACATGGTAATTCGCACTTATTAATCCCCTGTGGTTCGGGTATTATACATGAATTGCAACTGCTATTTATCTTCTGTGAGTGGGTTCTGGGGTTGCTAAACAGGGAATGGCCACTCATATTATCCCCTGTCGGTTCTGGTATTATACAGGAATTGCACTGTATTTATCCTGCTGTGAGTTCTGCAGATTATTACAGGAATTGCACTGTATTTATTCCTGCTGTGGTCTGGGTTTATACACTGACATTGGCACTGTATTTATTCTGCTGTGGTCGCTGGTATATACATGAATTGGCGCTGTGAATTTATCCCGCTTGGTTTCTGTGTATTTATACAGGAATTAGGCACTGTATTATCTGCTGTGTGTTCTGGTATATATACATGAATTGGCCACTGTAATTTAATTTTTTTTTTTCTGCTTGTGGTTCTGGGGTATTATACATGAAATTGGCACTGTATTTATCTGCTGCTGGGTTCTGGGTATTTATACATGTGAATTGGCCACTGTATGTATCCTGCTTTGGGTTCTGGCGGCTATTAACATGGAAATTGGCCTGGTATTTATCTGCTGTAGGCCGTTCTGGGTATTATACATGATTGGCACTGTTATTTATCCTGCTTGAGCGTTCTGGGGTATTATACATGAATTGCACTGTATTATATCCTGCTGTGGTTCTGGGTATATATACATGGAATTTGCACTGTATTTATCCTGCTGTTGGGTTCTGGTATTATACATGGAATTGGCAACTGTATTTATCCGCTGTGGGTTCTGGTATATACTGAATTGCACTGTATTTATCCGCTGTGGGTTCTGGGTATTATACATGAAATTGCACTGTATTTATCCTGCTGTGGTTCTGGCGTATCAATTACATGAATCTGCATGTATTTATCCTGCTGTGGTTCCTGGTGCTAATTATACATGGAAATTGGCACCTGTTATTTATCCCGCTGTGGTTCTGGGTATTATTACCATGAATGTGGGTTCTGGTATTATACATGGAATGGCACTTATTTATCTGCTGTGGGCTTCTGGTATTATACATGGAATTGCACTGTATTTTATCCCGCTGTGGTTCTGGGTACTTATACATGGAAATTGCACTTTATTTATCCCGCTGTGGTTCTGGGTATTATACATGGAATTGGCCACTTATTTATCCATGCTTGGGTTCTGGTATATACATGGAAGATTGCACTGTATTTATCCTGCTTGGGTTCTGAGGTATTATACATGAATTGGCACTGTATTTATATCCTGCTGTGGTTCTGGGGGTATTATACATGGAATTGCACTGTATTTATCTGCTGGCGTTTCTGGGTATTATACATTGAATTGGACGTATTATCCGCTGTAGTTCTGGGTATTATACATGGAAATTGCACGCTATTTATCCTGCAGTGGGTTCTGGTATCATATACATGGAATTGGCACTTATTTATCCTGCAGTGGGTTCTGGGTATTTTATCATGAATTGGCACTGTATTTATCCCGCTGTGGTGTTCTGGGTATTATACATTGGACGAATCATTGTATTTATCCGCTGGGTTCTGGCGTATTATACATTGGAATTGCACTGTATTATCCCGCTGCGGTTCTGGCCGGTATTATTACATGGAATTGGCACTGTATTATCCCCTGGCGTGTTCTGGGGTTTATTATACATGGAATTTGCACTTAATTTATCCTGCTGTGGTTCTGGAGGATTATACATGGAAATTGCACGTGTATT
This sequence comes from Xenopus tropicalis, assembly GCF_000004195.4. Lineage (NCBI taxonomy): Eukaryota > Metazoa > Chordata > Amphibia > Anura > Pipidae > Xenopus > Xenopus tropicalis. The sequence continues at coordinate 153,174,511 of NC_030682.2, read as the reverse complement.
TATTCTGCTGTGGTTCTGGGTATATATACATGGAATTGGCACTCTGATTTATCCTGCTGTGGGTCTGGGGTATTATACATGAATTGGCACCTGTATTTATCCTGCTGTGGATTCTGGTATTATAAATGGAATTGGCACTTATTATATTCCTCTGTGGCTTTCTGGTATTATACATGGAATTGGCACATGTATTTATCTGCTTGGGTTCTGGCTTATAATACATGAATTGGCCACGGTATTTATCCTTGCTGTGGTTCTGGGTATTATACATGAAGTTGGCACTGTATTTTATCTTGCTGTGGGTTCTGGGGTATTATACAGGAATTGCACTGATTTATCCTGCTGTGGTTCTGCCTATATACATGGAATTGCACTTACTTATCTTGCTGTGTGTGTTCTGGTGTTATTATACATAGAATTGCACTGTATTTAATCCTGCTGTGGGTTCTGAGGTACTATACCATGAATTGCACTGTATTTATCTGCTGTGGTTCTGTTTCATAATGAATTGGCACATGTATTATCCCCTGTGGGTTCTGGTATTATACATGGAATTGGCACTGTAAAATTTATCCCGCTGTGGGTTCTGGGGTATTTAACATGAATTGCACTGATGTTGTATCTGCTGTGGCGTTCTGGGGTATTATACATGGAATTGGCCACTGTATTTATCCTTCTGTGTTCTGGGTATTAACATGGAATTGCACTACTTTATCCTTGCTGTGGTTGGTATTATACATGGAAATTGCACTGTATTTTATCCTTGCTGTGGGATTCTGGGGGTATAGACATGAATTGGCACTGTATTTCATCCTGCCATGTGGTTCTGCGGTATATACATAGGAAATTGGCATGGCCTATTTATCCTGCTGTGGGTTCTGCGTATTATTACATGGAATTTGCACGTGTATTTATCCTTGCTGGGTTCTGGGGTATTATACATGGAAATTGGCACTGTATTCTATCCCGCTGTGGGGTTCTGGGGTATTATACACGAATTGCACTGTATTTTATCTGCTGTGGGAACGATCCAGAGGTTCTGGGATTATACATGAATTGCGACTGATTTATCTCTGTGGTTCTGCGGGTATTATACATGGAATTCGCACTGTTATTTATCTGCTGTGGATTCTGGCGTCATTATACATTGGAATTGCACTGCTATTTATACCCGCTGTGGTCGCGGGGTATTATACATGGAATTGGCACTGTCATTATCCTGCTGTGGGTTCTGCGGGATTATACATGGAATCGGCACTGTATTTATCTGCTGTGTTTCTGCGTATTATATACAATGAATTGGCACTGTATTTATCCCGCTGATGCGTATCTTGTGGGTATTATACACAATTGCACTGTATTTATCTGCTGTGGGTCTGGGTATTATACATGGGAATTGGCATTATTTATGCTTGCTGGGGTTCTGGGGGTATTAGTACATGAATTGGCACTGTATTGTACCTCTTGTACTGCGCGGCATTAAACACCGAGTTATGTGTTCATTTAATCTATCCTATTAGTATTATACAGACAGGATGATGCAGGCAGTTATAAAGTTTGGCATTTGGACTTGACCACCTGGAACATCTGCGGCCACCCGTTGAAGCCCATTATACATCAGAGCTGCCATTATTGGGGCTTAGCAGCAGTTTTAGGGCCCAGTGCCCAACCCAGTGTAGTTATCCACACCCCATAATAACCCACCCTGCCAGACACTTGGAGGCCCTTGCAGTCATCCCAGACATTGCATAGAGTTCTCCACACACCAGCTACCAGCAGCAGATGCATTGTTAATTAACGGCCCAACACCCCAGCGAGTGATAAACGTATAATTTATTACCCGGAGTCTGTACTTTGTTGCGTCTGAAATGATGAGGTCACAGGCTTGCTTACCGTCACTGGCGCCGAGCGTTTCTGCCCCGGTCACCCCACTACTTGCCCTTTCCCGCCGGTTCTGCCCCGTCACCCCACTTACTTGCCCTCCCACCATCTGCCCTGTGTCACCCCACGACTTGCCCTCCCACCCATCTGCCCTGGTCACCCCCACTACTTTGCCCTCCCACCATCTGCCCCGGTCCACCCCACTACTTGCCTCCACCATCTGCCCCGGGTACACCCCCACTACTTGCCCCGCCCACCATCATGCCCCGGCGTCACCCCACTACTTGCCCTCCCACATCTGCCCCGGTCACCCCACTACTTCCCCCTCCCAACCCCCAATTCTTTTTGCCCTCGTTGTCAACCCCACTACTTGCCCTCCCACCATCTTGCCCCGGGTCACCCCATACTTGCCCTCCACCATCTGCCCCCGGTCACCCCACTACTTCCCTCCCACCATCATGCAAACCCGGGTCACCCACTAATTTGCGGCCCTCCCAACTACTGCCCCGGGTCACACCCACTACTTGCCTCCCACCATCTGCCCTCGGGTCACCCCACTAATTGCCCTCCCACTATCTGCCCCGCGTCACCCACGACTTGCCCTCCCACCATCTGCCCGGTCACCCACTAATTGCCCTCCACTATTCTGCCCCGGTCACCCCACTACTTGCCCTCCCACCATCTGCCCCGCGAGGTCACCCCCACTACTGCCTCCCACCCATCTGCCCCGCGGGTTTTTTTTTTTTCCCCAGCCAGCGACCCACTACTTGCCCTTCCTCCCACCGTTCTGCCGGGTCCACCCCAACGACTGCGCCTCCCACCGTCTGCCCCGGTCACCCCACTACTTGCCCTCCCACCATCTGCCCCGGGTCACCCCACTACTTGCCCTCCCACCATCTGCCCCGGGTCACCCCACTACTTGCCCTCCCACCATCTGCCCCGGGTCACCCCACTACTTGCCCTCCCACCATCTGCCCCGGGTCACCCCACTACTTGCCCTCCCACCATCTGCCCCGGGTCACCCCACTACTTGCCCTCCCACCATCTGCCCCGGTCACCCCAGCTATCTTGCCCTCCCGACCGATCTGCCCGGGTCACCCCACTAATGCCTCCACTATCGCCCGGTCACCCCATACTTTCTGCCCTTCACCACCATCTGCCCCGTCACCCCACTACTTTGCCACTCCACTTATCTGCCCCGGGGGTCACCCACTACTTGCCCTCCCACCATCTGCCCCGGGTCACCCCACTACTTGCCCTCCCACCATCTGCCCCGGGTCACCCCACTACTTGCCCTCCCACCATCTGCCCCGGGTCACCCCACTACTTGCCCTCCCACCATCTGCCCCGTGTCACCCCACTACTTGCCCTCCCACCATCTGCCCCGGGTCACCCCACTACTTGCCCTCCCACCATCTGCCCCGGGTCACCCCACTACTTGCCCTCCCCACCGTCTGCCCCGCGGTTCACCCACCACTTTGCCCTCCACATCTGCCCCCGGTCACCCCACACTTCCCTCCCCACCAATCTGCCCCGGGTCACCCCCACTAACTTGCGCTCCCACCATCTGCCCCGGGTCACCCCACTATTTGCCCTCCCACCATCTAGCCCGGGTCACCCCACTACTTGCCCTCCCACCATCTGCCCCGGGTCACCCCCCAGAATGAATCTATTATACTGTCGCCTTTATTATAATCCCACTGACATCCGAGCAGCACTTTTCTGGCCCATTTAGAGTGTAAGCTCTGCGGGGCAGGGAGCTCCTTCCTACTGTGTCTCATACCCCGGGGCACTTATAATAAATACAATATATATCTCCTGCCCTCCCTGTGTGTAACTGTATACAGTCAGGCTGTCCCTGTGGCGCTTTATAAATAAAGTTATACACACGTAGTTATATCAGTCCCAGATTAATCTGCCAGGGTCACTCCAGGCTGCAGTGCTGTAAAGCCATAAAGCAAGGCAGGCGAATCCCTGTGAGTGCAGGTGTGGCCCCTGGTCTCTCCCATAATTCCCTGCACCCTCCCTGACTCACGACTCTGGGATTTATCAGACGAGTGACACTCACATCACTCACTCGCGTGATAGGTTGGGTATTGGGGTGGGAGGGGCCTGAGCTGCAGTACAATTGCCTCCTTCCTGTGTCCCATTCTTTTATCCTGGGATAAATATACCCCCTAGTGGCATTCCTGGGGGGGGGGTAACATAGTGTGGGGTAACATGGCCGCCGTCTCCATGGCCTCAGGGACCCCAAGGAAACCATTTGGGGGGGATATTCAGTAAGGGACCCTCATTCTCCCAATACATTCTGCCTCCCCTCATGGAATCCATTTCCCAGTGTCCCTCTGGGCCCAGGGATGTCTCTAAGGCCCCGCCCTGTCAGATCATTAGAATCAGAGGCAGAGACCAACCCCCAGCTGCAAAAGCACTACAAATCCCAGCATCCCCCAGCAGCCTCTCTCTCTGTAAGTAACGAGCAGCCGGCGTGCTGGGACTGATAGTTCAGCGACATCTGGGCTGTCACCATTGTTAATAGGAAGTGTATTTCCTGGTACCCATGTGACTGTCTCTGCTTCCTTTGCACGGGGGAGTGTATTTCCCGGTACCCATGTGACTGTCTCTGCTTCCTTTGCACGGGGGAGTGTATTTCCCGGTACCCATGTGACTGTCTCTGCTTCCTTTGCACGGGGGAGTGTATTTCCTGGTACCCATGTGACTGTCTCTGCTTCCTTTGCACGGGGAGTGTATTTCCCGGTACCCATGTGACTGTCTCTGCTTCCTTTGCACGGGGGAGTGTATTTTCCGGTACCCATGTGACTGTCTCTGCTTCCTTTGCACGGGGGAGTGTATTTCCGGTACCCATGTGACTGTCTCTTGCTTCCTTTGCACGGGGGAGTGTATTTCCCGGTACCCGTGTGACTGTCTCTGCTTCCTGTGCACGGGGGAGTGTATTTCCCGGTACCCATGTGGACTGTCTCTGCTGTCCTTTGCATGGGGGAGTGATTTCCCGTACCCATGTGACTGTCTCTGCTTCTTTTGCACGGGGGAGTGTATTTCCCGGTACCCATGTGACTGTCTCTGCTTCCTTTGCACGGGGGAGTGTTTATTTTCCGGTACCCATTGTGACTGTCTCTGCTTCCCTTTGCACGGGGGAGTGTATTTCCCGGTACCCATGTGACTGTCTCTGCTTCCTTTGCACGGGGAGTGTATTTCCTGGTACCCATGTGACTGTCTCTGCTTCCTGTGCACGGGGAGTGTATTTCCTGGTACCCATGTGACTGTCTCTGCTTCCTTTGCACGGGGAGTGTATTTCCTGGTACCCATGTGATGTCTCTGCTTCCTTGCACGGGGGAGGTATTTCCCCGGTACCCATGTGACTGTCTCTGCTTCCTTTGCACGGGGGAGTGTATTTCCCGGTACCCATTGTGACTGTCTCTGCTTCCTTTGCACGGGGGAGTGTATTCCTGGTACCCATCTGACTGTCTTTCTGCTTCCTTTGCCGGGGGAGTGTATTTCCCGGTACCCATGTGACTGTCTCTGCTTCCTTTGCACGGGGAGTGTATTTCCCGGTACCCATGTGACTGCTCTTGCTTCCTTTGCACGGGGAGTGTATTTCCTGGTACCCATTGACTGTCTCTGCTTCCTGTGCACGGGGGAGTGTATTTCCTGGTACCCATGTGACTGTCCTCTGCTTCCTTTGCACGGGGGATGTATTTCCTGTACCCATGTGGACTGTCTCTGCTTCCTTTATGTGTATTTCCCCGGTACATGTGACTGTCTCTGCTTCCTTTGCACGGGGAGTGTATTTCCTTGTACCCATGTGATCTTCCTTTGCACGGGGAGTGTATTTCCCGGTACCCATGTGACTGTCTCTGCTTCCTGTGCACGGGGGAGTGTATTTCCCGGTACCCATGTGACTGTCTCTGCTTCCTGTGCATGGGGGAGTGTTTTCCGTACCCATTGTGACTGTCGCTGCTTCCTGTGCATGCGGGAGTGTATTCCGGTACCCATGTGACTGTCGTGCTTCCTTTGACGGGGGAGTGTATTTCCCGGTACCCATGTGACTGTCTCTGCTTCCTGTGCACGGGGGAGTGTATTCCTGGTAGTCATGTTGACCTTGTTCTCTGCCCTTCCTGTCACGGGGAGTGTATTCCCGGTACCCATGGACTGTCTCTGCTTTCCTGTGCATGGGGATGTGTATTTTCCCGGTTACCCATGGGACTGTCCGCCTGCTTCCTGTGCATGGGCGGAGTGTATTTCCGGTACCCATTGTGACTGTCGCTGCTCCTTTGCACGGGGAGTTGTATTTCCCGGTACCCATGTGACGTCTCTGCTTCCATGTGCACGGGGGAGTGTATTTCCTGGTAGTCATGTGATGCTCTGCTCCTGTGCATACGGGGAGTGTATTTCCCGGGTACCCATGTGACTGTCGCTGCTTTCCTGCTGCATGGGGAGTGTATTTCCGGTACCCATGTGGACTGCGCTGCTTCCTTTGCACGGGAGTGTATTTCCCGGTACCCATGTGACTGTCTCTGGCTTCCTGTGCACGGGGAGTGTATTCCTGGTAGTCATGGTGACTGTCTCTGCTTCCTGTTCATGTGGGAGTGATTTGCTTGTACCCATGTTGACTGTCTCTGCTTCCTTTGCACGGGGGAGTGTATTTCTGGTACCATGTGACTGCTCTTCTGTTTTACCTTTGCACGGGGGAGTGTATTCCTGGTACCCATGTGACTGTCTCTGTTTCCTTTGCACGGGGGAGTGTATTTCCCGGTACCCGTGTGACTGTCTCTGCTTCCTGTGCATGGGGGAGTGTATTTCCTGGTACTCTCCCCCCCTATAGGTGGGTGATTGTGGCATCAGTTGAACCTGTGGGTGTTGCCCTGTGTGGCTGTTGGTGAATGTGGGAGTTGCAGTTGCCCCCAGTGGAATATTATTTGCCCTGCGCTGCTGGAAGTGACCCCCCCCCCAATTAGGGAGCAGTGTTTTTGCCCTGGGGGCAAGTGTGCAACCCCCGCTCCTTACATGGACTCCCTGGGGCCCGGGGCCAATATCCCGATCAGAACAGGTTTGTCTGTGGCTTTGTGGCATCTGGGCTAGTGAACCAGCGGGTCTGGCTCGGCCACTTGGATACAATGGAGTCGTTGTCTCCTCCCAGAGGGTTTTACTGCATTTAGTGTTTGGTGTCCCCTGTGTGCGGCTCGGTGTCCCCTGTGTGCGGCTCGGTGTCCCCCGTGTGCCCCCTGTGTGCGGCTCGGTGCCCCCCGTGTGCCCCTTGTGCGGTCTCGGTGCCCCCCGTGTTGCCCCTGTGTGCGGCTCGGTGTCCCCTGTGTGCGGCTCGGTGTCCCCTGTGTGCGGCTCAGTGTCCCCTGTGTGCGGCTCGGTGTCCCCCGTGTGCCCCCTGTGTGCGGCTCGGTGTCCCCTGTGTGCGGCTCGGTGGTCCCCTGTGTGCGGCCTCGTTGTCCCCTGTGTGCGGCTCGGTGTCCCCTGTGTGCCCCCTGTGTGCGGCTCGGTGCCCCCTGTGTGCCCCTGTTGCGACTCCAGGCCCCTGTCTGGCGGACCGTCTGCCCCTTGTGTGCGGCTCGGTTGTCCCCTGTGTGCCCCCTGTGTGCGGCTCGGTGTTTCCCCTGGTGCGGCTCGGTGCCCCCTGGTGTGCGGCTCGGTGTCCCTGTTGCCCCCTGTGTGCGGGCTCGGTTGCCCCCGTGTGCCCCTGTTGTTGCGGCTCAGTGTCCCCTGTTTGTGCGGTCGGTGCCCCCTGTTGCGGCTCGGTGTCCCCGTGTCGTCGGTGCCCCCTGTGTGCGGCTCGGTGTCCCCTGTGTGCGGCTCGGTGCCCCCTGTGTGCGGGCCAGGTTCCCCTTCGTGTGCGGCTCGTGTCCCCTGTGTGCGCGCTCGGTTGCCCCTGTGTGCGGTCGGTGTCCCTGTGTGCGGCTCGGTGTCCCCTGTTTCGCGGCTCGTGCCCCCGTGGTGCGCGCTCGGTTCCCTGTGTTCGGCTCGGTTCCCCTGTGTGCGGCTCGGTGCCCCCCTCGTGTTGCCCCCTGTGTGCGGCTCGGTGCCCCCCTGTGCCCCTGTGTGCCGGCTCGGTGGCCCCCCGTATGCCCCCTGTGTGCGGCTCTGGTGCCCCCGTTATGCCCCCTGTGTGCGGCTCGGTGCCCCCTGTGTCGCTCAGGGTGCCCCCCGTGTGCCCCCATGTTGTTGCGGCTCGGTGCCCCCTGTTGTGCGGCTCGGTGCCCCCCGTCGTTTGCCCCCTAGTGTGCGCTCGTGCCCCCCGTGGTGTATGCCCCCTGTGGGCGCTCGGTGCCCCCCGTGTGCCCCCTGTGTGCGGCTCGGTGCCCCCTGTGTGCGGCTCGGTGCCCCCTGTGTGCCGCTCGGTGCCCCCCGTGTGCTGCTCGGTGCCCCCTGCGTGCGGCTCAGGAGTGACCACATTGCTAAAGTCACATAACCGGGCACAGAGGCCTATGGGTAATATTTTGTGGGTTGCTATGGGTTACTAGACCTTTGGCCATGGCGTTGGATGCAGCAGCAGGGCATGATGGGAAGGGCAGGACTGCGGCTGAATCAGGCGATAATGAGACAACGTGGGGTTAATTGCTGAGTGAGTTGCCCCTCTGGATTGCGGCTCGTTAGGCTCGTTAGTCAGAATGACATGATTGGGATTTATCAACATAAAGCTCATCGCTCGGAACTGACATGACTCGACTTCTCCCATTCCTGAGATTCCGGGTGCAACTCCCTGCAACTGCCCCCGGGGCAACTGCCGCACATCTGTATGGGACGTGGCTCCCCCCCCCCCGTACCATGTGACTTATAGGAACACCCCGATGTGCCTGTGCCTGTGGGTGGGAGCTGCCATGCTGTGTAACACTGTGGTTCCGACTCACGAGAAATCCCGGCCAATAGAACGGGGCATTTCATTCTGACACTGACTGACGTCACAATGGGGTTGCTGGTGGGTAAAGGGGGGGGCATTCCGAGAGCTGCCGAACAAACCGCAAAAAGACCAATTGCAACCTGTCACTCCCTACATCATGCTGGGGATCCCCTTTAACCCTATGGGGACAGGGTTGGACTGGCCTTCCGGGGTACCAGAGAATCTCCTACTGGCCCCCGGTTCTACTGGGCCCTGGTTCTACTGGCCCCCAGTCCTAATGGGCCCCGGTTCTAATGGGGCCCCGGTTCTAATGGGCCCAGGTTCTAATGGGCCCAGGTTCTACTGGCCCCCGGTCCTACTGGCCCCCGGTCCTAATGGGCCCCGGTTCTAATGGGCCCCGGTTCTAATGGGCCCAGGTTCTACTGGCCCCCGGTCCTAATGGGCCCCGGTCCTAATGGGCCCCGGTTCTAATGGGGCCCAGGTTCTAATGGGCCCCGGTTCTAATGGGCCCCCGGTTCTACTGGGCCCCGGTTCTAATGGGCCCCCGGTTCTACTGGGCCCCGGTTCTAATGGGCCCCCGGTTCTAATGGGCCCCCGGTTCTAATGGGCCCCAGGCTTAAGGAAGCCGTACACAGTCTGACCTTGGCCAGAAGGGGCCAAATGGATGGACGAGGGCCCCGGTGTGTTATTGCCCCCGGTGTGTTATTGCCCCCGGTGTGTTATTACCCCTTCCTATCGTTGTGTTTATTTGGGCTGTCGGAACATCGTTATGGGGCAGGATTGTCGGGCCCCGCACCTTAGGGCCCATATAACTACCTACAGTGATACATAAGTGGGCCCTGGGTTCCAGCCCCTGGGGGGCCCTACAGACCCTGAACTCTATAACAGCCCCCACTGAGAGCAAAGGGCTGTGTTGATTGGAGCTGCCCGGGGGCCACTACTCTCCCGCGCGCTGTGCCTTTAAGAGTGTGCGTTGCACGGATCTGGGCGGGAGGCGGAGCCCCAACCTGTCTGTTTGTACAATCAGGATGTGTCAGATTCCATTCATGGACTCACACCCTTCCTGTGTCCCCCGGGGGCCCCAAGAGCCCATTCACTGACTGCACCGCTGAGCCCGGGACCCTGCGGAACCGCCGGCCCATGGGCCGCACCTCATTGCCAGGTGCCTTTCCTTATGGGCTCGGGGGCAGTTGGGCCTAAGGTTCCGAGGGATCCGAGTGGGAAGGAACCGGCCCGGAATCATCTCTGGAAGTTGCTTCTTTTTGGGGGAATTTTCTTACAAAGGGAATTTGTTGCTTCTCAGAATTTGGGTTTGTTTGGATCCTGCCGGCCCCGTATGGGCCCCAATCTGCCCCGGGCTTCTCAGCGGCACCGGCCCCGTATGGGCCCCAATCTGCCCCGGGCTTCTCAGTGGCACCGGCCCCGTATGGGCCCAATCTGCCCCGGGCTTCTCAGCGGCACCGGCCCCGTATGGGCCCCAATCTGCCCCGGGCTTCTCAGCGGCACCGGCCGGGGATATGGGCCCCAATCTGCCCCGGGCTTCTCAGCGGCACCGGCCGGGGATATGGGCCCCAATCTGCCCCGGGCTTCTCAGCGGCACCGGCCGGGGATATGGGCCCCAATCTGCCCCGGGCTTCTCAGCGGCACCGGCCGGGGATATGGGCCCCAATCTGCCCCGGGCTTCTCAGCGGCACCGGCCGGGGATATGGGCCCCAGGAATTACATGGGATATGCTGTGGGATCTGTTATCCAGAATCCTTGGGCCCCGGGTTCTGTTGGATAAAGGGCTCGGCCGTTGCAGTATCAGTGCTGCTCATTTCTCATTGGCTGCAAATTGCTGGGAGTTGTTGCCCCGCATGGGGGTTATTGCTGGGCACTGGGCAACCTTCCCTATTGGTGGGGTGGAATTGCTCACGGCAGTGGTGCAGCTCTACCTGCCCTGTGTGCCTACCTGCCCTGTGTACCTACCTGCCCTGTGTACCTACCTGCCCTGTGTACCTACCTGCCCTGTGTACCTACCTGCCCTGTGTACCTACCTGCCCTGATGTGCCTACCTGCCCTGTGTACCTACCTGCCCTGTGTGCCTACCTGCCCTATGTACCTACCTGCCCTGTGTACCTACCTGCCCTATGTGCCTACCTGCCCTGTGTACCTACCTGCCCTGTGTGCCTACCTGCCCTGTGTACCTACCTGCCCTATGTGCCTACCTGCCCTGTGTGCCTACCTGCCCTATGTACCTACCTGCCCTGTGTACCTACCTGCCCTATGTACCTACCTGCCCTGTGTACCTACCTGCCTTGTGTGCCTACCTGCCTTGTGTACCTACCTGCCTTATGTACCTACCTGCCCTGTGTGCCTACCTGCCCTGTGTGCCTACCTGCCCTATGTACCTACCTGCCCTATGTACCTACCTGCCCTATGTACCTACCTGCCCTGTGTGCCCACCTGCCCTATGTACCTACCTGCCCTATGTACCTACCTGCCCTATGTACCTACCTGCCCTGTGTACCTACCTGCCCTATGTACCTACCTGCCCTATGTACCTACCTGCCCTGTGTGCCCACCTGCCCTATGTACCTACCTGCCCTATGTACCTACCTGCCCTATGTACCTACCTGCCCTATGTACCTACCTGCCTTGTGTACCTACCTGCCTTATGTACCTACCTGCCCTGTGTGCCTACCTGCCCTATGTACCTACCTGCCCTATGTACCTACCTGCCCTGTGTACCTACCCACAGTTTCATCTGCTGTTGTCTGCTTGGGGGGCACCTAACGCCGGGGGCCACAGGGCTGTAAAGCCGGCCCTTAGAGACCAACCGTGGGATTCCCGGGGCCCCTATGAGCACAGACATGAATGCAGATTGGATGGAAGGGGCGCAGCCCAGGGCCTGGGGGGGTTCAGATGCTGCTGACTAAACCGGAAGGGCCGCCCGGGATGGTTAAAGGGAAAGTACATGGGGATTTGTTTGCCTGTAAATACTCAGGAGAAGTGGGTGATCTATGAACTCCAATGGTTTTGTGGCTTTTGAGGTTGCTAAGGCTTAGTTGTCCTAGTAACAAGGGCCAGTATGGCAGATGGAAGGGACCGCGCGGCAGGAAAGCAATATGTTATGGCTGATCGATCCTTTGGATTTCTGGTTGCTGGGGGCATTGTCCTTAGCAACTAGATAACATTTAAAGTTTCACGTTGGAGAAAGCGAGTTCATATGATGTTCCCGTGTAGCTGCGCATGTATGTAATATGTTTGGGCCCAAAGGCTAACACTCTGTTTCCTGGCAGGTCCCGCCTCTCGCCCCCCTGTGGTGCAGCCCGATGGCCCGTCGCTCCCAGAGCTCCTCGCAGGGGGAGAATCCCCTGGACCCCAATTACCTGCCGCCGCACTATAAGGAGTATTACCGTATCGCCATCGATGCGCTGGCGGAGAATGGCCCCGAGGCCTACGAGCAGTTCCTTATGGAGGAGGGGGCCCCCGACTTCCTGTGCCCCAACGAGGTGGAACATATCAGCAGGAGTTTGCAGAGACCCCCCGAGAGCGGCCAGGAGAACCCGTACCCCGACAGCGTGTATGGCTCGCAGGAGGATGCCGACGGCTCCTCGGGGACTTACTGGCCAATGGACTCGGACACGGCGGCCCCAGAACTGGATCTTGGCTGGCCCACGATCTACGGCTTCCAGGGAACGGAAGTGACCACCTTAATGCACCCCCCGCCCCCCGACAACCCAACCATTAAAGAGGAGGTGCGAAGGATGATCAGATCCGCCCAGCAGGTAAGGGGTTAAAGCAGGTAAATCATTCTGTGTTATCACCTGTCGGGGTATATACCTGTATGTGCTGCTCAGGGGGGTATATACCTGTATGTGCTGCCCGGCGGGGTATATACCTGTATGTGCTGCCCGGCGGGGTATATACCTGTATGTGCTGCCCGGCGGGGTATATACCTGTATGTGCTGCCCGCCGGGGTATATACCTGTATGTGCTGCCCGCCGGGGTATATACCTGTATGTGCTCCCCGGCGGGGTATATACCTGTATGTGCTGGCCGGCGGGGTATATACCTGTATGTGCTGCCCGGCGGGGTATATACCTGTATGTGCTGGCCGGCGGGGTATATACCTGTATGTGCTGGCCGGCGGCCGGTGGGTATATACCTGTATGTGCTGCCCGCCGGGGTATATACCTGTATGTGCTGCCCGCCGGGGTATATACCTGTATGTGCTGCCCGCCGGGGTATATACCTGTATGTGCTGCCCGCCGGGGTATATACCTGTATGTGCTGCCCGCCGGGGTATATACCTGTATGTGCTGCCCGCCGGGGTATATACCTGTATGTGCTGCCCGCCGGGGTATATACCTGTATGTGCTGCCCGCCGGGGTATATACCTGTATGTGCTGCCCGCCGGGGTATATACCTGTATGTGCTGCCCGCCGGGGTATATACCTGTATGTGCTGCCCGCCGGGGTATATACCTGTATGTGCTGCCCGCCGGGGTATATACCTGTATGTGCTGCCCGCCGGGGTATATACAGATTTTCTATGGTAGATGCTTAAAAACAGCCACAGGTGCCTCCCATTTAATAGTAAAAACAGTTGGCCAATCAGAAGCTTCTACGAGTCATTACATGTCATTCTGGAATCTTCTGTCGATTTGATGTACGGGGGTGAGTGCCCCACAGGGGCAATGTATAGGGGGTTCCCTTGTACAATATGAGAGGGAGGGGCTATATATAACCCTTCGGGCTGTACATACAGGTAAATATACTGAATCTGCCCCGGGGTACCTGACTGTACCCCGACATTTAACCTCTGACCAGAAAACCCTTTGGTCTGATCTGGGGCCTTTGAGACCAACGCGCTCTATCAGGGAAGCCCCGGCCAGTGCAACTGCCACTAATCTTTCTGCTTTTGTTGCCAGGTAATTGGGATCGTCATGGACATATTCACCGATGCGGATATTCTGAGCGAACTGCTCGACGCGGCCAATCGGCGCATCCCTGTCTACATCATCCTGGATCAGATGAACTGTCAGCTTTTCCTAGATATGGCCGCCAAATACCGGGTCAATCTCAACTATGTGGAGGTGAGGGAAACACTATGGCACCCCCTACCCATATGTATAAATACAAATATACAGAGAAGGAATGTTCTGGGCACACAATAAGCTGTACCCCCATACTGTACTGTCTAAGGGAAACACTATGGCACCTCCTACCCATATGTATAAATACAAATATACAGAGAGGGAATGTTCTGGGCACACAATAAGCTATACCCCCATACTGTACTGTCTAAGGGAAACACTATGGCACCCCCTACCCATATGTATAAATACAAATATACAGAGAGGGAATGTTCTGGGCACACAATAAGCTGTACCCCCATACTGTACTGTCTAAGGGAAACACTATGGCACCTCCTACCCATATGTATAAATACAAATATACAGAGAAGGAATGTTCTGGGCACACAATAAGCTGTACCCCCATACTGTACTGTCTAAGGGAAACACTATGGCACCCCTACCCATATGTATAAATACAAATATACAGAGAAGGAATGTTCTGGGCACACAATAAGCTGTACCCCCCATACTGTACTGTCTAAGGGAAACACTATGGCACCCCTACCCATATGTATAAATACAAATATACAGAGAAGGAATGTTCTGGGCACACAATAAGCTGTACCCCCATACTGTACTGTCTAAGGGAAACACTATGGCAACCCCTACCCATATGTATAAATACAAATATACAGAGAAGGAATGTTCTGGGCACACAATAAGCTGTACCCCCATACTGTACTGTCTAAGGGAAACACTATGGCACCTCCTACCCATATGTATAAATACAAATATACAGAGAGGGAATGTTCTGGGCACACAATAAGCTGTACCCCCATACTGTACTGTCTAAGGGAAACACTATGGCACCTCCTACCCATATGTATAAATACAAATATACAGAGAGGGAATGTTCTGGGCACACAATAAGCTATACCCCCATACTGTACTGTCTAAGGGAAACACTATGGCACCCCCTACCCATATGTATAAATACAAATATACAGAGAAGGAATGTTCTGGGCACACAATAAGCTGTACCCCCATACTGTACTGTCTAAGGGAAACACTATGGCACCTCCTACCCATATGTATAAATACAAATATACAGAGAAGGAATGTTCTGGGCACACAATAAGCTGTACCCCCATACTGTACTGTCTAAGGGAAACACTATGGCACCCCTACCCATATGTATAAATACAAATATACAGAGAAGGAATGTTCTGGGCACACAATAAGCTGTACCCCCATACTGTACTGTCTAAGGGAAACACTATGGCACCCCTACCCATATGTATAAATACAAATATACAGAGAAGGAATGTTCTGGGCACACAATAAGCTGTACCCCCATACTGTACTGTCTAAGGGAAACACTATGGCACCCCCTACCCATATGTATAAATACAAATATACAGAGAAGGAATGTTCTGGGCACACAATAAGCTGTACCCCCATACTGTACTGTCTAAGGGAAACACTATGGCACCTCCTACCCATATGTATAAATACAAATATACAGAGAAGGAATGTTCTGGGCACACAATAAGCTGTACCCCCATACTGTACTGTCTAAGGGAAACACTATGGCAACCCCTACCCATATGTATAAATACAAATATACAGAGAAGGAATGTTCTGGGCACACAATAAGCTGTACCCCCATACTGTACTGTCTAAGGGAAACACTATGGCACCCCCTACCCATATGTATAAATACAAATATACAGAGAAGGAATGTTCTGGGCACACAATAAGCTGTACCCCCATACTGTACTGTCTAAGGGAAACACTATGGCACCCCTACCCATATGTATAAATACAAATATACAGAGAAGGAATGTTCTGGGCACACAATAAGCTGTACCCCCATACTGTACTGTCTAAGGGAAACACTATGGCACCCCCTACCCATATGTATAAATACAAATATACAGAGAGGGAATGTTCTGGGCACACAATAAGCTGTACACCCATACTGTACTGTCTAAGGGAAACACTATGGCACCCCCTACCCATATGTATAAATACAAATATACAGAGAGGGAATGTTCTGGGCACACAATAAGCTGTACCCCCATACTGTACTGTCTAAGGGAAACACTATGGCACCTCCTACCCATATGTATAAATGTGACTGTCTCTGCTTCCTGTGCACGGGGGAGTGTATTTCCCGGTACCCATGTGACTGTCTCTGCTTCCTGTGCACGGGGGAGTGTATTTCCTGGTACCCGTGTGACTGTCTCTGCTTCCTTTGCACTGGGGAGTGTATTTCCTGGTACCCGTGTGACTGTCTCTGCTTCCTTTGCACGGGGGAGAGTATTTCCTGGTACCCATGTGACTGTCTCTGCTTCCTTTGCACGGGGGAGTGTATTTCCCGGTACCCATGTGACTGTCTCTGCTTCCTGTGCATGGGGGAGTGTATTTCCCGGTACCCGTGTGACTGTCTCTGCTTCCTTTGCACGGGGGAGTGTATTTCCTGGTACCCATGTGACTGTCTCTGCTTCCTTTGCACGGGGGAGTGTATTTCCTGGTACCCATGTGACTGTCTCTGCTTCCTGTGCACGGGGGAGTGTATTTCCTGGTACCCATGTGACTGTCTCTGCTTCCTGTGCACGGGGGAGTGTATTTCCTGGTACTCGTGTGACTGTCTCTGCTTCCTGTGCACGGGGGAGAGTATTTCCTGGTACCCGTGTGACTGTCTCTGCTTCCTGTGCACGGGGGAGTGTATTTCCTGGTACCCGTGTGACTGTCTCTGCTTCCTGTGCACGGGGGAGTGTATTTCCTGGTACCCATGTGACTGTCTCTGCTTCCTGTGCACGGGGGAGTGTATTTCCCGGTACCCATGTGACTGTCTCTGCTTCCTGTGCACGGGGGAGTGTATTTCCTGGTACCCATGTGACTGTCTCTGCTTCCTGTGCACGGGGGAGTGTATTTCCTGGTACCCGTGTGACTGTCTCTGCTTCCTGTGCACGGGGGAGTGTATTTCCCGGTACCCGTGTGACTGTCTCTGCTTCCTGTGCACGGGGGAGTGTATTTCCTGGTACCCATGTGACTGTCTCTGCTTCCTGTGCACGGGGAAGTGTATTTCCCGGTACCCATGTGACTGTCCTCTGCTTCCTGTGCACGGGGGAGTGTATTTCCTGGTACCCATGTGACTGTCTCTGCTTCCTGTGCACGGGGAAGTGTATTTCCCGGTACCCATGTGACTGTCTCTGCTTCCTGTGCACGGGGGAGTGTATTTCCCGGTACCCGTGTGACTGTCTCTGCTTCCTTTGCACGGGGGAGTGTATTTCCCGGTACCCGTGTGACTGTCTCTGCTTCCTGTGCACGGGGGAGTGTATTTCCTGGTACCCATGTGACTGTCTCTGCTTCCTGTGCACGGGGGAGTGTATTTCCTGGTACCCATGTGACTGTCTCTGCTTCCTGTGCACGGGGGAGTGTATTTCCCGGTACCCATGTGACTGTCTCTGCTTCCTGTGCACGGGGGAGTGTATTTCCTGGTACCCATGTGACTGTCTCTGCTTCCTGTGCACGGGGGAGTGTATTTCCTGGTACCCATGTGACTGTCTCTGCTTCCTGTGCACGGGGGAGTGTATTTCCTGGTACCCATGTGACTGTCTCTGCTTCCTGTGCACGGGGGAGTGTATTTCCTGGTACCCATGTGACTGTCTCTGCTTCCTGTGCACGGGGGAGTGTATTTCCCGGTACCCATGTGACTGTCTCTGCTTCCTGTGCACGGGGGAGTGTATTTCCTGGTACCCATGTGACTGTCTCTGCTTCCTGTGCACGGGGGAGTGTATTTCCTTACCCTATAAACACCCCCATAAAGCTGCCGCCCCGGGCACGGAACATTGAGTGCCTCTTGGGTAAATATGTTCCAGACTGGCAGCAAGAGGTAGTAGCTACTCGGGGTGGGAGTTACAGTTGCACAGCGTGTACATGAGTAGAGCCCACACTGCATGGCGTGCGAGGGTTAATAAGGACCCGCCCTTTCCCTTTAATGTGCTGAGCTGCTCCGTCAGAATTCTGACCCCTCTGGGCTCCCATCCAAGGGCCGCGCGTCTGTTACTGTTCCGACCTGTTTGTGGGAAACGGAGCCAAATGTCTCTGTAGGTTTCTCTGCAACTGGGAGGCTCCCTGATAATCCTGCTGAGCATTCCCAGTACCTCCCAGTGCATCCCAGTACGTCCCAGTATGTCCCAGTGCATCCCAGTACCTCTCAGTGCATCCCAGTGCATCCCAGTACGTCCCAGTGCATCCCAGTACGTCCCAGTGCATCCCAGTACGTCCCAGTGCATCCCAGTACCTCCCAGTGCATCCCAGTACACCCCAGTGCATCCCAGTACCTCCCAGTGCATCCCAGTGCATCCCAG
Source organism: Xenopus tropicalis (assembly GCF_000004195.4). Classification (NCBI taxonomy): domain Eukaryota; kingdom Metazoa; phylum Chordata; class Amphibia; order Anura; family Pipidae; genus Xenopus; species Xenopus tropicalis. Next base: position 153,156,324 of record NC_030682.2, on the reverse strand, counting down.
TACGTCCCAGTATGTCCCAGTGCATCCCAGTACCTCCCAGTGCATCCCAGTACATCCCAGTACACCCCAGTACATCCCAGTACATCCCAGTACCTCCCAGTACATCCCAGTACATCCCAGTATGTCCCAGTGCATCCCAGTACCTCCCAGTGCATCCCAGTACATCCCAGTACACCCCAGTACCTCCCAGTACACCCCAGTACACCCCAGTACCTCCCAGTACACCCCAGTACCTCCCAGTACGTCCCAGTGCATCCCAGTACATCCCAGTACACCCCAGTGCATCCCAGTACATCCCAGTACACCCCAGTGCATCCCAGTACATCCCAGTACGCCCCAGTACCTCCCAGTACGTCCCAGTACGTCCCAGTGCATCCCAGTACGTCCCAGTGCGTCCCAGTGCGTCCCAGTATGTCCCAGTACATCCCAGTACGTCCCAGTGCATCCCAGTGCATCCCAGTACGTCCCAGTGCGTCCCAGTGCGTCCCAGTATGTCCCAGTACATCCCAGTGCGTCCCAGTGCATCCCAGTACATCCCAGTACCTCCCAGTACCTCCCAGTATGTCCCAGTACATCCCAGTACCTCCCAGTATGTCCCAGTACATCCCAGTACGTCCCAGTACATCCCAGTATGTCCCAGTACATCCCAGTACGTCCCAGTGCATCCCAGTATGTCCCAGTACTTCCCAGTGCATCCCAGTACACCCCAGTACGTCCCAGTGCATCCCAGTACACCCCAGTACTTCCCAGTACATCCCAGTGCATCCCAGTACACCCCAGTACTTCCCAGTATGTCCCAGTACATCCCAGTATGTCCCAGTACTTCCCAGTATGTCCCAGTGCATCCCAGTACGTTCCAGTACTTCCCAGTATGTCCCAGTACTTCCCAGTATGTCCCAGTGCATCCCAGTACATCCCAGTACGTCCCAGTACACCCCAGTACATCCCAGTATGTCTCAGTACTTCCCAGTATGTCCCATTGCATCCCAGTACTTCCCAGTACACCCCAGTACACCCCAGTACGTCCCAGTGCATCCCAGTACACCCCAGTACATCCCAGTACATCCCAGTACATCCCAGTACACCCCAGTATGTCCCAGTGCATCCCAGTACGTCCCAGTACTTCCCAGTATGTCCCAGTACTTCCCAGTATGTCCCAGTACTTCCCAGTATGTCCCAGTACTTCCCAGTACGTCCCAGTACATCTCAGTACGTCCCAGTGCATCCCAGTACACCCCAGTACTTCCCAGTATGTCCCAGTACATCCCAGTATGTCCCAGTACTTCCCAGTATGTCCCAGTACATCTCAGTACGTCCCAGTGCATCCCAGTACACCCCAGTACTTCCCAGTATGTCCCAGTGCATCCCAGTACACCCCAGTACTTCCCAGTATGCCCCAGTACTTCCCAGTACGTCCCAGTGCATCCCAGTACACCCCAGTACACCCCAGTATGTCCCAGTGCATCCCAGTACACCCCAGTACATCCCAGTACACCCCAGTACATCCCAGTATGTCCCAGTGCATCCCAGTACGTCCCAGTACTTCCCAGTATGTCCCAGTACTTCCCAGTACATCCCAGTGCATCCCAGTACATCCCAGTATGTCCCAGTACTTCCCAGTATGTCCCAGTACATCTCAGTACGTCCCAGTGCATCCCAGTACACCCCAGTACTTCCCAGTATGTCCCAGTGCATCCCAGTACGCCCCAGTACTTCCCAGTATGCCCCAGTACTTCCCAGTATGTCCCAGTACTTCCCAGTACATCCCAGTACATCCCAGTACACCCCAGTACATCCCAGTATGTCCCAGTGCATCCCAGTACATCCCAGTACCTCCTAGTACATCCCAGTATGTCCCAGTGCATCCCAGTACATCCCAGTACATCCCAGTATGTCCCAGTGCATCCCAGTACATCCCAGTACCTCCTAGTACATCCCAGTACGTCCCAGTGCATCCCAGTACATCCCAGTATGTCCCAGTGCATCCCAGTACATCCCAGTATGTCCCAGTGCATCCCAGTACGTCCCAGTACACCCCAGTACTTCCCAGTACGTCCCAGTGCATCCCAGTACACCCCAGTACGTCCCAGTGCATCCCAGTACCTCCCAGTACGTCCCAGTACATCCCAGTGCATCCCAGTACCTCCCAGTACATCCCAGTGCATCCCAGTACATCCCAGTGCATCCCAGTACATCCCAGTACATCCCAGTGCATCCCAGTACATCCCAGTGCACCCCAGTACGTCCCAGTACATCCCAGTATGTCCCAGTACACCCCAGTACCTCCCAGTACATCCCAGTACACCCCAGTATGTCCCAGTACACCCCAGTACGTCCCAGTACTTCCCAGTATGTCCCAGTACATCCCAGTATGTCCCAGTACACCCCAGTACTTCACAGTACCTCCCAGTACATCCCAGTACGTCCCAGTACACCCCAGTACACCCCAGTACATCCCAGTATGTCCCAGTACACCCCAGTACTTCCCAGTACTTCCCAGTATGTCCCAGTACACCCCAGTACTTCCCAGTACGTCCCAGTACTTCCCAGTATGTCCCAGTGCATCCCAGTACATCCCAGTACGTCCCAGTACACCCCAGTACATCCCAGTATGTCTCAGTACTTCCCAGTACGTCCCATTGCATCCCAGTACTTCCCAGTACACCCCAGTACGTCCCAGTGCATCCCAGTACACCCCAGTACATCCCAGTACATCCCAGTACACCCCAGTATGTCCCAGTGCATCCCAGTACGTCCCAGTACTTCCCAGTATGTCCCAGTACTTCCCAGTATGTCCCAGTACTTCCCAGTATGTCCCAGTACGTCCCAGTACATCCCAGTATGTCCCAGTACTTCCCAGTACGTCCCAGTACATCTCAGTACGTCCCAGTGCATCCCAGTACACCCCAGTACTTCCCAGTATGTCCCAGTACTTCCCAGTATGTCCCAGTACTTCCCAGTATGTCCCAGTACGTCCCAGTACTTCCCAGTATGTCCCAGTACATCTCAGTACGTCCCAGTGCATCCCAGTACACCCCAGTACTTCCCAGTATGTCCCAGTGCATCCCAGTACACCCCAGTACTTCCCAGTATGCCCCAGTACTTCCCAGTACGTCCCAGTACACCCCAGTACACCCCAGTACGTCCCAGTGCATCCCAGTACACCCCAGTACATCCCAGTACACCCCAGTACATCCCAGTATGTCCCAGTGCATCCCAGTACGTCCCAGTACTTCCCAGTATGTCCCAGTACTTCCCAGTATGTCCCAGTACTTCCCAGTACATCCCAGTGCATCCCAGTACATCCCAGTATGTCCCAGTACTTCCCAGTATGTCCCAGTACATCTCAGTACGTCCCAGTGCATCCCAGTACACCCCAGTACTTCCCAGTATGTCCCAGTGCATCCCAGTACACCCCAGTACTTCCCAGTATGCCCCAGTACTTCCCAGTATGTCCCAGTACTTCCCAGTACATCCCAGTACATCCCAGTACACCCCAGTACATCCCAGTATGTCCCAGTGCATCCCAGTACGTCCCAGTACCTCCTAGTACGTCCTAGTGCATCCCAGTACATCCCAGTACCTCCTAGTACATCCCAGTATGTCCCAGTGCATCCCAGTACATCCCAGTACATCCCAGTATGTCCCAGTGCATCCCAGTACGTCCCAGTACCTCCTAGTACATCCCAGTACGTCCCAGTGCATCCCAGTATGTCCCAGTGCATCCCAGTACATCCCAGTATGTCCCAGTGCATCCCAGTACGTCCCAGTACACCCCAGTACTTCCCAGTACGTCCCAGTGCATCCCAGTACACCCCAGTACGTCCCAGTACCTCCCAGTACGTCCCAGTACGTCCCAGTGCATCCCAGTACATCCCAGTGCATCCCAGTACCTCCCAGTGCATCCCAGTACATCCCAGTGCATCCCAGTACATCCCAGTACATCCCAGTGCATCCCAGTACATCCCAGTATGTCCCAGTAAGTCCCAGTACATCCCAGTATGTCCCAGTATACCCCAGTACGTCCCAGTACATCCCAGTATGTCCCAGTACACCCCAGTACCTCCCAGTACATCCCAGTACACCCCAGTATGTCCCAGTACACCCCAGTACGTCCCAGTACTTCCCAGTATGTCCCAGTACTTCCCAGTATGTCCCAGTACATCCCAGTATGTCCCAGTACACCCCAGTACTTCCCAGTACGTCACAGTACCTCCCAGTACATCCCAGTATGTCCCAGTACACCCCAGTACTTCCCAGTATGTCCCAGTACACCCCAGTACGTCCCAGTACATCCCAGTACGTCCCAGTACGTCTCAGTACATCCCAGTACCTCCCAGTACGTCCCAGTGCATCCCAGTACATCCCAGTACATCCCAGTGCGTCCCAGTGCGTCCCAGTACATCCCAGTACGTCCCAGTGCATCCCAGTACATCCCAGTACGTCCCAGTACATCCCAGTACACCCCAGTACCTCCCAGTACATCCCAGTACACCCCAGTGCATCCCAGTACGTCCCAGTGCATCCCAGTACGTCCCAGTGCATCCCAGTATGTCTCAGTACGTCCCAGTACGTCCCAGTACGTCCCAGTACGTCCCAGTACCTCCCAGTACGTCCCAGTGCGTCCCAGTGCATCCCAGTACGTCTCAGTGCGTCCCAGTGCATCCCAGTACATCCCAGTACACCCCAGTACATCCCAGTACACCCCAGTACACCCCAGTACACCCCAGTACATCCCAGTACACCCCAGTGCATCCCAGTACATCCCAGTATCTCCCAGTATCTCTCAGTACTTCCCAGTATGTCCCAGTACATCCCAGTATCTCCCAGTACTTCCCAGTACACCCCAGTACATCCCAGTGCATCCCAGTACACCCCAGTACTTCCCAGTACACCCCAGTACATCCCAGTGCATCCCAGTACACCCCAGTACATCCCAGTACATCCCAGTGCATCCCAGTACGTCCCAGTGCATCCCAGTACATCCCAGTACATCCCAGTACCTCCCTCTAGAAATTGTTTTATTGCCCCTGATGCGTGGCCCTAACATGGAGCCACATCACAAACATTGCTCTATAAAATCAAGCTTTGCCCCTGCCTGGGCAATTGTTACAGGGCAGGTGGTCTCGTGCCCCTCTGGTGTCACCTCCAGTTTCCAGCGCTGTGTAACTGTCACATAGAGTGCATAGGAAACTGCTGACCAGGCTGTCTCATTCAGTTCCTCAGGGTACGGACAGTCTCGGGCCCCACCTACTTCTGCAGGAAGGGATCCACCTTCAAGGGGAATCTCCAGGAGAAGTTTCTGCTGGTCGACTGCACCATGGTGCTGAGTGGCACTTACAGGTAGGGGGAGCGGAGGGGCAATTGGGAATTTATTATGGAGGGGGAGGTGCATAATTTTGGGCCAATGGGCTTATCCTAATCTGAATAGGAGATCTAATGCGCAACACAAGGTGGTCACATTAATACCCCAATTAATACACCGCAAGATCTCGTTGGCCTCCTGTCGGGAGTTGTAGCCCCACATACCCTCTGTAGCCCCCCCATATCTCCCTGTGTGGCCCAGTCTATGGGATTGTCTGATACCCTCTGTAGCCCCCCCATATCTCCCTGTGTGGCCCAGTCTATGGGATTGTCTGATACCCACACATTAGCCCCCCCATATCTCTCTGTGTGGCCCAGCTTTGCCCAGTCTATGGGATTGTCTGATACCCACACATTAGCCCCCCTATATCTCCCTGTGTGGCCCAGCTTTGCCCAGTCTATGGGATTGTCTGATACCCACACATTAGCCCCCCTATATCTCCCTGTGTGGCCCAGCTTTGCCCAGTCTATGGGATTGTCTGATACCCACACATTAGCCCCCCTATATCTCCCTGTGTGGCCCAGCTTTGCCCAGTCTATGGGATTGTCTGATACCCACATATTAGCCCCACAGATTTTCCCATATGTTCATTTTGACTTTGCCTGAAAGGTTTCTTCTGCTTCCTACAGCTTCATGTGGTCTTTTGAGAAGATCCATCGCAGCATCGCCCACATCTTCCAAGGGGAGCTGGTCTCCAGCTTTGACGAAGAGTTTCGGATCCTGTTTGCCCAGTCGGACCCCCTAATTCCTTCAGAAAGTGCCCTGGCAAAGATGGACAAGTCGTACATGGGGATGGTGCCTTTTGCTGGACCCCGGCCCATGTTTGACCGGAAGCTTCACTTCATGTTTCCTAGAGAAGAGAATCCATCCCAGCAGTTTCCTTCCTATGGCGTCGACCCGGATCGACATTACTTCCAGCCCTTCAGAAGGGAAGACATGATACGGCAGACCATGGACCCGGGGGGCATGCGTATGTACGGCAAGAACCTTGGGGACCCAATGGACAAAATGCAGATGTCCTTTGTGCAGAACAAGCAGCTGGAGGCAATGGAGGCCTTTAAGAGACACAGCTTTGCAGAAGGAACGTTTGAGAACTACACCTCCTCCAGGCAGTACAGCCGGCAAATGTTCATGAACAACAACGACGAGTACAGACTCCAGTCAAGCCAAGTGCAGAAAAGTCAGTTCATGCAGTTCCAGAGCCCCCTTGGCACTGCCCGGCCTCAGGGGCTGTTTGAGAAGATCAGGGGCGGTCGGCAGGGTTTGCAAGAGATGGATGAGTTTGACTCCCGCTACCCGACCAAGGGCTTGCCAGGAGAAGGTCACTTTGCACTTGACGGACCTCCCATGAGGCCTGGTTATAACCCTTCCAATTCATCTCGGGAAGTGAGGCATGGGTCGGACCAGATGGTGATTGGTGGGGAGGGACGGTTTGGCCAAAGATCTCTGGGAAGGCAGAAGTTCATGTGCCAGATCTCCCCCACACAGAAACAGGGGATGGAGCCAAAGTATTTTTTCCATGACCAAGATGCCGATAAAAAGCCGCAGGAAAACAAGCAAGGCTTGCGGAGCTGGAGGATCTCCTCCTATCTGAGCGGCATCCAGTCAGACCAGGATGAAGAGGGCCTGCCCATTCCTTTAGATCCAGAACTATACGATGATGCTTTGGTACCTGTGGAAAGGGCAGTGCCAGCTAGTGACACTCTCTTCAAATACTCCATGGACCCAGTGCCCCCGTACCATCCCGGCACAGCGCCACACGATCTGCCTTATGACAGAGCAAATGAGAATCCCATGAAGTTCTCCATGGATCCAGTTCAGCTGCACAGACCCAACGTTCCTTCTCAAGATGTTCCGATGCATTTAGAAAGAGCGGGTAATGAGAGTCTCGTGAAGTACTCGCTCGATCCAATCCCGCCTTTCAAGCCCAATGTTGCCGGCACCGATGTGCCTATGCCACTTGAGCGAAAACCAACTGCAAATGAGATTCTATCAAGATACTCTGTTGACCCAATTCCGCCATACAAAACTTTTGGGTCTACGGGGGACCTGTCGGTAGAAAAGGCCAAGGAAAACCCCCCTGCAGAGAAAGAGAAGGAAGAAGGACTGTTGTCTAGACACGATTCGTTTAGAACTAGGACCAACCCACTTATCCAGAGGGGCTCTCGTCTGAGGTCCTCTCTCATCTTCAGCAGTTCCAAATTGGAGCAGCACACTTCAACGGCAGAGTCCGTACAGGAGATGCAGAAAGAACAAAGTACCAGCGAGTTGGTCAGTGAAAATGAAACTGGGAGGACAACATCCAAAGTGGCTGAGATCCTTCAGAAATACAGAGGGATTAACAAGGACGCCAATAGCACCACTGTGACCCAAGCCAAGGCAGCTTCCAGAACCATCCACGAGGAGTCAGAAGATGGCCAGAGCGTGAGTGCAGAAGAGGTGGCCTATAAGGCAGTAGAATCTACTGTTGATACCAAAGGCTCTATGAGCCACGTGCAGCAGGAGTCCCAGTACAGATCTGTAGCCTCTTCCCACTTAGAAAGCCTTTTAGGTAAACACCAGACAACCCTTTCCATGAGTAAGGTCGAACAGATGACTTCAAGTATCCAAACCATAGGGAACATCTCAGCTGCTCCTTCTGAAAGTGGACCTACAGTACCAGAACTCTCTGAGGTCCATAAACAGAGCTCCATAAGCCACATGCAACAAGAGTCCCACTACAAATCTGTGGTCACGTCTAAGCTGGAAGGCCTGTTAAACCGAGACCAACAGGTCATGTCCATGAGTAAAGTTGAACAGACATCTTCCACCATCCAAACCATCGGGAACATCTCCCCTGCTCCCCCCGACAGTAAGGAAAGCGGACCTACCATAACAGAAGTCACAGAGGCGACCCAGTCTTCAGAGAACTTACCAACCAGACCCAATTCTGCTTTCCATTTTGGGAGTGCCCTGGAAAGTATGTCCCAGAACCCAACTCCTTCCAGCTCCTTAAATAAATCGGAGGAGGACCTGGCCAAAACAGACCAGAACTTCTTCCGCAAAGGTTCTATGAGGCTGAAACAGTTTCTGCAGTCAAAGGCAGAGAAGAAGGCAGAGGAAGACCTCGCTTCAGATAACGCCAAGGCGGAGAAGCAGCACAGCACCCTCAGGCGCCTCTCCAAATCTGACAGTCAGGAGGTGGCGGCGAGCACAGACATGGAGGAGAAGTCAGCCAAATCCTTATCCGTGTCTCCTCCCAAGACCTCCTCTATTTCTCAGAGCCGACTGTCGGCTTCAACATCCAATGTCATCTTCAGCAGTAATCTCCGTGATGACACCAAGGTTATTCTGGAGCAGATTTCCGCCAACAGTCAGAAGAACCGGGCCGAGATGGTGAAACAGGCGCAGCAGATCCAAGCCACCGGGGATCCAGACCCCGCAACTTCCAAGCCTGAAAGCAAAACCGAGGGAACCGCCAGTACAGACGCGGCGGCCATAACCAGGACTGGGAGCTTCCTCAGCCGAAGCCGCTTCTCCAGGCCGTCGCCGAGCTCGCCCGAGGACCGAGACATCCTGCTGAAGCGCATGGAGAGCATCCGTAAAGAGAAACGCGTCTACAGTAGGTTTGAGGTGTTCTGCAAGAAGGACGAGCAGCCCAGCCACGCCGACGACAACGACGATAAGAAAGCCGGGAAAATTATTCCTAAACTATTGGGAAACTTGATAAAGAAATAGCCCCCCAAGTGCCACCTTATTTAAATGCTTCCTGTGGGACGGCCTACATTTTAACTCCTCCCCTTTTGGAGACCAACGTTCTATATAGCAACATGACATTTACTAAACTCCTGCCCCACTCTCTGGGGTTATTGCCCCTTGGGTTATTGCCCATTCCCCATGAACTGTGAGTCTTAGGGATACTCCCTTCGGAGACCAGCACAAAAGCCATTGTCTACTTGCCCCAGTGCAGGGCAGGACAAAATCCCTGGCACTCATGCCCCAAGGGAGGGTAGTACCAAGCACAGAGCCGGTTGTCTATTGGTCGGCTACGTAGCGGCACTGACCCCCATTGCACACTGTACTTGCCTACACACCCCCCCCCCCAGTAGGTGCTGAAAGAACGGGAACAAAGTCATTGATCTATTTGCCCCAGTGGGTGACTAAAGGGAAAGTTAACTTTTAGCTGCTGATTTGCAATAACATAGGTGCCCAATTGCACAGGTCCAGTTGCCCGTAGCAACAAGTCAGCCGCCAGTTGATCAGTCTGCTACAAGTTAGATAATGAAAGCAGAGATCTGGTTGGTTGCTATGGGTAACTACACCGGTGCAATAGCACCTCTGCTAGTAAATAAGCCCCTCGCTGAGGTGGGAATTATCCCGGAAAGATCATTTTATTTATTTTTTGTGGTTTTGCATTATTTGCTTTTTTGTTTTGACTTTGCAGAAATGTCACATTTGAAATGATGGGTGGTTGCTAGGGCTAGTTACTGTGGCAACCAGCAGAATGATGAATCCAAAGAGTGGTGATACTTATGCAGGGCCTGTGGTACTGACCCATAATTCCAGTGTATTGGGGGGGGGCAGGGCCTGTGGTACTGACCCATAATGCCAGTGTATTGGGGGGGCAGGGCCTGTGGTACTGACCCATAATTCCAGTGTATTGGGGGGGGGGGCAGGGCCTGTGGTACTGACCCATAATGCCAGTGTATTGGGGGGGCAGGGCCTGTGGTACTGACCCATAATTCCAGTGTATTGGGGTGGGGCAGGGCCTGTGGTACTGACCCATAATTCCAGTGTATTGGGGTGGGGCAGGGCCTGTGGTACTGACCCATAATTCCAGTGTATGGGGGGGCAGGGCCTGTGGTACTGACCCATAATTCCAGTGTATTGGGGTGGGGCAGGGCCTGTGGTACTGACCCATAATTCCAGTGTATTGGGGGGGCAGGGCCTGTGGTACTGACCCATAATTCCAGTGTATGGGGGGGGGCAGGGCCTGTGGTACTGACCCATAATTCCAGTGTATTGGGGGGGGCAGGGCCTGTGGTACTGACCCATAATTCCAGTGTATGGGGGGGGGCAGGGCCTGTGGTACTGACCCATAATTCCAGTGTATTGGGGGGGGCAGGGCCTGTGGTACTGACCCATAATTCCAGTGTATGGGGGGGGGGGGGGGGGGGGCCTGTGGTACTGACCCATAATGCCAGTGTATGGGGGGGGGGGGGGCAGGGCCTGTGGTACTGACCCATAATTCCAGTGTATGGGGGGGGGGGGGTGGGGCCTGTGGTACTGACCCATAATTCCATGAGATGTGATCATGTGACTGCGGGCGGCCGTGCCCGGCTACTGACTGGCATTGCTGCGCCCCCTGCAGGTTGGGCACCTTCCCTTACAGAATGAGGCTCGAGTCTATGCAACGTCATTAGAGACTGATTCACTGCTGCTATTGGTCAGTTAGAACTCCCAGCATTCCCCTGGGCCAGTAATAGGCAGCGGGACCCTAGTACCCAGGACTGTGCCACACATTTGTGCCAACATATTGCTTAAGGGAGAAGTCCCCCTTTAGCTCCTGGGCTGTTCTCTTCCCCGTGGTCGGTACAGGGGAGGGGCTTGCTGCTAAGAAGCCAGTTGGACAGTTGGAGTCATGCAGCTGCACCTAAGCCCCGCCCATAACCTGACCATGGGAAAGAGAGCAGCCGAGCTCTGCCCCAGGGCAAGGGCAGGGGTTGGATTCTCTTACCCAGAAAGTGCCCCTAGTGGGGTTAATGCAAATGTGCCACCCCAAGTCTTCATTCCCTTTAAAGAACCCCTTTAACAGGTGCCCAGATGAGCAGCCAACTGGTGCCATATGTCCCCCCCCCCCCCCAAAACAAATCCTCCGATTGGATAAAGTGGTCGGAGGGGAGGGGACAAAATCTCATGTTAGCCATTGGGCTATACGGCTGTTTTGTAGCTTGTTCCCTTAAAGGGGCCCTGCACCTTTAAATTAACTCTCTGTGTGCCATAGACATTGATATTCTGAGACAATTTGCAATTGGTTTTCATTTTGTATTTTTGTGTGGTTTTCCCAGTTATTTTGTTGTTTTGTTCATCAGCTCTCCAGTTTGGGGGATCGATCAGGTATCTGGTTGCTAAGGTCTTGTTTACCGTAGCAACCAGGCAGTGGTTTGAATAGATGAATAGGGGAGGGGCTGAATAGAAAGATAAGGAATAAAAAGTAACAATAACAATAAAACTGGAGCCTCACAGGGCAATAGGGTTTGGCTGCCGGGGTCAGTGACCCCCATTTGAAAGCTGCAAAGAGTCAGAAGATGAAGGGAAATAATTTAAAAACTATAAAAAAATATATATAGCAAAGACCAATTGCAAAGTTGCTAGGAATAGGCCAAGGTGCACCGCCCCTTTAATGACCTCACTAGTCACATGATATCAGCGCTTGTGACAGATATCGGCAGACAAGCACTGAAAGGGTTAAACATTTAAAGAGACAGTACGTTCCCTATTTGTGGGCTGAGGATGCTGGGACTGTGCAACTGACGTGGGCCGGGGGGCTACTGACGTGGGCCGGGGGGCTACTGACGTGGGCCGGGGGGACATTTTAATGCATAAATTCTATTTTTATGGTGAAAGAGAAAATGTTGAAATTCTGAAATGTTTTTTTAAAAATAAAACCAACAATTGTAAGTGAATTTCCCTGTTCAGTCACTTTCTTCCCCTTTAAAGGACAAGTAAGAACTCAGTATTTACCATCTTCTGCCCCTCCTCTCTCTGTTACCCACGGGCATCACTGGCACCCCTCTTGCCCACCATGTGGTAACCCCCATTCCCCCAACTTTACCCATTACATTACATTAACATTTATTTATAAAGCGCCTACATACCCCGCAGCGCTGTACAATAAGTGGGTTACATACATTGGGCATACAGAGTAACATATAAAGCAATCAGTAACCGATACAGGAGGTGAAGGGAGCCCTGCCCAAAAGAGCTTACACTCTACAAGGAGTAACATATAAAGCAATCAGTAACCGATACAGGAGGGGAAGGGAGCCCTGCCCCAAAGAGCTTACACTCTACAAGGAGTAACATATAAAGCAATCAGTAACCGATACAGGAGGGGAAGAGAGCCCTGCCCCAAAGAGCTTACACTCTACAAGGAGTAACATATAAAGCAATCAGTAACTGATACAGGAGGGGAAGGGAGCCCTGCCCAAAAGAGCTTACACTCTACAAGGAGTAACATATACAGCAATCAGTAACCGATACAGGAGGGGAAGGGAGCCCTGCCCAAAAGAGCTTACACTCTACAAGGAGTAACATATACAGCAATCAGTAACCGATACAGGAGGGGAAGGGAGCCCTGCCCCAAAGAGCTTACACTCTACAAGGAGTAACATATACAGCAATCAGTAACCGATACAGGAGGGGAAGGGAGCCCTGCCCCAAAGAGCTTACACTCTACAAGGAGTAACATATACAGCAATCAGTAACCGATACAGGAGGGGAAGGGAGCCCTGCCCAAAAGAGCTTACACTCTACAAGGAGTAACATATAAAGCAATCAGTAACCGATACAGGAGGGGAAGAGGGCCCTGCCCAAAAGAGCTTACACTCTACAAGGAGTAACATATACAGCAATCAGTAACCGATACAGGAGGGGAAGGGAGCCCTGCCCCAAAGAGCTTACACTCTACAAGGAGTAACATATACAGCAATCAGTAACCGATACAGGAGGGGAAGAGAGCCCTGCCCCAAAGAGCTTACACTCTACAAGGAGTAACATATAAAGCAATCAGTAACCGATACAGGAGGGGAAGAGAGCCCTGCCCAAAAGAGCTTACACTCTACAAGGAGTAACATATACAGCAATCAGTAACCGATACAGGAGGGGAAGAGAGCCCTGCCCCAAAGAGCTTACACTCTACAAGGAGTAACATATACAGCAATCAGTAACCGATACAGGAGGGGAAGGGAGCCCTGCCCAAAAGAGCTTACACTCTACAAGGAGTAACATATAAAGCAATCAGTAACCGATACAGGAGGGGAAGGGAGCCCTGCCCTAAAGAGCTTACACTCTACAAGGAGTAACATATACAGCAATCAGTAACCGATACAGGAGGGGAAGGGAGCCCTGCCCAAAAGAGCTTACACTCTACAAGGAGTAACATATACAGCAATCAGTAACCGATACAGGAGGGGAAGGGAGCCCTGCCCAAAAGAGCTTACACTCTACAAGGAGTAACATATACAGCAATCAGTAACCGATACAGGAGGGGAAGGGAACCCTGCCCCAAAGAGCTTACACTCTACAAGGAGTAACATATACAGCAATCAGTAACCGATACAGGAGGGGAAGGGAGCCCTGCCCCAAAGAGCTTACACTCTACAAGGAGTAACATATACAGCAATCAGTAACCGATACAGGAGGGGAAGGGAGCCCTGCCCAAAAGAGCTTACACTCTACAAGGAGTAACATATAAAGCAATCAGTAACCGATACAGGAGGGGAAGGGAGCCCTGCCCCAAAGAGCTTACACTCTACAAGGAGTAACATATACAGCAATCAGTAACCGATACAGGAGGGGAAGGGAGCCCTGCCCAAAAGAGCTTACACTCTACAAGGAGTAACATATAAAGCAATCAGTAACCGATACAGGAGGGGAAGGGAGCCCTGCCCAAAAGAGCTTACACTCTACAAGGAGTAACATATACAGCAATCAGTAACCGATACAGGAGGGGAAGGGAGCCCTGCCCAAAAGAGCTTACACTCTACAAGGAGTAACATATACAGCAATCAGTAACCGATACAGGAGGGGAAGGGAGCCCTGCCCAAAAGAGCTTACACTCTACAAGGAGTAACATATACAGCAATCAGTAACCGATACAGGAGGGGAAGGGAACCCTGCCCCAAAGAGCTTACACTCTACAAGGAGTAACATATACAGCAATCAGTAACCGATACAGGAGGGGAAGGGAGCCCTGCCCCAAAGAGCTTACACTCTACAAGGAGTAACATATACAGCAATCAGTAACCGATACAGGAGGGGAAGGGAGCCCTGCCCAAAAGAGCTTACACTCTACAAGGAGTAACATATACAGCAATCAGTAACCGATACAGGAGGGGAAGGGAGCCCTGCCCCAAAGAGCTTACACTCTACAAGGAGTAACATATACAGCAATCAGTAACCGATACAGGAGGGGAAGGGAGCCCTGCCCCAAAGAGCTTACACTCTACAAGGAGTAACATATAAAGCAATCAGTAACCGATACAGGAGGGGAAGGGAGCCCTGCCCAAAAGAGCTTACACTCTACAAGGAGTAACATATAAAGCAATCAGTAACCGATACAGGAGGGGAAGGGAGCCCTGCCCAAAGAGCTTACACTCTACAAGGAGTAACATATACAGCAATCAGTAACCGATACAGGAGGGGAAGGGAGCCCTGCCCAAAAGAGCTTACAATCTACAAGGAGTAACATATAAAGCAATCAGTAACCCATATAAGAGGTGAAGGGAGCCCTGCCCAAAAGAGCTTACACTCTACAAGGAGTAACATATAAAGCAATCAGTAACCGATACAGGAGGGGAAGAGAGCCCTGCCCCAAAGAGCTTACACTCTACAAGGAGTAACATATAAAGCAATCAGTAACCGATACAGGAGGGGAAGGGAGCCCTGCCCCAAAGAGCTTACACTCTACAAGGAGTAACATATAAAGCAATCAGTAACCGATACAGGAGGGGAAGGGAGCCCTGCCCAAAAGAGCTTACACTCTACAAGGAGTAACATATAAAGCAATCAGTAACCGATACAAGAGGGGAAGGGAG
The DNA here is from genome assembly GCF_000004195.4 of Xenopus tropicalis. Lineage (NCBI taxonomy): Eukaryota > Metazoa > Chordata > Amphibia > Anura > Pipidae > Xenopus > Xenopus tropicalis. Next base: position 153,141,162 of record NC_030682.2, on the reverse strand, counting down.
CCCTGCCCAAAAGAGCTTACACTCTACAAGGAGTAACATATACAGCAATCAGTAACCGATACAAGAGGGGAAGGGAGCCCTGCCCAAAAGAGCTTACACTCTACAAGGAGTAACATATAAAGCAATCAGTAACCGATACAGGGGGGGAAGGGAGCCCTGCCCAAAAGAGCTTACACTCTACAAGGAGTAACATATAAAGCAATCAGTAACCGATACAAGAGGGGAAGGGAGCCCTGCCCAAAAGAGCTTACACTCTACAAGGAGTAACATATACAGCAATCAGTAACCGATACAGGAGGGGAAGGGAGCCCTGCCCAAAAGAGCTTACACTCTACAAGGAGTAACATATACAGCAATCAGTAACCGATACAGGAGGGGAAGGGAGCCCTGCCCCAAAGAGCTTACACTCTACAAGGAGTAACATATAAAGCAATCAGTAACCGATACAGGAGGGGAAGGGAGCCCTGCCCAAAAGAGCTTACACTCTACAAGGAGTAACATATAAAGCAATCAGTAACCGATACAGGAGGGGAAGGGAGCCCTGCCCAAAGAGCTTACACTCTACAAGGAGTAACATATACAGCAATCAGTAACCGATACAGGAGGGGAAGGGAGCCCTGCCCAAAAGAGCTTACAATCTACAAGGAGTAACATATAAAGCAATCAGTAACCCATATAAGAGGTGAAGGGAGCCCTGCCCAAAAGAGCTTACACTCTACAAGGAGTAACATATAAAGCAATCAGTAACCGATACAGGAGGGGAAGAGAGCCCTGCCCCAAAGAGCTTACACTCTACAAGGAGTAACATATAAAGCAATCAGTAACCGATACAGGAGGGGAAGGGAGCCCTGCCCCAAAGAGCTTACACTCTACAAGGAGTAACATATAAAGCAATCAGTAACCGATACAGGAGGGGAAGGGAGCCCTGCCCAAAAGAGCTTACACTCTACAAGGAGTAACATATAAAGCAATCAGTAACCGATACAGGAGGGGAAGGGAGCCCTGCCCAAAAGAGCTTACACTCTACAAGGAGTAACATATAAAGCAATCAGTAACCGATACAGGAGGGGAAGGGAGCCCTGCCCAAAAGAGCTTACACTCTACAAGGAGTAACATATACAGCAATCAGTAACCGATACAGGAGGGGAAGGGAGCCCTGCCCCAAAGAGCTTACACTCTACAAGGAGCAACATATAAAGCAATCAGTAACCGATACAGGGGGGGAAGGGAGCCCTGCCCAAAAGAGCTTACACTCTACAAGGAGTAACATATAAAGCAATCAGTAACCGATACAAGAGGGGAAGGGAGCCCTGCCCCAAAGAGCTTACACTCTACAAGGAGTAACATATAAAGCAATCAGTAACCGATACAGGAGGGGAAGAGGGCCCTGCCCAAAAGAGCTTACACTCTACAAGGAGAAAGGGCTGAGACACAAGGTGTGGGAATGGGCGGAGCTGGGAGAGGGGGGGCACAGGGTGTTGCTGAACTAGATTAGGGGAAGCCTCTCTGAATAAATGGGTATTTAGAGATCTCTTGAAGGCAGAGAGATTGGGGGAAAGTCTGACAGTTTGTGGGAGCGAATCCCAGAGAAGGGGGGCAGCCCTTGCACAGGCGTGTGTGTGAGTGTGTGAGGGGGGAATGGGAGGAGTTGGGGGGCAGGTCAGTAGGGGGGTAACAAGCGGGTTGGGTGGTACCTAGAGATGAGTTCAGAGATGTAGGGTGGGGGGGCAGAGTTATGGGCGGCTCTGTATGTGAGAGTCATTAGTTTGTATTTTATCCTGGATGGTAGGGGGAGCCAGTGCCAGGACTGGCAGAGTGGCATGGCAGGGGGACTGGCAGAGTGGCACGGCAGGGGGACTGGCAGAGTGGCACGGCAGGGGGACTGGCAGAGTGGCACGGCAGGGGGACTGGCAGAGCGGCACGGCAGGGGGACTGGCAGAGGGGCACGGCAGGGGGACTGGCAGAGGGGCACGGCAGGGGGACTGGCAGAGTGGCACGGCAGGGGGACTGGCAGAGTGGCACGGCAGGGGACTGGCAGAGGGGCACGGCAGGGGGACTGGCAGAGTGGCACGGCAGGGGGACTGGCAGAGGGGCACGGCAGGGGGATTGGCAGAGTGGCACGGCAGGGGGACTGGCAGAGGGGCACGGCAGGGGGATTGGCAGAGGGGCACGGCAGGGGGATTGGCAGAGTGGCACGGCAGGGGGACTGGCAGAGTGGCACGGCAGGGGGGCTGGCAGAGGGGCACGGCAGGGGGATTGGCAGAGTGGCACGGCAGAGGAGGAGCGGTTGGAGAGGTGTATGAGCCGGGCAGCAGTATTCATTATGGACTGGAGAGGGGACAGGCTTTGGAGGGGAAGGCCAATTAATAGGGAGTTACAGTAGTCCAGGCGGGATATTATAAGAGAGTGAATAAGGATTTTGGCAGCATCTTGGGTGATAAATGATCGGATTTTGGAGATATTTCTTAGGTGAAAGTGACATGATTTGATAAGTGATTGGATATGAGGGGGGAAGGACAGGGCAGAATCAGGGGGAACCCCAAGGCACCGGGCCTGGGAAGATGGGGTGATGGTAGAATTGTTACCGTTATAGATACCTCGGGAACAATGTGGGCGTTGGATGGGGGAAAGAGAACCAGTTCAGGCTCAGAGAGGGTTAATTTAAGGGAACAGTGGGACATCCAAGTGGAGATAGCGGCCAGGCAGGGAGAGACGCCAGTTAGAAGCTCTGGGTTGAGATCAGGAGAGGAAAGATAGATGTGAGTATCCCCAGCATAGAGGTGGGACTGACAGCCAAAAGAACTGATTAGTTTGCCCAGTGAGGAGGTATAGAGAGAAAATAGTAAGGGGCCCAGGGCAGAGCCTTGAGGAACCCCAACAGGGAGAGGCAGGGGAGAAGGGGATTCCCCATTGTAAGAGACACTGAGGGATCTGAGAGATAAGATGGAAACCAGGATAAGGCAGTGTCACGAAGGCCAAGAGAGCGGGGAGTCTGGGGGAGAAGAGGGGGATCCACAGTGTCAGAAGCAGCAGAGAGATCGAGAAGTATTAGTAGTGAGTAGTGTTTTTGGCTTTACCCATAATTCCACTGAGCTTCCCTCAGGGAGCCAGGTACCCGGCGTTGGTAGGGGGCACCCTGTGCTGGTAGGGGGTACCCGGCGTTGGTAGGGGGCACCCTGTGCTGGTAGGGGGTACCCGGCGTTGGTAGGGGGCACCCTGTGCTGGTAGGGGGTACCCGGCATTGGTAGGGGGTACCCGGCGTTGGTAGGGGGCACCCTGTGCTGGTAGGGGGTACCCTGTGCTGGTAGGGGGCACCCTGTGCTGGTAGGGGGTACCCAGCGTTGGTAGGGGGTACCCGGCATTGGTAGGGGGTACCCTGTGCTGGTAGGGGGTACCCGGCATTGGTAGGGGGTACCCTGTGCTGGTAGGGGGTACCCGGCATTGGTAGGGGGTACCCTGTGCTGGTAGGGGGCACCCTGTGCATGTGGGGCAGGGGGGTCCCAGATGGTACATGAGCTCTGTACCCCTGTGGGTGCTCTGGGACCACTGGCTGTGATACAGCAACTACAACTCCTGGGGCCCCAAGGGTAATTATTCTACTGGCCATATAATGCCCTAGGGGCCCCCCTGCAGCCAGGTGCCTGGGTTAGAGAAGGGGGGCAGCATTAATCCATCTCAGCCACCCTGTTGTTCAACTTCAACTCCCAGCACCCTCGCACAACCGTAACATTGCAGTTGGACAAATCTGAGCAATGCAACCCCCCCGGCCGATGCCCCCCTGTGACCCCACATGTACTTACCTCCAACCCTCAGACTGGGGCAAAGGGGGGGGGGGGGGGCAAAGGCAAAAGCAAGGAGAACAGATAAAATGCACTATTCAAACAATCAGGGCTCACAGGCAGTCTGGGTTTTGGTTGCCAGGGACACAGGCCATTAGCAACCACTTAGCATTAGTAGTTAACAGATGGAGGGAGGCAGGAAGGAAAGGCAAATGGTTCTGTCCGGGTCCCGTGCAACCAACAACTGCCCCATCGTGAGTTTATTTGGGGCAAATAGTATCACTGCACCCACTGGGGTACAATTACACTCACTCTAGAGACCCCCCCGCATTCAGTTTGGGTGGAGCCCCCTTCAGGCTGATTTATATGCGCTGGGGGTCCCTCCATCAGGCCATAGACTTTGACATGAGCCCCCAGACCAGACAATGCCCCCATTAGCATCTCAAGGGGAGACTCCCACTCACAAAGGCAGAGAAAGTTTTTTGCCCCCTGGGGGGTAGAATCACTAGGCGAGGGCTGATCAATAGAAATGTTTATGTGTGTGTAAAGCAAAACAACCTCTAGTTGGGGGGGGGGGGGCAGAAAGCTATTCCTGCCCTGAAGAGCTTGCAGTTAGAGCACTTGTATTGGCTGCCATATTGCCCCTGCCAGCAGCCGGGGTACCCCAGTCACATCTGTAGGGCCCCCCTATATACCTTGTAGCACTGTACAATAAAGATTGGGCATTCTGGGGGCCCCCTAGCTCTCTGCCCCCCACAGTGGCTGAGGAAGGGCAGATTTCATTGCCCTCTGTCACAGATTGGGGCAAATCCCCTACATGCCAATCGGGCACAATGGGCAGTAAGGCGCCTGGTATTTATACTGGCAATGCCCCACTGATTCCTTTCTGCTTCTGCGGGTAACACTGTGGGGCAGTTTAGTGATCGGGGGACCCCCAGGGTCAGTATATATAGTAACATAGTAACATAGTAAGTTAGGTTGAAAAAAGACATACGTCCATCACATTCAACCATAATGCCTATATATAACCTGCCTATATAGTAAGTACCCCCCTTTTGCTCAGAGCTGTGTAAATTCCCAGGTTTTATAATCATTTGCCCCCCCCCCCCCGCTATAATGGGCCCTGGTACGGGGCCCCCCACTATCGACCCCTAAAATTCACTTCTCCAATGGAACCAGTGTTTCAGCCCCTCCTCCTCTGTCTCCCTATATCCCTCTGCCCCTTCCCCTGGGGATTGGCCCTGGGGGTTTCAGGGAACTTGTATATGCAGAGCCCAAAATATAGGTTCAGCAATGTAGGTGGGTAGGTAGGTTAGTAGGTAGGTGGCACTATATACTGGTACTTACACTGGCACTATATACAGGTACTTACCCTGGCATTATATACAGGTACTTACCGTTACACTATATACAGGTACTTACCCTGGCATTATATACAGGTACTTACCGTTACACTATATACAGGTACTTACCGTTACACTATATACAGGTACTTACCCTGGCACTATATACAGGTACTTACCGTTACACTATATACAGGTACTTACCGTTACACTATATACAGGTACTTACCGTTACACTATATACAGGTACTTACCGTTACACTATATACAGGTACTTACCGTTACACTATATACTGGTACTTACACTGGCACTATATACAGGTACTTACCGTTACACTATATACAGGTACTTACCGTTACACTATATACAGGTACTTACCCTGGCACTATATACAGGTACTTACCCTGGCATTATATACAGGTACTTACCGTTACACTATATACAGGTACTTACACTGGCACTATATACAGGTACTTACCGTTACACTATATACAGGTACTTACCCTGGCACTATATACAGGTACTTACCCTGGCACTATATACAGGTACTTACCCTGGCACTATATACAGGTACTTACCCTGGCACTATATACAGGTACTTACCGTTACACTATATACAGGTACTTACCGTTACACTATATACAGGTACTTACCCTGGCACTATATACAGGTACTTACCGTTACACTATATACAGGTACTTACCGTTACACTATATACAGGTACTTACCCTGGCACTATATACAGGTACTTACCGTTACACTATATACAGGTACTTACCCTGGCACTATATACAGGTACTTACCGTTACACTATATACAGGCACTTACCGTTACACTATATACAGGTACTTACCCTGGCACTATATACAGGTACTTACCCTGGCATTATATACAGGTACTTACCGTTACACTATATACAGGTACTTACACTGGCACTATATACAGGTACTTACCGTTACACTATATACAGGTACTTACCGTTACACTATATACAGGTACTTACCGTTACACTATATACAGGTACTTACCCTGGCACTATATACAGGTACTTACCGTTACACTATATACAGGTACTTACACTGGCACTATATACAGGTACTTACCGTTACACTATATACAGGTACTTACCGTTACACTATATACAGGTACTTACCGTTACACTATATACAGGTACTTACCCTGGCACTATATACAGGTACTTACCCTGGCACTATATACAGGTACTTACCGTTACACTATATACAGGTACTTACCGTTACACTATATACAGGTACTTACACTGGCACTATATACAGGTACTTACCGTTACACTATATACAGGTACTTACCCTGGCACTATATACAGGTACTTACCGTTACACTATATACAGGTACTTACCCTGGCACTATATACAGGTACTTACCGTTACACTATATACAGGTACTTACCCTGGCACTATATACAGGTACTTACCGTTACACTATATACAGGTACTTGTAGTGACAATTCTGCCAGTGGGCCGCCCCTATACCTTGCCCCGCCCCCTGCAGGGCTCCTACACTGCGGGATTCGCCTGGGAGAGGAACTCATTTACATAATAAAGCGGGGGCGGGGCTCTGCCAGACTCTATGAAAGGCTCCGCACAGCCGGTACCGCGCCATTGGATGTAACAGAACGGACCGGGGCACCGACATGTCTTTTGGGCTTCACCCATGGGATCCGGCCTTCCTGCCCCCCCAGCCCCCCAGCATGGAGAAGAAATCCGCCCCAGCAGCAGCCAACAGGGCGACCCTTCCTCCCTCCCCCAAGGGGGACAGTGAGGGGCCCCGGGAGCCCGACTCCTCCGCCGATTGGAAGAAGAAGAAGAAGAAGAAGAGCTACCAGCGCTACGCGAAGCCCCCCTACTCCTACCTGGCCATGATTGCCCTGGTCATACAGAACTGCCCCGAGAAGAGGCTCAAACTCTCCCAGGTAACGGGGCGCACTGTACCCACATTCAGGGGTGGGGGGGGGCAGATCCTGAGGCTGCTGGGGGTAGTTCTGTGTGTTTATGGTGGTCTATTCCCAAAGTGTAGGGGTCTCTAACATTCCTTGGGTGTGGGGCCCAGTAACTTCGGGGTATTTGTGTATTTAATGCCCCTTGGGCCCCTCCATGGCCGAGTGTTCTGCTGAGCTAATGGGGCCCCGGGCTGCAGGGAGTTGCCCCAATATAAGATGCCAAATACTGGCGCAGGGTTGCCCTAGCGGAGTTACATGGGGTAACCAATCAGGTGCTTCATTGCATTGGTTTAACTGCACACGGCTGATCTAAGTCTGTAGCTGATTGGCTGGTGGGTCACTAACCCCTGTATCTGCCCCAGTGATCATTTTATTATTATAGTCACATAGTTATAGCTTCCCCTTTATACATACATGAACCTCCCCTGCCAACCAACTCCCTGTACCCTCAGTGGCATAATGATCTGCCAACCAACTCCCTGTACCCTCAGTAGCATAATGATCTGCCCAACCAACTCCCTGTACCCTCAGTGGCATAATGATCTGCCAACCAACTCCCTGTACCCTCAGTGGCATAATGATCTGCCAACCAACTCCCTGTACCCTCAGTGGCATAATGATCTGCCCAACCAACTCCCTGTACCCTCAGTGGCATAATGATCTGCCAACCAACTCCCTGTACCCTCAGTGGCATAATGATCTGCCCAACCAACTCCCTGTACCCTCAGTGGCATAATGATCTGCCCAACCAACTCCCTGTACCCTCAGTGGCATAATGATCTGCCCAACCAACTCCCTGTACCCTCAGTGGCATAATGATCTGCCAACCAACTCCCTGTACCCTCAGTGGCATAATGATCTGCCCAACCAACTCCCTGTACCCTCAGTGGCATAATGATCTGCCAACCAACTCCCTGTACCCTCAGTGCATAATGATCTGCCAACCAACTCCCTGTACCCTCAGTGGCATAATGATCTGCCAACCAACTCCCTGTACCCCCAGTGGCATAATGATCTGCCAACCAACTCCCTGTACCCTCAGTGGCATAATGATCTGCCAACCAACTCCCTGTACTCTCAGTGGCATAATGATCTGCCCAACCAACTCCCTGTACCCTCAGTGGCATAATGATCTGCCCAACCAACTCCCTGTACCCTCAGTGGCATAATGATCTGCCAACCAACTCCCTGTACCCTCAGTGGCATAATGATCTGCCAACCAACTCCCTGTACCCTCAGTGGCATAATGATCTGCCAACCAACTCCCTGTACCCTCAGTGGCATAATGATCTGCCAACCCAACTCCCTGTACCCTCAGTGCATAATGATCTGCCAACCAACTCCCTGTACCCTCAGTGGCATAATGATCTGCCAACCAACTCCCTGTACCCTCAGTGGCATAATGATCTGCCAACCAACTCCCTGTACCCTCAGTGGCATAATGATCTGCCAACCAACTCCCTGTACCCTCAGTGGCATAATGATCTGCCCAACCAACTCCCTGTACCCTCAGTGGCATAATGATCTGCCCAACCAACTCCCCCTGTACCCTCAGTGGCATAATGATCTGCCCAACCAACTCCCTGTACCCTCAGTGGCATAATGATCTGCCCAACCAACTCCGCCTGTACCCTCAGTGGCATAATGATCTGCCAACCAACTCCCTGTACCCTCAGTGGCATAATGATCTGCCCAACCAACTCCCTGTACCCTCAGTGGCATAATGATCTGCCAACCAACTCCCTGTACCCTCAGTGGCATAATGATCTGCCAACCAACTCCCTGTACCCTCAGTGGCATAATGATCTGCCCAACCAACTCCCTGTACCCTCAGTGGCATAATGATCTGCCCAACCAACTCCCTGTACCCTCAGTGGCATAATGATCTGCCAACCAACTCCCTGTACCCTCAGTGGCATAATGATCTATAAGGAACTCCTCTGTGACTTAAAATATCCTTATATATTACACTAGGGGGTACATAATTCACTATATATTATAAGGAACTCCTCTGTGACTTATAATATCCTTATATTTTACACTAGGGGGTACATAATTCACTATATATTATAAGGAACTCCTCGGGGACTTATAATATCCTTATATTTTACACTAGGGGGTACATAATTCACTATATATTATAAGGAACTCCTCTGTGACTTATAATATCCTTATATTTTACACTAGGGGGTACTTTATTCACTATATATTATAAGGAACTCCTCGGGGACTTATAATATCCTTATATTTTACACTAGGGGGTACTTTATTCACTATATATTATAAGGAACTCCTCTGTGACTTATAATATCCTTATATTTTACACTAGGGGGCACTTTATTCACTATATATTATAAGGAACTCCTCGGGGACTTATAATATCCTTATATTTTACACTAGGGGGTACTTTATTCACTATATATTATAAGGAACTCCTCTGTGACTTATAATATCCTTATATTTTACACTAGGGGGTACATTATTCACTATATATTATAAGGAACTCCTCGGGGACTTATAATATCCTTATATTTTACACTAGGGGGTACATAATTCACTACATATTATAAGGAACTCCTTGGGGACTTATAATATCCTTATATTTTACACTAGGGGGTACATAATTCACTATATAGCAGCTAACTATACAGGGTAATGTTCCCTCTCTGGCAGAAATTCCAATCTCGCCATTGCCTGGGGGGGAGGAACTGATATTCTATAAATCTTTATACTACAGACCAGTAGAGGAAGGTGGGGGGGCTGTGTTTATACCCCACACAGGGGCAATTTGTATTACACATCCGCAGGCTCTTTGTGTTGCCCACTGACAGCGCATAACAAAACCCCCACACAATGAGCAGGTGGAGTCGTGCCCCCCCCCGGGGAATGGGTTCCAGGTATCACTGTGAATACCCCAGGTACAGACAGGCCCCTCCCTGAGTCATACTGACTGTAACAACACTGCCCCCCCCCCCGGTGTGGCCCCTCATGTACATATCAGTGGGGCTGTTGTGCTTTTCTCACTGAGCAGGGAAAGATACAGTCCTGCCCCTTTGTCATTCCTTATTTTATATCAGGGCGGAGGGGGCTACATCCAATGGGTGGGGGGCCCTAGTTCCAATGAGCGGGGAGGGGGCTACATCCAATGGGTGGGGGGCCCTAGTTCCAATGAGCAGGGAGGGGGCTACATCCAATGGGTGGGGGGCCCTAGTTCCAATGAGCGGGGAGGGGGGTAGTTGCAATAGATGGGGGGCCCTAGTTCCAATGAGTGGGGAGGGGGGTAGTTGCAATGGGTGGGGGGGCCCTAGTTCCAGTGAGTGGGGAGGGGGGTAGTTGCAATGGGTGGGGGGGCCCTAGTTCCAATGAGTGGGGAGGGGGCTACATCCAATTGGTGGGGGGCCCTAAGTTCCAATGAGCGGGGAGGGGGCTACATCCAATGGGTGGGGGGCCCTAGTTCCAATGAGCGGGGAGGGGGGTAGTTGCAATAGATGGGGGGCCCTAGTTCCAATGAGTGGGGAGGGGGGTAGTTGCAATGGGTGGGGGGCCCTAGTTCCAGTGAGTGGGGAGGGGGGTAGTTGCAATGGGTGGGGGGCCCTAGTTCCAATGAGTGGGGGAGGGGGGTAGTTGCAATGGGTGGGGGGCCCTAGTTCCAATGACTGGGGGGCTAGTTCCAATGAGTGGGTAGGGGGTAGTTGCAATGAGTGGGTAGGGGGTAGTTGCAATGAGTGGGGGGCCCTAGTTCCAATGAGCGGGGAGGGGGCTACATCAAATGGGTGGGGGGCCCTAGTTCCAATGAGCGGGGAGGGGGCTACATCCAATTGGTGGGGGCCCTACTTCCAATGAGCGGGGAGGGGGCTACATCCAATTGGTGGGGGGCCCTAGTTCCAATGAGTGGGGAGGGGGGTAGTTGCAATGGGTGGGGGGCCCTAGTTCCAATGACTGGGGGGGCTAGTTCCAATGAGTGGGTAGGGGGTAGTTGCAATGAGTGGGTAGGGGGTAGTTGCAATGAGTGGGTAGGGGGTAGTTGCAATGAGTGGGGGGCCCTAGTTCCAATGAGTGGGGAGGGGGCTAGTTCCAATGAGTGGGTAGGGGGCTAGTTCCTATGAGTGGGGGGCCCTAGTTCCAATGAGTGGGTAGGGGGCTAGTTCCAATGAGTGGGTAGGGGGTAGTTGCAATGAGTGGGTAGGGGGCTAGTTCCAATGAGTGGGGGGGCTAGTTCCAATGACTGGGGGGGCTAGTTCCAATGAGTGGGTAGGGGGTAGATCCAAGGGGTGGGGGGGCCCTAGTTCCAATGAGTGGGGGGGCTAGTTCCAATGAGTGGGGGGCTAGTTCCAATGAGTGGGCAGGGGATAGATCCAAGGGGTGGGGGGCCCTAGTTCCAATGAGTTGGGGGGACCTAGTTCCAATGAGGGGAGTGTAACTACCCCTGGGCACTCAGCACTGTAACTACCCCTGGGCACTCAGCACTGTAACTACCCCATGGCACTCAGCACTGTAACTACCCCTGGGCACTCAGCACTGTAACTACCCCTGGGCACTCAGCACTGTAACTACCCCTGGGCACTCAGCACTGTAACTACCCCTGGGCACTCAGCACTGTAACTACCCCATGGCACTCAGCACTGTAACTACCCCTGGGCACTCAGCGCTGTAACTACCCCTGGGCACTCAGCGCTGTAACTACCCCTGGGCACTCAGCACTGTAACTACCCCATGGCACTCAGCACTGTAACTACCCCTGGGCACTCAGCGCTGTAACTACCCCTGGGCACTCAGCACTGTAACTACCCCTGGGCACTCAGCACTCTAACTACCCCTGGGCACTCAGCGCTGTAACTACCCCTGGGCACTCAGCGCTGTAACTGCCCCTGGGCACAATGGGCAGACCTCTCATTGCATCTTCTTGTTCCAGATCCTGCAGGACATCAGCTCTTTGTTTCCGTTCTTCAAAGGAAATTACCAGGGTTGGAAGGATTCCATTCGGCACAATTTGTCTTCCAATGACTGTTTCAGAAAGGTGAGTGTGGGGTTTGTGTGGGAGGGTAAGTGACTGTGTGCTGGGTGGGCTCTAAACATATCCTGGTCTATATGTATAAGTAAAACTGTCCACATCTTCCCCTACTGTCTCCATCTTGTCCTACTGTCTCCATCTTGTCCTACTGTCTCCATCTTGCCCTACTGTCTCCATCTTGTCCTACTGTCTCCATCTTGTCCTACTGTCTCCATCTTGCCCTCCTGTCCCCATCTTCCCTACTGTCTCCATCTTGTCCTACTGTCTCCATCTTGTCCTACTGTCCCCATCTTGCCCTACTGTCCCCATCTTCCCTACTGTCCCCATCTGGCCCTACTGTCTCCATCTTGCCCTACTGTCTCTATCTTGCCCTACTGTCCCCATCTTGCCCTACTGTCTCCATCTTATCCTACTGTCCCCATCTTGCCCTACTGTTTCCATCTTATCCTACTGTCTCCATCTTGCCCTACTGTCTCCATCTTGCCCTACTGTCTCCATCTTGCCCTGCTGTCTCTATCTTGCCCTACTGTCCCCATCTTGCCCTACTGTCTCCATCTTGTCCTACTGTCTCCATCTTGCCCTACTGTCTCCACCTTGCTGTACTGTCTCCATCTTGCCCTACTTTCCCCATCTTGTCCTACTGTCTCCATCTTGTCCTACTGTCTCCATCTTGCCCTACTGTCTCCATCTTGCCCTACTGTCTCCATCTTGCCCTACTGTCTCCATCTTGCCCTACTGTCCCCATCTTGTCCTACTGTCTCCATCTTGCACTACTGTCTCCATCTTGCCCTACTGTCTCCATCTTGTCCTACTGTCTCCATCTTGTCCTACTGTCTCCACCTTGCTGTACTGTCTCCATTTTGCCCTACTGTCTCCATCTGCCCTACTGTCTCCATCTTGCCCTACTGTCTCCATCTTGTCCTACTGTCTCCATCTTGCCCTACTGTCTCCATCTTCCCTACTGTCTCCATCTTGTCCTACTGTCTCCATCTTGTCCTACTGTCTCCATCTTGCCCTACTGTCCCCATCTTGCCCTACTGTCTCCATCTGGCCCTACTGTCTCCATCTTCCCCTACTGTCTCCATCTTGTCCTACTGTCTCCATCTTGCCCTGCTGTGTCCGTCTTGTCCTACTGTCTCCATCTTGCCCTGCTGTGTCCATCTTGTCCTACTTTCCCCATCTTGTCCTACTGTCTCCATCTTGTCCTACTGTCTCCATCTTGTCCTACTGTCTCCATCTTGTCCTACTGTCTCCATCTTGTCCTACTGTCTCCATCTTGCCTTACTGTCTCCATCTTGCCCTACTGTCTCCGTCTTGTCCTACTTTCCCCATCTTGTCCTCCTGTCTCCATCTTGTCCTACTGTCTGTCTTGTCCTACTGTCTCCATCTTGCCCTACTGTCTCCATCTTGTCCTACTGTCTCCATCTTGTCCTACTGTCTCCGTCTTGTCCTACTGTCTCCATCCTGCCCTACTTTCCCCATCTTGCCCTACTTTCCCCATCTTGCCCTACTGTCTCCATCTTGCCCTGCTATCTCCACCTTGCTGTACTGTCTCCATCTTGCCCTACTGTCTCCATCTTGCCCTACTGTCTCCATCTTGTCCTACTGTCTCCATCTTCCCCTACTGTCTCCATCTTGCCCTACTGTCTCCATCTTGCCCTGCTGTCTCCATCTTGCCCTACTGTCTCCATCTTGTCCTACTGTCTCCATCTTGCCCTGCTGTGTCCGTCTTGTCCTACTTTCCCCATCTTGCCCTACTTTCCCCATCTTGCCCTACTGTCTCCATCTTGCCCTACTTTCCCCATCTTGTCCTACTGTCTCCATCTTGTCCTACTGTCTCCATCTTGTCCTACTGTCTCCGTCTTGTCCTACTGTCTCCATCTTGTCCTACTGTCTCCGTCTTGTCCTACTGTCTCCATCCTGCCCTACTTTCCCCATCTTGCCCTACTGTCTCCATCTTGCCCTGCTATCTCCACCTTGCTGTACTGTCTCCATCTTGCCCTACTGTCTCCATCTTGCCCTACTGTCTCCATCTTGCCCTACTGTCTCCATCTTGTCCTACTGTCTCCATCTTGCCCTACTGTCTCCATCTTGCCCTACTGTCCCCATCTTGTCCTACTGTCTCCATCTTGCCCTACTGTCCCCATCTTGTCCTACTGTCCCCATCTTGCCCTACTTTCCCCATCTTGCCCTACTGTCCCCATCTTGCCCTACTGTCTCCATCTTGTCCTACTGTCTCCATATTGCCCTACTGTCCCCATCTTGCCCTACTGTCCCCATCTTGCCCTACTGTCTATGGGGCCTCGGTTACCACTGGAAAGGGTTTAGATGACCGTTGCCCATTAGCCAATGTGTGTCTGACGCTCTTTTTTTCTGTTTCTTTACAGGTTCTGAAGGATCCACTGAAGCCACAGGCCAAAGGCAACTACTGGACCGTAGATGTGACCCGGATCCCCCCGGATGCTCTGAAGCTCCAGAACACGGCAGTGACCCGGCAAGACCTGTTCCCCCTGGACTTGGCCCCTTACATCCTACATGGGCAGCCCTACAGGGAGAGGCATTCGGCCAATCACACGAGGGAACACACTACCCCCAGGATGGAGCTCAAAGTTGCCCCCCAGATCCCAGTGTCAGACCCTGCTGTCAGTTTTCCCATGATCCTATGGAATCTCCCTACATCCTACACAAAGTGTGTGGCCCCCAATGTAGTGGCCCCTCCAAGCGTCCATCCACTGCTATTGTACTCCAACTTCCCTTCTATTTCTATCTATAACTACCTGCCCCCACCCTATGGCAGCCCCGTGTACTCGGCCTCCAGCCTGCACCCCCAAATCCCTCTCACCCCCAGACCCCCAGAGCTGAAGAATCCCCCCAGTGACTTCCCCCCCAACAAGACAGTGTTTGACATCCCAGTCTATAGTAGTCGCCCAGGCCTGGTCGCTAGCCCGGGTTTGTTCAGCCCCCACTTGGCTGCTGCCACTTCCCCCCTCCTGGGTTACAGGCCCTCTGGGCTATGAGGGGGCAGGTAGCCATGGGCAGTTGGACTATATGACTATGTGCGTGGCTATATGTGCCCCCGGCTGTGCCCCCGGGCACCCTTGTATATATTTCCCTTGCTGAATTTTATTTTTGTACTTTCGCAAATCTTTATAAATTGCCCTTATTTTTGCATAAACCCCTTGTTTTCTGCCCTTATTGTATTGCCCCTAATCAGAGCGGATCAGCCAATAGCAGCTGGTGATGCAATGGCCTCGTCCAACCAATCTCCTGTGTTCTTGCTGGCAGAGCAATAGGGCTCATCTTGTCCCAGCTGGACAGAGAGAAATGAGAGATGGTTAGATTGGCCCATACAATTGGGTTGGTAAGATTGGCCCATACAATTGGGTTGGTCAGATTGGCCCATACAATTGGGTTGGTCAGATTGGCCCATACAATTGGGTTGGTCAGATTGGCCCATACAATTGGGTTGGTCAGACTGGCCCATACAATTGGGTTGGTCAGATTGGCCCATACAATTGGGTTGGTCAGATTGGCCCATACAATTGGGTTGGTCAGACTGGCCCATACAATTGGGTTGGTCAGATTGGCCCATACAATTGGGTTGGTCAGATTGGCCCATACAATTGGGTTGGTCAGATTGGCCCATACAATTGGGTTGGTCAGATTGGCCCATACAATTGGGTTGGTCAGACTGGCCCATACAATTGGGTTGGTCAGATTGGCCCATACAATTGGGTTGGTCAGATTGGCCCATACAATTGGGTTGGTCAGATTGGCCCATACAATTGGGTTGGTCAGATTGGCCCATACAATTGGGTTGGTCAGATTGGCTCATACAATTGGGTTGGTAAGATTGGCTCATACAATTGGGTTGGTTAGATTGGGCCATACAATTGGGTTGGTTAGATTGGGCCATACAATTGGGTTGGTTAGATTGGGCCATACAATTGGGTTGGTAAGATTGGCCCATACAATTGGGTTGGTTAGATTGGCCCATACAATTGGGTTGGTTAGATTGGGCCATACAATTGGGTTGGGTAGATTGGGCCATACAATTGGGTTGGTTAGATTGGGCCATACAATTGGGTTGGTCAGATTGGCCCATACAATTGGGTTGGTAAGATTGGCCCATACAATTGGGTTGGTTAGATTGGGCCCATACAATTGGGTTGGTTAGATTGGGCCATACAATTGGGTTGGTTAGATTGGGCCCATATTGGGCCAGTATTTCTCACAGAAAAGTATTGCAGTAACACGTGTTTATTCCTTTTGTGTGTGTGTTGGAACAGAACAAAAACGGGAGGAAAAAAAGCAAATTGGGCATAATGGGGCTGATTCACTAAAGTGCGTTAAACCGAGCGCTATTTATAGCATGCGTTAAAATTGTTATCGCGTCTAATTTTTCGCGCCTTTATGCACGATTCACTAAAAGGATGTTTGCGTTAATTTACGTGCGATGCTGCGTTATTTTTGTCTTGAAGACTATTTTCATGCGGTATTTAACGGAACGCGCTCTAATCAACGCGCCACGTATAAATAGTCGCCGCGTGTGAAAAAACGCCACGTTAGCCATACGCGCCACGTTAGCCATTTTAGTGTCATTCCTGCGCGCTAATTAACGCACGCGGTAATACTGTAGTGAATCGCACGCTAATTGTCTTTTTTAACGCAAAAAAGCGTCCAATAAAAATGAACGCACTTTAGTGAATCAGCCCTAATGGGTCTCACAAAACATTAACAAATTATTGGCCCCCTTTCCAAATTGAGGATAAATAAGATTGTTTGAAACATGTGATGCTCCCCCCCCCCCCCGGGGCAAGTAATGGGGGGGCAATATAAACACCGGAGAGCAGATAAAAAGGAGAGAAGTTCCCTATTGCCCCACAGGGCAACTCTGTCACCGACTTCAGCACCAAATGGAGGTACATTGCCCGGGCCCCAATCTCCTCCCCTCCCAGCTTCCCAGAATTCCAAGCTCCTGAACATGGAATTAACCATTAGAGGGATTCCTGTAGGCGGAGTTATCTCCAGATTCCGTATGGAGGGAAGTCCTGTAACTGCCCTGCCCCCGCCCCCCAATCCTTCAGCAGAGAATCTCCTCCCAAAAATACCTGCCCCTTCCTTGGAATTGTCACATGTAACACTTTACTAAAGCTGGGGCATGGCTACTGATTTACCCGATGGCTACTAAAGCTGGGGCATGGCTACTGATTTACCCGATGGCTACTAAAGCTGGGGCATGGCTACTGATTTACCCGATGGCTACTAAAGCTGGGGCATGGCTACTGATTTACCTGATGGCTACTAAAGCTGGGGCACGGCTACTGATTTACCCGATGGCTACTAAAGCTGGGGCACGGCTACTGATTTACCCGATGGCTACTAAAGCTGGGGCACGGCTACTGATTTACCCAATGGCTACTAAAGCTGGGGCATGGCTACTGATTTACCTGATGGCTACTAAAGCTGGGGCATGGCTACTGATTTACCTGATGGCTACTAAAGCTAGGACATGGCTACTGATTTACCTGATGGCTACTAAAGCTAGGACATGGCTACTGATTTACCTGATGGCTACTAAAGCTGGGGCACGGCTACTGAGTTACCTGATGGCTACTAAAGCTGGGGCACGGCTACTGAGTTACCTGATGGCTACTAAAGCTGGGGCATGGCTACTGAGTTACCTGATGGCTACTAAAGTTGGGACATGGCAATTGATTTACCCGATGGCTACTAAAGCTGGGGCATGGCTACTGACTCACCGCCTGGTCAGGCAGCCTTAGAGGAACGCAGGACAGCTTTGATCTGAGAGGTTAATATAAAGTGGAACTTGGTGGGTATCGGGGGTCTCGGGCTCAGTCGTTGCCCAGTCGTTGGGCAGAAGGTGAATTTCTGGAGGAGAGCGGAGAAGAAGAGGAAAATCTCCATCCGGGCCAAACTCACCCCCAGGCACTCGCGCTTCCCTGCAAAAATCACAGTGTCAGGATCTGCCTTCACTCATATCCTGTGGGGCTGTCTGTAACAGGAAGTGCATCTCTCTGGTAGCCATGTGACTGCCTCTACTTCCTTTCTGAGGAAAAACAGCAGCCCTGTCTCACTTTATGGCAGGGATCCTACATATATAATGGTGGGGTGGTAGGTGGGGCAGGGAAATGAATTGGTACCGGGGTGGGGGCAATCTGGGCTCAAAACATCATTACTCCCCTGTTTTATAAACAAGAGTTTGTAGTAGGGGGGGCTCAAGTAATTACCCCCCCATCAGCTTGATGACTGGATTTAGCCGGCAGGGGGGCTTTATATAAAATGTTTTATCCCCTATACGGGCACCCCGGGCAGGTGCTTTTGGGGGTTTATATAGAAAATATGGCCCTGAATAGAGCGGGGCAGGGAGGCAAATACTAAAGGGGGTAACTATTTGGGGCTTACAGGGGGGCGGGCCTTGTGATGTCACTGAATAGGTGGGAACAGCGGTGATGTCACAGAATGGGAGGAGCATGGCCAAGTTCACCCCGCCCACCCCATGGGCTTTGGACCAAGCCGCACATCACTAGCAGGAATTGTATCATCAGAACAAATAAGCTCAGTTTCTGGCAGTGGCGCCGAATGAGCCCAAATGGGTAAAACTCAGGTCCTGGGAATGTATTTATCATTCACATCGTTTATTATTTACCCCCATAACCTCCAGTCTGTGAGTGTGGCCCAGGTTCTGTTGGAGAATTTTGGGCCCCCTCTGGTCCTGTACAAAAAGGTTCTGACCCACCTTGTAGCCAATACTCACCTGCAGAAAATGCCATGAAAGCCGGCTTTGCCCGGAACTGCCCCTTCTCATCCAGAAAATGCCCCGGGTTGAACTCATCGGGGGTCTCCCACTGGGTCGGGTCGAACAGCACCGAGGAGAGGTACGGGATGACCCGGGTGCCCTGTCAGAGACCAATACAGCCGGGTCACATGGGGGGGTCAGTGTTACACTGAGGAACTGTCGGACTGGGATACCGGTACCATTTACTACATTTCTATCTCATGCCAATTAGTGGCCCTGGAGGCCCAGGGGCCCAATGCTCCCATTCTATTGGTAGGAAGGTGCAACTAATTAGTTAGGGTTACTTTGCCTTTAAGTACCACTGATCCCAACACTGGGAATTACACAGAGGTGCCCTATGCCAGACCCCGTGCCCCCGGGGCCCAATAACCCCCCATAAGCGCTGGGCCCATTCCCGGCTGCTCTGTACCTTATGGAGGGTAAATCCTTGGAACTCGGTGTCTTTACTGAGCGCATGATAGAACCCTGTAGGCGCCAGATCCAGGTGCCTCTGCAGCTCATGAATCACAGCGTTGGTGTAAGGCAAGTGGGGCCGGTCGCTGAGCCCTGGGGGGCGCTGGGACCCCGTCACATCATCGATCTCTTGCTGCACCTTGGCTGGGGGAGAGTCAGACACAAACAGATTAGTGGGGAGCCATGTGATTGGCCTCTAGGGGTCCCCATAGTGTCTCTCTAACCTCGTTGGGGCCTAGAGCTGCAGTTCAGATGCGCCTGGGGGCCCCACATATGATACAGAGGTATGTAGAGAAGGGAGAACTCTTCCTATCCAATGGCTGAACTGACCCCTGAGCCCATTCGGAAGGTTTGCTGCCCGCCCAACCGCTAGGTTTGCTGCCTGCCCCATTTGTGCACCTGGTGGGCCTCCATTTAGTGTCCTTCATCTGCTATTGTCCTCCTCCTCCTCTGCTGCCCTCACGTTGCCTCAAAGCCCTTTCTCCTTCCTTATCTAAAGTCATTTTATCTTCATGGTAAGGAATAATAGATACGCCCCATTGCCCCCTTTACCCTGAATTTCTGGGAACTGGGCAATCCTCGCCAAGCAGTACTTCAGGGTAGAAGTGGTGGTGTCGGTTCCTGCAGCCAATAGACCGGTGATGAACATGTGTAGGCTGGTGTCACAGAAAATGGAGTCTCCGTTTCCCTCTTCCTGCAGAAACAGAATGGGGTGGGATCCCCTCTCAGTCAGATGTTGATGCATTGAGGGTGCTCATTGGCTTAGTGAGACTCCTAAGGCTTCTGGGCCCCTGACCAAACTGTTGATAGGTTCATCCCTGTTACCCAGTTACCTCTGCCTCAATCAACCCTCTGAAGGGCTGCCCCAGCAACTTGCCATTGGTCCTCAGCACAGACTGGATCACCCCATGGGTTGTAGCACTAAGTGAAGATGGAGGAAGAAGAGGGACTTGTTCTGGGTTCTCACCTTTTTTATCTTCTGGAGAAAGAAGTCAATAAAATCCCTGGGCTTGTCCCGATTCTCCTTGTGGGACTGGATCTGCTCCTCGACAAATGACTGGAGGCACAAGGTGTCTTTGCAGTGCATCTTCCACAGGAACGGAAACTTCAGGATTATTGGAAACGTATTGATGATCTGCAAGGGGGTAGAAAATACGGAAATTCTGAGGGGTTGGTGGTTACAATTGTTCTTATCAAGATGTGCTCCCTTAATTCTCCCAAGGAGACCCCACTTGTTCTCCATATCCTGCCTGAGAGGCTTCAGCTGTTGGCCGGTGCTGGTGGTTGTAGTTCTGTGACATATCTGGGGCTGGAGGGTAATACAAATACCCCAAATTCATATAAAGAGGGCAAGAAACTGTTGGATCCTTATTCGTACCCACCCCACTGTACCTGAGAGGTTCTGGAGAGCACGTTATTTATATGGTTCCTTGTGTTTGAAATCAAATCGTGAAGTTTCTTGTCCTTGTAGTCAAAACGTTTCCCAAATAGAACGAAGCTCATCATGTTGAACACTGCGCATCCCAGGAGGCCGATGGGGTTGAAAGGCTTTCCTGGAATACACCAAGGGGGAGCTCATTAGGGGTCTATAAGCCAAGGTTTCACATAGACTGTCTGGGGCACCCAACTGATGGGTCTCTATGGTTTCTATGAGATGTTTATTAGTTTAGATAGTATTAGTATTATCTGCCCTCCCAACATCCCCCGGCAGGGCATTCCCCAACCTCCTCACTGCCCTCACCGTGAGGAACCCCCTACCCAACATCCCCCGGCAGGGCATTCCCCAACCTCCTCACTGCCCTCACCGTGAGGAACCCCCTACCCAACACCCCCCAGCAGGGTATTCCCCACCCCCCTCACTGCCCTCACCGTGAGGAACCCCCTACCCAACATCCCCCAGCAGGGCATTCCCCAACCCCCTCACTGCCCTCACCGTGAGAAACCCCCTACCCCCCCCCCGGCAGGGCATTCCCCAACCTCCTCACTGCCCTCACCGTGAGGAACCCCCTACCCAACATCCCCCGGCAGGGCATTCCCCAACCTCCTCACTGCCCTCACCGTGAGGAACCCCCTACCCAACACCCCCCAGCAGGGTATTCCCCACCCCCCTCACTGCCCTCACCGTGAGGAACCCCTACCCAACATCCCCAGCAGGGCATTCCCCAACCCCCTCACTGCCCTCACCGTGAGAAACCCCCTACCCCCCCCCCGGCAGGGCATTCCCCAACCTCCTCACTGCCCTCACCGTGAGGAACCCCCTACCCAACATCCCCCGGCAGGGCATTCCCCAACCTCCTCACTGCCCTCACCGTGAGGAACCCCCTACCCAACACCCCCCAGCAGGGTATTCCCCACCCCCCTCACTGCCCTCACCGTGAGGAACCCCCTACCCAACATCCCCCAGCAGGGCATTCCCCAACCCCCTCACTGCCCTCACCGTGAGAAACCCCCTACCCCCCCCCCGGCAGGGCATTCCCCAACCCCCTCACTGCCCTCACCGTGAGGAACCCCCTACCCAACATCCCCCGGCAGGGCATTCCCCAACCCCCTCACTGCCCTCACCGTGAGGAACCCCCTACCCAACATCCCCCGGCAGGGCATTCCCCAACCCCCTCACTGCCCTCACCGTGAGGAACCCCCTACCCAACATCCCCCGGCAGGGCATTCCCCAACCTCCTCACTGCCCTCACCGTGAGGAACCCCCTACCCAACATCCCCCGGCAGGGCATTCCCCACCCCTCTCACTGCCCTCACCGTGAGGAACCCCCTACCCAACATCCCCCGGCAGGGCATTCCCCAACCCCCTCACTGCCCTCACCGTGAGGAACCCCCTACCCAACACCCCCCGGCAGGGCATTCCCCAACCCCCTCACTGCCCTCACCGTGAGGAACCCCCTACCCAACATCCCCCGGCAGGGCATTCCCCAACCCCCTCACTGCCCTCACCGCGAGGAACCCCCTACCCAACATCCCCTGGCAGGGCATTCCCCAACCCCCTCACTGCCCTCACCGTGAGGAACCCCCTACCCAACACCCCCTGGCAGGGCATTCCCCAACCCCCTCACTGCCCTCACCGCGAGGAACCCCCTACCCAACACCCCCCGGCAGGGCATTCCCCAACCCCCTCACTGCCCTCACCGTGAGGGACCCCCTACCCAACATCCCCTGGCAGGGCATTCCCCAACCCCCTCACTGCCCTCACCGTGAGGAACCCCCTACCCAACATCCCCCGGCAGGGCATTCCCCAACCCCCTCACTGCCCTCACCGTGAGAAACCCCCTACCCAACATCCCCCCAATATCTACAAAAATCCCCAGATCCTTCTCAATTAAGGATACCCCAAACAGAGCACCATTTAGTGTATACCTTCAGCCAGTTCTCTATCCAATTACAAATATTATGTTCTAGGCCAATATTCCTTAATTTGATCATTAACCTTCTGTGAGGTACTGTATCAAACGCTTTAGCAAAGTCCAAGTAGATCCCATCCACTGCCATTCCAGCATCAAGGTTCCTACTCACCTCCTCATAAAAGGCAACTAATTTAGTCTGGCAAGATCTGTTACCCATAAACCCATGCAGCACAAACTCATTATATTATATTACATTATTGGAATGTATACAAGTACCCTATCCCTTATTACCCCTTCCAGAAGTTTTCCTACTACTGATGTCAGACTAACAGGCCTATAGTTTTCAGGCTGAGAACGGGATCCCTATTTGAATAAGGGCACCATATTAGCAATCCGCCAGTCTCTGGGCACCATGCCAGACCCCAATTAAACCTGGGAAATTAAGGGAAGAGGTTTGGCAATCACAGCGCTGAGTCCATTTAATACCCTGGGATGGAATCCAGCCAAATGCCGCCTCTCCTTGGCTTAGCCCCGCCTCTCCTTGGCTTAGCCCCGCCTCTCCTTGCTTACAAGGGAATATACAGACCCCTATACTGGCACAGTTGCCCCTATACTGGCACAGTTGCCCCTATACTGGCACAGTTGCCCCTATACTGGCACAGTTACCCCTATACTGGCACAGTTGCCCCTATACTGGCACACTTACCCCTATACTGGCACAGTTGCCCCTATACTGGCACACTTATCCCTATACTGGCACAGTTACCCCTATACTGGCACAGTTGCCCCTATACTGGCACAGTTGCCCCTATACTGGCACAGTTGCCCCTAACATAAGTAATAAAAGGCACTAAATTTGCTCAGGAGATCAGACCCATCTAGAACCATAACTCTCAACACTTGAAAATCAGAAAGAGGGACAAAAACAGCAGCCACATCAAAAACTATTGGACACACCCTCTTTGTGACCACACCCCCACTTTACATAAACACACCCCTTTCCGTTGCTTGTACTGTCCTGAATACATTTCTCCCAGATGAACAGTCTGTAAACCTAAAGCGGCTGCCATTAAGCAAAGAGAAAAAAGCTAAAGGGAGGTATTTGGTGATGCACACCATCATTATAGTCATTAAAAGAGTGGGTGCTCACTGCGGGGTCCCCTGGACGATCCCCAAGTTGCATAGAAAGTAGGAGAAAAGGAGGGCACCCCAAAATGGTGTCTGCAATGTTATTGTTTACATGGAGGCTTCTCTCCTACTTATTGACCTAGGCAGCGGGAGCGCAGGAACCCATAGAATCCAGGGAACCCCTGTGCTGCCTGCGTATGGATTCCGGCGCCCCACAAACAGCCCAATGAAGGCTTCATGGAGACAATTTACACCCTCTGTGCCGGATACAGCCAAACCGGCTTCAACTCTCTCCGGCGCAGAATGTGAAAAACCTTTAAGAGAACATCGGAGAAAGTGGGACATTAAATAGAAAATCCGGGACAAAGGGATGAGGCATAAAGAGCGGGACAGTTGGCGGGTAGAACCGCCAGTCCAGAGTTCACTCATCACACAATCTGGCAAAGCCGTTGGTCCCCCAGTTGACGCCTCCATATCCTCCTGCATTTGGGAGTTACTGCTTTACAGAACAGGGGGCTCATCCCATGAATTCCTATAACAAGAGTCTTCTCCTTGAATCTACACCTAGAGATGTCCCACCCCCAAGGGAGCTATCACACAGAACTCTCACAAACACAGAGCTCTCTCTATCTTCTATCTCTATCTCTATCTTCTATCTCAATCTTTTATCTCTATCTATTCTCTCTATCTCTATCTTCTATCTCTATCTCTATCTTCTATCATCCCCTACAGAAATGATGAGCTATCGCTGCCTTTAGTTCCTTGAGTTTTTAGAGAACAGAGCTCTGATCCTCATTAATTCCCAGAAAACTGTCTCCCACACACATTAACCCCTAGAGATCAATGTTCTCATCTCCATCAGCTCCCAGAAAGTTTCAGTTCTCACCCCAATCTATGAGACCAGAGCTCATGGCTGCCAATAGCTCTCGACCACAACTATTAACTAATAGGGACACGAACCCCCAACTCTATGACATCTGTGGGAGGTGAGCCCCATTCACACCCCTCCATTCCATGAGCTCTCACCACCACCTACAAATTTCAGTCTTGTGTTCCACAAGGTTCTCCATCTCTCTCGTTCCTCATTGCTAAATAACCGCACTCTTTAAGGGCTCAGTATAATCTCTTTACAGATGAAGCGCTCCCCTATCTCTCCTTCTCTGGGCCCTGGTGATGTTCCCTTTGGCCAGACTGTAGCCAATGCTTCATCCAAGGCTCACTATTGGGTTCCTTGTCCCACTGTCATATTACAGTAACCCTAAGGAAGATGCCCCTGGCAACTTGGCTTTTCCCTTGATGTCATTTTGTAAGGGGGTTATAATAAACTGGAGGGCAATAGAAGCTGATAGGGAAGGTTTTGGCCAGACAACAGCTTTGCCCCAGTTACATCAGTAATAACAAGAGGCTGAGGGGGAAAAGGCTGAGCATTATAATAAATGATAACAAATAAAGGTATAGTGGTACCCACCTTCCATTTGGGACATTGCCTCAATAAGCTGCTGGGCCTCCATGAAGCTTCTTTCCTCTACGGGTGCCTTCCCCACCCCGATGTTCCTCAGCGTTGTCAGGATAAATCGACGGAAGTGGCGCCAGTGAGTGGTGGAACTCTGAAAATCTGCAGGGAATAAGTCAAGTCTTTGGCCGGGGGCTGCCCAACTATTGGGTGTCTCCACCCAGAGAGGAGCCGAACTCGCCTATCTCAGTTTCATATCCATTGACTGGCTCTGTCCTACTGCTTTTAAAGGACCAATATTGCCAAAATACTAAATAGAGTTACATATTTGCACTTTATGGCATTATGGGGGTATAATTGCCCCCAGCCACATCTTTTTGGCCCATAAATAAAGGTTGATTTGGCCCAATAACATCTACTTATGGCACTGCTGCTATTATCAGTACTTTATGTTTGGGCCCCACATCTGCTGATAGCACCCTATGCTCCCTCGCCACTCCCATTTTATTCAATATGGCACTGAAACACATTTATACTGGAAGAAAATAAGGGGGGCTATGGGACATGGAACAAAGCAGCGGCTCGGTAAAGGGGGACCAGGGCAATTTATTTGTACTGGTACCTGGAGTAGAACTGGTGCTGAGTCGCTCGCCTATTTATACAATATTCAATACCATTTCCAAAAAGGTTGGGACAGTGAGTAAAATGTGAATAAGAAGAGAAAGGGGGGATTTGCAGATCAGCAAAATGCCAATATTTAATAGGAAACAGTACAAAGTCAACAGATCCACAACTGAGAAATTCTTGCCCTACTGTCCCCATCTTGTCCTACTGTCCCCATCTTGTCCTACTGTCCCCATCTTGCCCTACTGTCCCCATCTTGTCCTACTGTCCCCATCTTGTCCTACTGTCTCCATCTTGCCCTACTGTCTCCATCTTGCCCTACTGACTCCATCTTGCCCTACTATCCCCATCTTGTCCTACTGTCTCCATCTTGCCCTACTGTCTCCATCTTGCCCTACTGTCTCCATCTTGCCCTACTGTCCCCATCTTGCCCTACTGTCCCCATCTTGTCCTACTGTCTCCATCTTGCCCTACTGTCTCCATCTTGCCCTACTGACTCCATCTTGCCCTACTATCCCCATCTTGTCCTACTGTCTCCATCTTGTCCTACTGTCTCCATCTTGCCCTACTGTCTCCATCTTGCCCTACTGACTCCATCTTGCCCTACTATCCCCATCTTGCCCTACTGTCCCCACCTTGTCCTACTGTCTCCATCTTGTCCTACTGTCTCCATCTTGCCCTACTGACTCCATCTTGCCCTACTGTCCCCATCTTGCCCTACTGTCCCCATCTTGCCCTACTGTCTCCATCTTGCCCTACTGTCTCCATCTTGTCCTACTGTCTCCATCTTGCCCTACTGTCCCCATCTTGTCCTACTGTCCTCATCTTGTCCTACTGTCTCCATCTTGCCCTACTGTCTCCATCTTGCCCTACTGACTCCATCTTGCCCTACTATCCCCATCTTGCCCTACTGTCCCCATCTTGTCCTACTGTCCCCATCTTAACCTGCTGTCTCCATCTTGCCCTACTGTCTCCATCTTGCCCTACTGTCTCCATCTTGTCCTACTGTCTCCATCTTGCCCTACTGTCTCCATCTTGTTCTACTGTCTGCATCATGCCCTACTGTCTCCATCTTGTCCTACTGTCTTCATAATGCCTCACTTTTTCCATCTTGCCCTACTGTCTCAATCTTGCCCTACTGTCTCCATCTTGCCCTACTGTCTCCTTCTTGCCCTACTGTCTCCATCTTGCCCTACTGTCTCCATCTTGCCCTACTGTCTCCATCTTGTCCTACTGTCTCCACCTTGTCCAACTGTCTTCATTATGCCTTACTGTCTCCATCTTGTCCTACTGTCTGCATCTTGTGCTACTGTCTTCATATTGCCCTACTGTCTCCATCTGGTCCTATTATCTCCACCTTGCCCTACTGTCTCCATATTTCTTTACTGTCTCCATATTACCCTACTGTCACCACCTTGTCCTACTGTCTACATCATACCCTACTGTCTCCATCTTGCCCTACTGTCTCCATCTTGTCCTACAGTTTCCATCTTGCCCTACTGTCTCCATCTTGTCCTACTGTCTGCATCGTGCCCTACTGTCTCTATCTTGTCATACTGTCTTCATAATGCCTCACTTTTTCCATCTTGCCCTACTGTCTCAATCTTGCCCTACTGTCTCCATCTTGCCCTACTGTCTCCATTGTACCCTACTGTCTCCATCTGGTCCTATTATCCCCACCATGTCCTACTTTCTCCATCATGCCCTATTGTCTCCATCTTGCCCTACTGTCTCCTTCTTGCCCTACTGTCTCCATCTTGCCCTACTTTCTCCATTTTGCCCTACTGTCTCCATATTGTCCTACTGTCTTCATATCGCCTCACTTTTTCCATCTTGCCCTACTGTCTCAATCTTGCCCTACTGTCTCAATCTTGCCCTACTGTCTCAATCTTGCCCTACTGTCTCCATCTTGCCCTACTGTCTCCATTGTACCCTACTGTCTCCATCTGGTCCTATTATCCCCACCATGTCCTACTTTCTCCATCATGCCCTACTGTCTCCATCTTGCCCTACTGTCTCCTTCTTGCCCTACTGTCTCATTCTTGCCCTACTGTCTCCATCTTGCCCTACTTTCTCCATTTTTCCCTACTGTCTCCATCTTGCCCTACTGTCTCCATTGTACCCTACTGTCTCCATCTGGTCCTATTATCCCCACCATGTCCTACTTTCTCCATCATGCCCTACTGTCTCCATCTTGCCCTACTGTCTCCTTCTTGCCCTACTGTCTCCTTCTTGCCCTACTGTCTCCATCTTGCCCTACTTTCTCCATTTTGCCCTACTGTCTCCATCTTGCCCTACTGTCTCCATCTTGTCGCACTGTCTCCCTCATGCCCTACTTTCTCCATCTTGACCCATTATCTCCACCTTGTCCTACTGTCTCCATCATGCCCTACTGTCTCCATCTTGCCCTACTGTCTCCATCTTGTCCTACTGTCTCCATCTTGCCCTACTGTCTCCATCTTGTCCTACTGTCTCAATCTTGCCCTACTGTCTCCATCTTGTCCTACTGTCTGCATCATGCCCTTCTGTCTCCATCTTGTCCTACTGTGTTCATATTGCCTCACTTTTTCCATCTTGCCCTACTGTCTCAATCTTGCCCTACTGTCTCCATCTTGTCATACTGTCTCCATCTTGTCCTATTATCTCCACCTTGTCTTACTGTCTCCATCATGCCCTACTGTCTCCATCTTGCCCTACTGTCTCCATCTTGCCCTACTGTCTCCATCTTGTCCTACTGTCTCCATCTTGTCCTACTGTCTCCATCTTTCCCTACTGTCTCCATCTTGCCCTACTTTCTCCATCTTATCCTACTGTCTCCATTTTGCCCTACTGTCTCCATCTTGTCCTACTGTCTGCATCGTGCCCTACTGTCTCCATCTTGTCCTACTCTCTTAATTTTGCCTCACTTTTTCCATCTTGCCCTACTGTCTCAATCTTGCCCTACTGTCTCCATCTTGTCCTACTGTCTCCATCGTGCCCTACTGTCTCCATCTTGTCCTACTGTCCCCATCTTGCCCTACTGTCCCCATCTTGCCCTACTGGCCCCATCTTGCCCTACTGGCCCCATCTTGCCCTACTGTCTCCATCGTGCCCTACTGTCTCCATCTTGTCCTACTGTCCCCATCTTGCCCTACTGGCCCCATCTTGCCCTACTGGCCCCATCTTATCCTACTGTCTCCATTGTGCCCTACTGTCTCCATCTTGCCCTACTGTCTCCATCTTGCCCTGCTGTGTCCATCTTGCCCTGCTGTTTCCATCTTGCCCTACTGTCCCCATCTTGCCCTACTGTCTCCATCTTGCCCTACTGTCTCCATCTTGCCCTACTGTCTCCATCTTGCCCTGCTGTCTCCATCGTGCCCTACTGTCTCCATCGTGCCCTACTGTCCCCATCTTAACCTGCTGTCTCCATCTTGTCCGACTGTCTACTGTCTCCATCGTGCCCTACTGTCTCCATCTTGTCATACATTCTCCATCTTGTCCTACTGTCTGCATCTTGTGCTACTGTCTTCATATTGCCCTACTGTCTCCATCTGGTACTATTATCTCCACCATGCCCTACTGTCTCTTTATTTCTGTACTGTCTCCATATTACCCTACTGTCACCACCTTGTCCTACTGTCTACATCATAGCCTACTGTCTCCATCTTGCCCTACTGTCTCCATCTTGTCCGACTGTCTCCATCTTGCCCTACTGTCTCCATCTTGTTCTACTGTCTGCATCGTGCCCTACTGTCTCCATCTTGTCCTACTGTCTTCATAATGCCTCACTTTTTCCATCTTGCCCTACTGTCTCCATCTTGCCCTACTGTCTCCATCTTGCCCTACTGTCTCCATCTTGCCCTACTGTCTCCATCTTGCCCTACTGTCTCCATCTTGCCCTACTGTCTCCATCTTGTCCTACTGTCTCCATCTTGCCCTACTGTCTCCATCTTGTTCTACTGTCTGCATCGTGCCCTACTGTCTCCATCTTGTCCTACTGTCTTCATAATGCCTCACTTTTTCCATCTTGCCCTACTGTCTCAATCTTGCCCTACTGTCTCCATCTTGCCCTACTGTCTCCTTCTTGCCCTACTGTCTCCATCTTGCCCTACTGTCTCCATCTTGCCCTACTGTCTCCATCTTGTCCTACTGTCTCCACCTTGTCCAACTGTCTTCATTATGCCTTACTGTCTCCATCTTGTCCTACTGTCTGCATCTTGTGCTACTGTCTTCATATTGCCCTACTGTCTCCATCTGGTCCTATTATCTCCACCTTGCCCTACTGTCTCCATATTTCTTTACTGTCTCCATATTACCCTACTGTCACCACCTTGTCCTACTGTCTACATCATACCCTACTGTCTCCATCTTGCCCTACTGTCTCCATCTTGTCCTACAGTTTCCATCTTGCCCTACTGTCTCCATCTTGTCCTACTGTCTGCATCGTGCCCTACTGTCTCTATCTTGTCATACTGTCTTCATAATGCCTCACTTTTTCCATCTTGCCCTACTGTCTCAATCTTGCCCTACTGTCTCCATCTTGCCCTACTGTCTCCATTGTACCCTACTGTCTCCATCTGGTCCTATTATCCCCACCATGTCCTACTTTCTCCATCATGCCCTATTGTCTCCATCTTGCCCTACTGTCTCCTTCTTGCCCTACTGTCTCCTTCTTGCCCTACTGTCTCCATCTTGCCCTACTTTCTCCATTTTGCCCTACTGTCTCCATATTGTCCTACTGTCTTCATATCGCCTCACTTTTCCATCTTGCCCTACTGTCTCAATCTTGCCCTACTGTCTCAATCTTGCCCTACTGTCTCAATCTTGCCCTACTGTCTCCATCTTGCCCTACTGTCTCCATTGTACCCTACTGTCTCCATCTGGTCCTATTATCCCCACCATGTCCTACTTTCTCCATCATGCCCTATTGTCTCCATCTTGCCCTACTGTCTCCTTCTTGCCCTACTGTCTCCTTCTTGCCCTACTGTCTCCATCTTGCCCTACTTTCTCCATTTTGCCCTACTGTCTCCATATTGTCCTACTGTCTTCATATCGCCTCACTTTTTCCATCTTGCCCTACTGTCTCAATCTTGCCCTACTGTCTCAATCTTGCCCTACTGTCTCAATCTTGCCCTACTGTCTCCATCTTGCCCTACTGTCTCCATTGTACCCTACTGTCTCCATCTGGTCCTATTATCCCCACCATGTCCTACTTTCTCCATCATGCCCTACTGTCTCCATCTTGCCCTACTGTCTCCTTCTTGCCCTACTGTCTCATTCTTGCCCTACTGTCTCCATCTTGCCCTACTTTCTCCATTTTTCCCTACTGTCTCCATCTTGCCCTACTGTCTCCATTGTACCCTACTGTCTCCATCTGGTCCTATTATCCCCACCATGTCCTACTTTCTCCATCATGCCCTACTGTCTCCATCTTGCCCTACTGTCTCCTTCTTGCCCTACTGTCTCCTTCTTGCCCTACTGTCTCCATCTTGCCCTACTTTCTCCATTTTGCCCTACTGTCTCCATCTTGCCCTACTGTCTCCATCTTGTCGCACTGTCTCCCTCATGCCCTACTTTCTCCATCTTGACCCATTATCTCCACCTTGTCCTACTGTCTCCATCATGCCCTACTGTCTCCATCTTGCCCTACTGTCTCCATCTTGTCCTACTGTCTCCATCTTGCCCTACTGTCTCCATCTTGTCCTACTGTCTCAATCTTGCCCTACTGTCTCCATCTTGTCCTACTGTCTGCATCATGCCCTTCTGTCTCCATCTTGTCCTACTGTGTTCATATTGCCTCACTTTTTCCATCTTGCCCTACTGTCTCAATCTTGCCCTACTGTCTCCATCTTGTCATACTGTCTCCATCTTGTCCTATTATCTCCACCTTGTCTTACTGTCTCCATCATGCCCTACTGTCTCCATCTTGCCCTACTGTCTCCATCTTGCCCTACTGTCTCCATCTTGTCCTACTGTCTCCATCTTGTCCTACTGTCTCCATCTTTCCCTACTGTCTCCATCTTGCCCTACTTTCTCCATCTTATCCTACTGTCTCCATTTTGCCCTACTGTCTCCATCTTGTCCTACTGTCTGCATCGTGCCCTACTGTCTCCATCTTGTCCTACTCTCTTAATTTTGCCTCACTTTTTCCATCTTGCCCTACTGTCTCAATCTTGCCCTACTGTCTCCATCTTGTCATACTGTCTCCATCTTGACCTACTGTCTCCATCTTGTCATACTGTCTCCATCTGGTCCTATTATCCCCACCATGTCCTACTTTCTCCATCATGCCCTACTGTCTCCATCTTGCCCTACTGTCTCCTTCTTGCCCTATTGTCTCCATCTTGCCCTACTGTCTCCATCTTGTCCTACTGTCTCCATCTTGCCCTACTGTCTCCATCTTGTCCTTCTGTCTGCATCTTGTCCTACTGTCTCCATCTTGCCCTACTGTCTCCTTCTTGCCCTACTGTCTCCATCTTGCCCTACTGTCTCCATCTTGTCCTACTGTCTCCATCTTGCCCTACTGTCTCCATCTTGTCCTACTGTCTGCATCTTGCCCTACTGTCTCCATCTTGTCCTACTGTCTTCATATTGCCTCACTTTTTCCATCTTGCCCTACTGTCTCAATCTTGCCCTACTGTCTCCATCTTGTCATACTGTCTCCACCTTGTCCTACTGTCTCCATCATGCCCAACTGTCTCCATCTTGTCCTACTGTCTCCATCTTGTCCTACTGTCTCCATCTTGCCCTACTGTCTCCATCTTGCCCTACTGTCTCAATCTTGTCCTACTGTCTCCATCTTGCCCTACTGTCTCCATCTTGTCCTACTGTCTGCATCGTGCCCTACTGTCTCCATCTTGTCCTACTCTCTTTATATTGCCTCACCTTTTCCATCTTGCCCTACTGTCTCAATCTTGCCCTACTGTCTCCATCTTGTCATACTGTCTCCATCTTGTCCTATTATCTCCACCTTGTCTTACTGTCTCCATCATGCCCTACTGTCTCCATCTTGTCCTACTGTCTCCATCTTGTCCTACTGTCTCCATCTTTCCCTACTGTCTCCATCTTGCCCTACTTTCTCCATCTTATCCTACTGTCTCCATTTTGCCCTACTGTCTCCATCTTGTCCTACTGTCTGCATCGTGCCCTACTGTCTCCATCTTGTCCTACTCTCTTAATTTGCCTCACTTTTTCCATCTTGCCCTACTGTCTCAATCTTGCCCTACTGTCTCCATCTTGTCATACTGTCTCCATCTTGACCTACTGTCTCCATCTTGTCATACTGTCTCCATCTGGTCCTATTATCCCCACCATGTCCTACTTTCTCCATCATGCCCTACTGTCTCCATCTTGCCCTACTGTCTCCTTCTTGCCCTATTGTCTCCATCTTGCCCTACTGTCTCCATCTTGTCCTACTGTCTCCATCTTGCCCTACTGTCTCCATCTTGTCCTACTGTCTGCATCTTGTCCTACTGTCCCCATCTTGCCCTACTGTCTCCTTCTTGCCCTACTGTCTCCATCTTGCCCTACTGTCCTGTTAGTCTGACATCAGTAGTAGGAAAACTTTTGGAAGGGGTAATAAGGGATAGGGTACTTGAATACATTGCAGTTCACAATACTATTAGTTTGTGCCAGCATGGTTTTATGCGTAACAGATCTTGCCAGACTAATTTAGTTGCCTTTTATGAGGAGGTGAGTAGGAACCTTGATGCTGGAATGGCAGTGGATGGGATCTACTTGGACTTTGCTAAAGCGTTTGATACAGTACCTCACAGAAGGTTAATGATCAAATTAAGGAATATTGGCCTAGAACATAATATTTGTAATTGGATAGAGAACTGGCTGAAGGATAGAGTACAAAGAGTGGTTGTAAATGGAACATTTTCTAATTGGACCAGTGTGGTTAGTGGAGTACCGCAGGGGTCAGTCCTTGGGCCTTTGCTGTTTAACTTGTTTATTAATGCCCTGGGGGGGGGCATAGACAGTACTGTTTCTATTGATACTAAATTGGGCAAAACTATAAGTTCCATGCAGGATGTGCCGCTTTGCAGAGAGATTTGACTGGGAAACTGGGCAGCAAACTGGAAAATGAGGTTCAATGTTGATAAGTGCAAAGTTCTGCCCTTTGGTAGGAATAATATAAACGCAAACTATCTACTGAATGGGAGTGAGTTGGGGGTTTCCTTAATGGAGAAGGATCTAGGGGTTTTTGTTGATAACAAGTTGTCTAATTCCAGGCAGTGTCATTCTGTGGCTACTAAAGCAAATAAAGTGCTGTCTTGTATAAAAAAGGGCATTGACTCAAGGGATGAGAACATAATTTTGCCCCTTTATAGGTCCCTGGTAAGGCCTCACCTTGAGTATGGGGGGCAGTTTTGGGCTCCAGTCCTTAAGAAGGATATTAATGAGCTGGAGAGAGTGCAGAGACTGCAACTAAACTGGTTAAGGGGATGGAAGAGTTAAACTATGAGGTGAGACTGTCGAGGTTGGGGTTGTTTTCTCTGGAAAAGAGGCGCTTGCGAGGGGACATGATTACTCTGTACAAGTACATTAGAGGGGATTATAGGCAGTTGGAGGATGTTCTTTTTTCCCATAAAAACAATCAACGCACCAGAGGTCACCCCTTTAGATTAGAGGAACGGAGCTTCCATTTGAAGCAGCGTAGGTGGTTTTTCACGGTGAGGGCAGTGAGGTTATGGAATGCCCTTCCTAGTGATGTGGTAATGGCAGATTCTGTTAATGCCTTTAAGAGGGGCCTGGATGAGTTCTTGATCAATCAGAATATCCAAGGCTATTGTGATACTAATATCTACAGTTAGTACTAGTGGTTGTATTTATAGTTTATGTATGTGAGTATAGATTGGTAGGTGTGGGTTAGGTGTGCTGGGTTTACTTGGATGGGTTGAACTTGATGGACACAGGTCTTTTTTCAACCCTATGTAACTATGTAACTATGTAACTATGTACTGTCTCCTTCTTGCCCTACTGTCTCCATCTTGCCCTACTGTCTCCATCTTGTCCTACTGTCTCCATCTTGCCCTACTGTCTCCATCTTGTCCTACTGTCTGCATCTTGCCCTACTGTCTCCATCTTGTCCTACTGTCTTCATATTGCCTCACTTTTTCCATCTTGCCCTACTGTCTCAATCTTGCCCTACTGTCTCCATCTTGCCCTACTGTCTCCATCTTGTCCTACTGTCTCCATCTTGCCCTACTGTCTCCATCTTGTCCTACTGTCTGCATCTTGCCCTACTGTCACCATCTTGTCCTACTGTCTTCATATTGCCTCACTTTTTCCATCTTGCCCTACTGTCTCAATCTTGCCCTACTGTCTCCATCTTGTCATACTGTCTCCATCTTGTCCTATTATCTCCACCTTGTCCTACTGTCCCCATCTTGTCCTACTGTCCCCATCTTGCCCTACTGTCCCCATCTTGCCCTACTGTCTCCATCTTGTCCTACTGTCTCCATCTTGTCCTACTGTCTCCATCTTGCCCTACTGTCTCCAACTCTTCCTACTGTCTCCATCTCTTCCTACTGTCTCCATCTTGCCCTACTGTCTCCATCTTGTCATACGGTCTCCATCTGGTCCTATTATCCCCACCATGTCCTACTGTCTCCATCTTGCCCTACTGTCTCCTTCTGGTCCTATTATCTCCACCTTGTCCTACTGACTCCATCATGCCCTATTGTCTCCATCTTGCCCTACTGTCTCCTTCTTGCCCTAATTCCTCCATATTGCCCTACTGTCTCCATCTTGCCCTACTGTCTCCAACTCTTCCTACTGTCTCCATCTTGTCCTACTGTCTCCATCTTGCCCTACTGTCTCCATCTTGCCATACTGTCTCCACCTTGTCCTACTGTCTCCATCATGCCCTATTGTCTTCATCTTTCCCTACTGTCTCCTTCTTGCCCTACTGTCTCCATCTTGCCCTACTGTCTCCATCTTGCCCTACTGCCTCCATCTTGCCCTACTGTCTCCATCTTGCCCTACTGTCCCCATCTTGCCCTACTGTCTCCATCTTGTCCTACTGTCTCCATCTTGCCATACTGTCTCCACCTTGTCCTACTGTCTCCATCATGCCCTATTGTCTTCATCTTTCCCTACTGTCTCCTTCTTGCCCTACTGTCTCCATCTTGCCCTACTGTCTCCATCTTGCCCTACTGCCTCCATCTTGCCCTACTGTCTCCATCTTGCCCTACTGTCCCCATCTTGCCCTACTGTCTCCATCTTGTCCTACTGTCTCCATCTTGCCCTACTGTCTCCAACTTGTCCTACTGTCTCCATCTTGTCCTACTGTCTCCATCTTGCCGTACTGTCTCCATCTTGCCGTACTGTCTCCATCTTGTCCTACTGCCTCCATCTTGTCCTACTGCCTCCATCTTGCCCTACTGTCTCCATCTTGTTCTACTGTCTCCATCTTGCCCTACTGTCTCCATCTTGTCCTATCTTCATCTTGTCCTACTGTAACTTACTGTATCCCTTTGTGAGCTCATCGCCCAATGGGAGAGTGGGGCGTTGGCTGAACTCCTCCGCATGGTTGATCAGAGCCTCTCTTACCATTTTGTACCCACAGAGAATCACAATGGGGTCCCCCAGTTGCCAGATGGTAAACACATTGCCATATTTCTCTTGAAGCTGAAAGCACAATGGGGCAAGATGGTGATCATACAGATGTGCCCCTGGTTCCCCTTTCCTATCAGTCCCCCCGCTTTCCTCCTTCTACAGCCAGATCTCCCCATGGGAGCCTGATGGGTGCCTGGGCACGTTTCTTCTATTTCTGTTTCTAGAAGGGAATCCCGGTTCTGGAACAAAATACTACATTCAGCCAAGAAGAACATGTGCCGCTAAATACCCTGCTCAGTACGTTCTACCCCATAGAGGGCAGCACTGAGACCACTAGAGACTATTTGTATATGGTGGGGCAAATTTATGAGCCCCATGTACCCTTGCCCCTACTTTATTTACATTGACACATACTGTACCTTAGGGAAGTGCTTGCAGATAATATTAAACGTTACATAACGGGGGGTGCCCAGCAGTGGAATTGGGGTTGGTCCTGGGGGTAGGACGGAGGATCTTTTCTGTTGTTTCCACAAAGCAGAGAGGAAGAGGAGGGTGAGCAGGAAGATAAGGAACAAGGTCAGGCCGGAGAGGACGTCCATGGTCTGTAAGAGACAAAGCTCACTTACTAGGGTGCCCTGAATGCCACCGATATCTGGGAGACACAGCGAGGGGATTTAGTAGGTTCTTTCCCTTTAGTTAAGTACTGTCTGTATGGAGCTAATGTGGTACCGGGGTACAGAATGTGAATACGCCCCATTTATACCTGCCCAGTGGCCATAGAGCTCGGTGAGCAGGACCTTCCTCAGGTGGCACCTCCCGTGGGTGGCAAAAGTCACTGCATGTTCCCTTTTGAGGTGAAATTTTGGCTTTTATTGGACACAGGATTGGAAACAGGACCAGAACCAGATCTAAATCTTCCCCATCAGCAGACTTGCCCTGATCCCCTTCTTACCCCTTTCTCCATGTCTTTTCCATCAATATGTTCTTTATTACACAATCCCAGCCTGAATGGGACCCAATGAGAATAGGAGCTCTGTCTGTTGCTAAACTCAATTCCTTCCATGCCCTTGGGTGGGTTCCATTGGGCCAAGGGGTTCTTCGCTTTCCTGTACCTCTTTCTGCCCAACTCAGCCCTTAGAGGCCTATGAGTTCCATTTTTATGGTATGTACCAGTAAGTACTTGGGATTTGGCTTTAATTGTTTAATTGCTGGTAGGAAAGTGACATTTTTGTCATACATTGTGCCTCCCCTAGCCACGCCCAGCTACATTGTGATACATTGTGCCTCCCCTAGCCACGCCCAGCTACATTGTCATACATTGTGCCTCCCCTAGCCACGCCCAGCTACATTGTGATACATTGTGCCTCCCCTAGCCACGCCCAGCTACATTGTGATACATTGTGCCTCCCCTAGCCACGCCCAGCTACATTGTGATACATTGTGCCTCCCCTAGCCACGCCCAGCTACATTGTGATACATTGTGTCTCCCCTAGCCACGCCCAGCTACATTGTGATACATGTGCCTCCCCTAGCCACGCCCAGCTACATTGTGATACATTGTGTCTCCCCTAGCCACGCCCAGCTACATTGTGATACATTGTGCCTCCCCTAGCCACGCCCAGCTACATTGTGATACATTGTGCCTCCCCTAGCCACGCCCAGCTACATTGTGATACATTGTGCCTCCCCTAGCCACGCCCAGCTACATTGTGATACATTGTGTCTCCCCTAGCCACGCCCAGCTACATTGTGATACATTGTGCCTCCCCTAGCCACGCCCAGCTACATTGTGATACATTGTGCCTCCCCTAGCCACGCCCAGCTACATTGTGATACATTGTGCCTCCCCTAGCCACGCCCAGCTACATTGTGATACATTGTGTCTCCCCTAGCCACGCCCAGCTACATTGTGATACATTGTGCCTCCCCTAGCCACGCCCCAGCTACATTGTGATACATTGTGCCCCCCCCAGCCACGCCCAGCTACATTGTGATACATTGTGCCTCCCCTAGCCACGCCCAGCTACATTGTGATACATTGTGCCTCCCCTAGCCACGCCCAGCTACATTGTCATACATTGTGCCTCCCCTAGCCACGCCCAGCTACATTGTGATACATTGTGCCCCCCCAGCCATGCTATGCATAGGACACACACTTTCCGGGGACCATACAGTTAAGGGTTAAACTTGATGAAGAGGTTTTTCAACCCAAGTGAACTGTATAAATATGTAAGGTACAACCCATTAAATACCACCCACTGGGCAAAAGTCCCCTGCTATCAGTCCCGCTGGGCACAACATAGAGGGTTGGCCCCCAGCCTGAAGCCTCGGCACTGCCAGAGTCTGAAGTTCAGCGGCTGTGGGGAGTTTATTGCCCCCATCAGTGTCAGCAAGTGCTAGGGATAAATGACATTTTGCTTCTGATCTGAACAAAAATGACAGCTGATAAAACCCCATGATGAAAGGTGTTTCTCTGGGTTCTGAGACATTGGGGGTTAGTTCCACCCTGTATATGGAACCCCAGAATCTCTAATATTTATATCCTGTTCCCTCACCCTAATATCCCCAATCTATTACCCCCTGTGTTCTACACCCCCTACCTCTACATCTCCTTTACCCTCTTATCTGTATATCCCAATCCCTCACCCATGTATCCCTGTTATGTTATGTAATATTGTTATTTTTCTACCTGTTCATGCTCCTTCCTTTTACCTCTATACCCCCATTCCCTTACCCCCTATATCCCAATTCCCTTACCCCTATATCCCCATTCCCTTACCCCTATACCCCCATTTCCTTACCCCTATATCCCCATTCCCATAACCCTTTATTCTCACTCCATTACCCCCTATATCCCTATTCCCATACCCCTATATTCTCACTCCATTACCCCCTATATCCCCATTCCCTTACCCCTATACCCCCATTCCCTTACCCCTATATCTCCATTCCCTTACCCCTTTATCCCCATTCCCTTACCCCTATATTCTCACTCCATTACCCTCTATATCCCCATTCCCTTACCCCTATATCCCCATTCCCTTACCCTTATACCCCCATTCCCTTACCCCTATACCCCCATTCCCTTACCCCTATATTCTCACTCCATTACCCCCTATATCCCCATTCCCTTACCCCTATATTCTCACTCCATTACCCCCTATATCCCCATTCCCTTACCCCTATATTCTCACTCCATTACCCCCGATATCCCCATTCCCTTACCCCTATATTCTCACTCCATTACCCCCTATACCCCCATTCCCTTACCTCTATATCCCCATTCCCTTACCCCTATATTTTCACTCCATTACCCCCTATATCCCCATTCCCTTGCCCCTATATCCCCATTCCCTTACCCCTATATTCTCACTTCATTACCCCTATATCCCCTTTCCCTTACCCCTATATCCCCATTCCCTTACCCCTATACCCCCTTTCCCTTACCCCTATATCCCCATTCCCTTACCCCTATATCCCCATTCCCTTACCCCTATACCCCCACTCCCTTACCCCTATACCCCCATTCCCTTACCCCTATATCCTCACTCCCTTACCCTTATACCCCCCATTCCCTTACCCCTATACCCCCATTCCCTTACCCCTATATCCTCACTCCCTACCCCTATACCCCCATTCCCTTACCCCTATACCCCCATTCCCTTACCCCTATATTCCTCACTCCCTTACCCCTATACCCCCATTCCCTTACCCCTATACCCCCATTCCCTTACCCCTATATCCCTCACTCCCTTACCCCTATACCCCCATTCCCTTACCCCTATACCCCCATTCCCTTACCCCTATTTCCTCACTCCCTTACCCCTATACCCCCCATCCCCTTACCTCCCACACCCCCAGACACTAACCTTCAGGTGTCCAGTTGCACAAATGATGAAGCACTGGGGGGGGGGGGGCTGCAGATTATCCATGTTGCTGAGAGCAGGGGGCGGAGGGGGCAGATAGTTATATGTAACTGAGTTGTGCAACAGGTTAGTGCCAGGCTGGGTTAGTGCCAGGCTGTATCCATACCCACGGGGGCTGAGGTTAATCTGACCCAATAAACCTTATAGAGGGATCCATTCAGAAAAGAGAGAATTTACAGGTACCAGAAGGCATTGGGATCACCCTGTGTAGCTGGAAGCAGGCAATGGCTGGGTGCATTGTATTTACAGCACTGCTGCCTTTAGATGCCTGGAACTGACTGAGCTAGGAGAGTGGGACAGAGATAAAGCAGAATTAAAGGGACAAATTGCGCGGACCCTTCAGCTAGGGGAGCCGATATCACCATATTTTTTAAGCAGTCACTCTCTGAGCAAATCTTCCGGCAGATTTCTTCATTAAAAAGTCACAGGCAGAGATGTAACAGTGATCACAAGGCGGTCCCACCAATCACAGCTCACAAGCTCATTATTTCAACAATCATAAAAGAGCTTCAATATGAGATGCATATGAAGGTACATATGGTAGATCCCATCTTGTGTATTGTTTCCCTCATGTTATAGATCCCATTATTACATGAGATTAGATAGATCCCATTCTTACATGAGATTAGATAGATCCCATTCTTACATGAGATTAGATAGATCCCTTTATTACATGAGATTAGATAGATCCCATTCTTACATGAGATTAGATAGATCCCATTATTACATTAGATTAGATAGATCCCATTCTTACATGAGATTAGATAGATCCCATTATTACATTAGATTAGATAGATCCCATTATTACAAGAGATTAGATAGACCCTATTATTACAAGAGATTCGATGGATCCCATTCTTACAAGAGATTAGATAGATCCCATTATTACAAGAGATTAGATGGATCCCATTCTTACAAGAGATTAGATAGATCCCATTATTACAAGAGATTAGATAGATCCCA
Source organism: Xenopus tropicalis (assembly GCF_000004195.4). Classification (NCBI taxonomy): domain Eukaryota; kingdom Metazoa; phylum Chordata; class Amphibia; order Anura; family Pipidae; genus Xenopus; species Xenopus tropicalis. The sequence continues at coordinate 153,099,785 of NC_030682.2, read as the reverse complement.
TTATTACAAGAGATTACATAGATCCCATTATTACAAGAGATTAGATAGATCCCATTATTAAAAGAGATTAGATAGATCCCATTATTACAAGAGATTAGATAGATCCCATTATTACAAGAGATTAGATAGATCCCATTATTAAAAGAGATTAGATAGATCCCATTATTACAAGAGATTAGATAGATCCCATTATTACGAGAGATTAGATAGATCCCATTATTACGAGAGATTAGATAGATCCCATTATCACGAGAGATTAGATAGATTCCATTATCACGAGAGATTAGATAGATCCCATTATTACAAGAGATTAGATAGATCCCATTATTACAAGAGATTAGATAGATCCCATTCTTACAAGAGATTAGATAGATCCCATTATTACGAGAGATTAGATAGATCCCATTATTACGAGAGATTAGATAGATCCCATTATTACGAGAGATTAGATAGATCCCATTATTACGAGAGATTAGATAGATCCCATTATCACGAGAGATTAGATAGATTCCATTATCACAAGAGATTAGATAGATCCCATTATTACAAGAGATTAGATAGATCCCATTATTACAAGAGATTAGATAGATCCCATTCTTACAAGAGATTAGATAGATCCCATTATTACAAGAGATTAGATAGATCCCATTATTACAAGAGATTAGATAGATCCCATATGGGTTTGTTTCTGAGAATATAAATGACTCCTCCCACCACTCCATGTAAACTTGGCCGCCATGTCAACAAGTACTGAGCAGCCTCCAATATAAACTCTCTCAATGAGTCAGAATTCGGACTTTATGTGTCTAAATGGTACGAGGGTTTCCCACCCTAAAGTATATGGAATCCATGAGTATAACCAAGGTTATAAACTAGGTTAGTAGGCTAGTAGGTTAGTAGTTAGTAGGTTACTAGGTTAGTAGGTTACTAAGATAACTCAAAGTGTCAGTATGAGAGGTTCAAGTAGGCAGTCAGTTAGTTCTGAGGGTTCTGTTGCTGCCGCTATGAGTCTCCCCGGGGTTGGTCGATCCTCCGTGTGTATCTTGTGTGGCCGCTGAGAAAAGATTGGACAAACCAGATTTACATCAAGTAAACCTTGTTCTACATAGCGGTGTCCCATTGGGTAACTGGGAGAGGGAGGGACCTTAGCGCCCAAACCTTGTTCTACATAGCGGTGTCCCATTGGGTAACTGGGAGAGGGAGGGGCTGCAGCACCCAAACCTTGTTCTACATAGCGGCGTCCCATTGGGTAACTGGGAGAGGGAGGGACCTTAGCGCCCAAACCTTGTTCTACATAGCGGCGTCCCATTGGGTAACTGGGAGAGGGAGGGGCTGCAGCACCCAAACCTTGTTCTACATAGCGGCGTCCCATTGGGTAACTGGGAGAGGGAGGGACCTCAGCGCCCAAACCTTGTTCTACATAGCGGCCTCCCATTGGGTAACTGGCAGAGGGAGGGGCTGCAGCGCCCAAACCTTGTTCTACATAGCGGCCTCCCATTGGGTAACTGGGAGAGGGAGGGACCGCAGCACCCAAACCTTGTTCTACATAGCGGCCTCCCATTGGGTAACTGGGAGAGGGAGGGACCTCAGCGCCCAAACCTTGTTCTACATAGCGGCCTCCCATTGGGTAACTGGGAGAGGGAGGGACCTCAGCGCCCAAACCTTGTTCTACATAGCGGCCTCCCATTGGGTAACTGGGAGAGGGAGGGACCGCAGCATCCAAACCTTGTTCTACATAGCGGCCTCCCATTGGGTAACTGGGAGAGGGAGGGACCTCAGCGCCCAAACCTTGTTCTACATAGCAGCATCCCATTGGGTAACTGGGAGAGGGAGGGACCTCAGCTCCCAAACCTTGTTCTACATAGCGGCCTCCCATTGGGTAACTGGGAGAGGGAGGGACCGCAGCGCCCAAACCTTGTTCTACATAGCGGCCTCCCATTGGGTAACTGGGAGAGGGAGGGACCTCAGCGCCCAAACCTTGTTCTACATAGCAGCATCCCATTGGGTAACTGGGAGAGGGAGGGACCGCAGCACCCAAACCTTGTTCTACATAGCGGCCTCCCATTGGGTAACTGGGAGAGGGAGGGACCTCAGCGCCCAAACCTTGTTCTACATAGCGGCCTCCCATTGGGTAACTGGGAGAGGGAGGGACCTCAGCGCCCAAACCTTGTTCTACATAGCGGCGTCCCATTGGGTAACTGGGAGAGGGAGGGACCTCAGCACCCAAACCTTGTTCTACATAGCGGCCTCCCATTGGGTAACTGGGAGAGGGAGGGACCTCAGCGCCCAAACCTTGTTCTACATAGCAGCATCCCATTGGGTAACTGGGAGAGGGAGGGACCTCAGCTCCCAAACCTTGTTCTACATAGCGGCCTCCCATTGGGTAACTGGGAGAGGGAGGGACCGCAGCATCCAAACCTTGTTCTACATAGCAGCATCCCATTGGGTAACTGGGAGAGGGAGGGACCTCAGCGCCCAAACCTTGTTCTACATAGCGGCCTCCCATTGGGTAACTGGGAGAGGGAGGGACCTCAGCGCCCAAACCTTGTTCTACATAGCGGCCTCCCATTGGGTAACTGGGAGAGGGAGGGACCTCAGCGCCCAAACCTTGTTCTACATAGCGGCCTCCCATTGGGTAACTGGGAGAGGGAGGGACCTCAGCACCCAAACCTTGTTCTACATAGCGGCCTCCCATTGGGTAACTGGGAGAGGGAGGGACCTCAGCACCCAAACCTTGTTCTACATAGCGGCCTCCCATTGGGTAACTGGGAGAGGGAGGGACCTCAGCTCCCAAACCTTGTTCTACATAGCAGCATCCCATTGGGTAACTGGGAGAGGGAGGGACCTCAGCGCCCAAACCTTGTTCTACATAGCGGCGTCCCATTGGGTAACTGGGAGAGGGAGGGACCTCAGCGCCCAAACCTTGTTCTACATAGCGGCCTCCCATTGGGTAACTGGGAGAGGGAGGGACCTCAGCGCCCAAACCTTGTTCTACATAGCGGCCTCCCATTGGGTAACTGGGAGAGGGAGGGACCTCAGCACCCAAACCTTGTTCTACATAGCGGCCTCCCATTGGGTAACTGGGAGAGGGAGGGACCTCAGCTCCCAAACCTTGTTCTACATAGCAGCATCCCATTGGGTAACTGGGAGAGGGAGGGACCTCAGCACCCAAACCTTGTTCTACATAGCGGCGTCCCATTGGGTAACTGGAGAGGGAGGACCTCAGCGCCCAAACCTTGTTCTACATAGCGGCCTCCCATTGGGTAACTGGGAGAGGGAGGGACCTCAGCGCCCAAACCTTGTTCTACATAGCGGCCTCCCATTGGGTAACTGGGAGAGGGAGGGACCGCAGCGCCCAAACCTTGTTCTACATAGCGGCCTCCCATTGGGTAACTGGGAGAGGGAGGGACCTCAGCGCCCAAACCTTGTTCTACATAGCAGCATCCCATTGGGTAACTGGGAGAGGGAGGGACCTCAGCGCCCAAACCTTGTTCTACATAGCGGCCTCCCATTGGGTAACTAGAGAAATCTGCTGGAACCTTGTTTAGAATTTTGTTGAATTAACCGTTTCATTTCTTAAATGTTTTATTCTTTTATTTTTTGGAAGATATTGTTTGACTGTTTCATAAAAAGATAAAAAAGGAGACAAAACAAATAATTCAAAAACATTGCCTGGTCTGAATTCCCCATAGCAACACACCCTTGGCACACAGCATCTAGCTGGCACGTGGCTACTGATTTACCTGATGGCTACTAAAGCTGGGACATGGCTACTGATTTACCTGATGGCTACTAAAGCTGGGACATGGCTACTGATTTACCTGATGGCTACTAAAGCTGGGGCACGGCTATTGATTTACCTGATGGCTACTAAAGCTGGGACATGGCTACTGATTTACCTGATGGCTACTAAAGCTGGGACATGGCTACTGATTTACCTGATGGCTACTAAAGCTGGGACATGGCTACTGATTTACCTGATGGCTACTAAAGCTGGGACATGGCTACTGATTTACCTGATGGCTACTAAAGCTGGGGCACGGCTATTGATTTACCTGATGGCTACTAAAGCTGGGACATGGCTACTGATTTACCTGATGGCTACTAAAGCTGGGACATGGCTACTGATTTACCTGATGGCTACTAAAGCTGGGACATGGCTACTGATTTACCTGATGGCTACTAAAGCTGGGACATGGCTACTGATTTACCCGATGGCTACTAAAGCTGGGGCATGGCTACTGATGTACCCGATGGCTACTAAACCTGGGACATGGCTACTGATTTACCCGATGGCTACTAAAGCTGGGACATGGCTACTGATTTACCTGATGGCTACTAAAGCTGGGGCACAGCTACTGATTTACCCGATGGCTACTAAACCTGGGACATGGCTACTGATTTACCCTATGGCTACTAAAGCTGGGACATGGCTACTGATTTACCCGATGGCTACTAAAGCTGGGGCATGGCTATTGATTTACCCTATGGCTACTAAAGCTGGGACATGGCTACTGATTTACCCGATGGCTACTAAAGCTGGGGCATGGCTATTGATTTACCCTATGGCTACTAAAGCTGGGGCATGGCTACTGATTTACCCGATGGCTACTAAAGCTGGGACATGGCTATTGATTTACCCGATGGCTACTAAAGCTGGGGCATGGCTACTGACTCACCGCCTGGTCAGGCAGCCTTAGAGGAACGCAGGACAGCTTTGATCTGAGAGGTTAATATAAAGTGGAACTTGGTGGGTATCGGGGGTCTCGGGCTCAGTCGTTGCCCAGTCGTTGGGCAGAAGGTGAATTTCTGGAGGAGAGCGGAGAAGAAGAGGAAAATCTCCATCCGGGCCAAACTCACCCCCAGGCACTCGCGCTTCCCTGCAAAAATCACAGTGTCAGGATCTGCCTTCACTCATATCCTGTGGGGCTGTCTGTAACAGGAAGTGCAGCTCTCTGGTAGCCATGTGACTGCCTCTACTTCCTTTCTGAGGAAAAACAGCAGCCCTGTCTCACTTTATGGCAGGGATCCTAGATATACACTCAGGGCAGAGACTGGCATGGTGGGGGCTATAGGTGGGGCAGGGAAATGTCATTGGATTATAAGGGTGAATTGGTACCGGGGTGGGGGCAATCTGTGCTCAAAGCTTTATTGTAAACTCCAATACCCCTTACAGTTAGTAAAAAATTTACAAATTTATTTCAATACATTAAAAAGCAACAACAACAACCTCTAATAGATATTCATACTTACCCAGCACTTCATCATAGGCTCCAGGGGGGGCACATACACAGAATATATATGGGGGGTATTGGAGTTTATAATTGCGTTTAGTTGTTCTACCCTCCATTCATCACTAGGGGGAGTCTCTTTTATACCCACATTCACTTTACTTCTTGGGATCTTTATCTTTTGTTCAAAGCTTTATTAGCCCCCCCATTTTATAAACAAGTGTTTGTAGTGGGGGCTAAAGTTGTTGTTTATCTGTTGGACATGTAATTACCCCACCCCATGGGCTTTGGACCAAGCCGCACATCACTGCGTAGGAATTGTATCATCAAACAAATAACCTCAGTTTCTGGCATTGGCGCCGAATGAGTCCAAATGGGTAAAACTCAGGTCCTGGGAACGTATTTATCATTCACATTGTTGGCACGGCAACAGATCAACATTTTTGTTTATAATTTACCCCCATAACCTCCAGTCTGTGAGTGTGGCCCAGATTCTGCTGGAGAATATTGGGCCTCCTCTGGTCCTAGTTCTGACCCATCTTGTAGCCAATACTCACCTGCAGAAAATACCATGAAAGCCGGCTTTGCCCGGAACTGCCCCTTCTCATCCAGAAAATGCCCCGGGTTGAACTCATCTGGGGTCTCCCACTGGGTTGGGTCGAACAGCACCGAGGAGAGGTACGGGATGACCCGGGTGCCCTGGCAGAGACCAACACAGCCGGGTCACATGGGGGGGGTCAGTGTTACACTGAGGAACTGTTGGACTGGGATATCGAGCCAGACGGACCTGCCATTTAGTACATTTCTACCTCATGCCAATTAGTGGCCCTGGAGGCCCAGGGGCCCAATGTTTCCATTCTATTGGTAGGAAGGCACCTACAGATTGCGACTGCTGCAGCAGGTAGAACTAAATAGGAAGGGGTCACTTTGCCTGAGAAAGAAGTGCCCTATGCCAGACCCCGTGCCCCCGGGGCCCAATAACCCCCCATAAGCGCTGGGCCCATTCCCGGCTGCTCTGTACCTTATGGAGGGTAAATCCTTGGAACTCGGTGTCTTTACTGAGCGCATGATAGAACCCCGTAGCCGCCAGATCCAGGTGCCTCTGCAGCTCATGAATCACAGCGTTGGTGTAAGGCAAGTGGGGCCGGTCGCTGAGCCCTGGGGGGCGCTGGGACCCCGTCACATCATCGATCTCTTGCTGCACCTTGGCTGGGGGAGAGTCAGACACAAACAGATTAGTGGGGAGCCATGGGATTGGCCTCTAGGGGTCCCCATAGTGTCTCTCTAACCTGGAGGGGGGTCCAGAGCTGCAGTTCAGATGTCCCTGAGGGCCCCACATATGATACATAGATATGTAGAGAAGGTGAGCAAATTTCCTAAACAAGATATTGGGCCTGGAATCCTTGGGTGGTGCTCGGGCAAGGCTAATGCCAATTTGTTTGTTAATCATGTGACTTCCTGCACCCTCGCGTCACAGCCACCTCCATGCACTTGGTCTTGTCCACATGTCTTGTCTGAGCCCCAAATAGAGCTTGGGAAGTCAGAGGAAAAGACTCCTGCACCTCAGATCTACCCCTTCAGTTACTCTTTGCCCATTGTTTTCTGTGCACTGGGAATATACTTCCATGGGACATTAGGAACCGCCTTTTCGTTATGTTACTTCCATAGAAGTATTTGTTGCTGTGTGATGTGATTGGACAAAAATAAAGTATTGGGATGCCGCGTGGTTACTCTTCAGTGGGTGGGCATATGTTTGTTAAGTCATTTTCGTGACATTTGGTGACAGCGGTGGGATCCTTCTGGGCACACATCCAAAGGACCCCAATTTTGACTTTTTGTGAAGACAAAAAGTAGAGGATCAACTACATAGCCTGTACCAGGGAGAGATCATGCACTACCAGGAGTTCCATTTAGAGGGGCAGAATGAGGCAGGGTGGGCTGCATCTAATGCCCCGAGAGCTGCACTATAATGAACTTCTCCTGTTGTTATAGAAGATCATTTGGTATCTGATGTGGAAGAAACAGCTGCTCCCCCATTGGATTCTGCCATTCAAGCAGGGGATGAGCAGGTCAGGGTCACAGATCTTGTTATAGATCAATATAATCAGTGGATCACTGTGTTGGGACCTGGCCTTTCTGCTGAAGATCACCTGAGGGTCTTTGAATTGGCTTCTCAGAAGGTCTTGGAGACCTTTGAAATAATTTGGGAGGATTACAATGTTCCATGGGAAGAGTGGCCAAAAATCTTGGCAAGCAAGTTAACTGGCAAGGCCGGTGATGTTTATAGGGAACGGACTTACCCTCAGTGGACTGACTATGGGGAGGTGAAAAAAAGTTCTTGAGAATAATGTCATTTACCCAGAGACCACCAGGCCTTTAAATCATAGCTAAGGAGCCTACAGATACCCATTGGGTCTTTGCCAACTGGTTACATCGCACCACCTGGCAAGATCGCACCATTAACCAGTGGGATAGAACTAGTGGGGTGAAAACACTTGAGGGACTTCACCAGCTTTGCTTAATGGAGGAATTTCTAGAGGAACGTGCCCCTGTGGGTGTGGGGTCGATCCCCTAGGGGAAGCCACTAGACTGAAAGAAAGAAAAGTTACTGGAAAGTCAGATGCAGTTGTCTTAGGGACAACCAGTTCTGCCCCAAGGCTGGAGACCCCCATCTGCCCTCTGCCTTGCAGTCAGCTAACAGGGTTGCCCCCCTGGGATTGTACCACAGAACTAAAAACTTCTACAAGTGTGGCTCCAGCTCTTGCTTACAGGCCAAATATCCACAGTCACCTAGGGGAGCAGTCTCACAACAACCCCAGCCGGGGGCATTTGTTCATCCTGAAATTGTGGAAGCACTATGTCTGTTTTGGTTGCTCAAAAGCCCTTTGGCTTTGCATATGTAGAGTTTAAGGACCCCCATGATGTAGCTGCTGCAGTTCAAAGACTCTTAGACTCGGGGTTTAATGGGAAGACTCTTAGACTCAAGGTTTAATGGGAAGACTCTTAGACTCAAGGTTTAATGGGAAGACTCTTAGACTCAAGGTTTAATGGGAAGACTCTTAGACTCAAGGTTTAATGGGAAGACTCTTAGACTCAAGGTTTAATGGGAAGACTCTTAGACTCAAGGTTTAATGGGAAGACTCTTAGACTCAAGGTTTAATGGGAAGACTCTTAGACTCAAGGTTTAATGGGTAGACTCTTAGGGGCACATTTACTAAGCCACGAACGGGCCGAATGCGTCCGATTGCGTTTTTTTCGTAATGATCGGTATTTTGCGATTTTTTCGGAAAATTAACGCGACTTTTTCGTTACCAATACGATTTTTGCGAAAAAACGCGAGTTTTTCGTAGCCATTCCGAAAGTTGCGATTTTTTCGTAGTGTTAAAACTTGCGCAAAAAGTTGCGATTTTTTTCGTAGTGTTAAAACTTGCGCAAAACGCTGCGCCTTTTAAGTTTTAACGCTATGAAAAAAGCGCAACTTTTCGCGCAAGTTTTAACGCTACGAAAAAATCGCAACTTTCAGAATGGCTACGAAAAACTCGCGTTTTTTCGCAAAAATCGTATTGGTAACGAAAAAGTCGCGATAATTTCCGAAAAATCGTAAAGGTGCCGAAAAAATCGCAAAAAATACGAAAAAGTCGCAAAATGTTCGTTTTCAAATCGGATTTTTCCAATTCGGACTCGGATTCGACCCATAGTAAATGTGCCCCTTAGACTCAAGGGTTAATGGGAAGACTCTTAGACTCAAGGTTTAATGGGAAGACTCTTAGACTCAAGGTTTAATGGGAAGACTCTTAGACTCAAGGTTTAATGGGAAGACTCTTAGACTCAAGGTTTAATGGGAAGACTCTTAGACTCAAGGTTTAATGGGAAGACTCTTAGACTCAAGGTTTAATGGGAAGACTCTTAGACTCAAGGTTTAATGGGAAGACTCTTAGACTCAAGGTTTAATGGGAAGACTCTTAGACTCAAGGTTTAATGGGAAGACTCTTAGACTCAAGGTTTAATGGGAAGACTCTTAGACTCAAGGTTTAATGGGAAGACCATTAGACGAAGACACAGGAAAGGAATGAATATGAGTCAACTGACCCCCTGCCCCAAGGAACTCCAGACTCCCAGGAATCCGGCAGAAGTTTAACATTTTTCCCAAACTGGTTTGATTGACAGTATGTCTGGGCGTCTCCCTTCTGAGGGGAACCCCATCAACGCACGTCCTCTGGGGGGGGGGGGTCGTGATGGATTTGGCAAAACTACTACTGTGATGTCATTGGACTTTTATAATATTTCTATTCCTATCACTTTGGGCTCTTGTACCCACCCAACAGGGGATCCTACACATTATTTGAGCCCAAACAAATTAAGGAGGACTCTGCCAATGAGGAGGGCAACCTTCACCCTAGGGATTCCCTTTCCCATCCAATGGCATGCATGCTCTGACTGCCTGACCCACAGCCCATATCTCCCCAATTCCATGTGGGTGTTTGCCTGCCCAGCCACTAGGTTTGCTGCCTGCCCCATTTGTGCACTTTTTCTTATTCTGTTGGGCATTTGTTGTCCTTCCTTTGCTAATTTACTCCTCCTCTGACGTCTTCATGTTGCCTTAGGCCCTTTCTTATTTCCTATCTAAACCAATTTCATCTTCCTGGTAATGAAGAATGGATGGAGACCACAAATAAACCCCATTGCCCCCATTACCCTGGATTTCTGGGAACTGGGCAATCCTTGCCAGGCAGTACTTCAGGGTGGAAGTGATGCCGTCAGTGCCTGCACCCAATAGGTTGGTGATGAACATGTGCAGGCTGGTGTCACAGAAAATGGAGTCCTCATTTCCCTCTTCCTGCAGAAACAGAATGGGGTGGGATCCCCTCTCAGTCAGATGTTGATGCATTTAGGGTGCTCACTTTAGAGAAGACCATTGGTCAGTGATACCTTTAAATGAAGGAATTTACTACAAAACACTTTTCTTCAGCTGTATAATAAGAGATACTTGTGTCCTATGTTGTGACTCTTGTACACACCAATAATTGCCCACACCCTTGGCTAAGGCTTCTGGGCCCCGTTTCATGGCACTGTTGATAGGTTTATCCCTGTGCAAGTTGCCTTTGCCTCCAGCAACTTGCCATTGGCCCTCAGTGGTCAGTAGCACAGACTGCAACCCCTCATGGGTTGTAGCACTAAGTGAAGATGGAGGAAGAAGAGGGACTTGTTCTGAGTTCTCACCTCTTTTATCTTCTGGAGAAAGAAGTCAATAAAATCCCTGGGCTTGTTCAGATTCTCCTTGTGGGACTGGATCTGCTCCTTAACAAATGACTGGAGGCACAAGGTGTCTTTGCAGTGCATCTTCCACAAGAACGGAAACTTCAGGATTATTGGAAACACACGGATGATCTGCAAGGGGGTAGAAAATACAGAAATTCTGAGGGGTTGGTGGTTACAATTGTTCTTATCAAGATGTGCTCCCTTAATTCTCCCAAGGAGACCCCACTTGTTCCCCATATCCTGCCTGAGAGGCTTCAGCTGTTGGCCGGTGCTGGTGGTTGTAGTTCTGTGACATATCTGGGGCTGGAGGGTAATACAAATACCCCAAATTCATATAAAGAGGGCAAGAAACTATTGGAGCCTTATTCGTACCCACCCCACTGTACCTGAGAGGTTCTGGAGAGCACGTTATTTATATGGTTCCTTGTGTTTGAAATCAAATCGTGAAGTTTCTTGTCCTTGTAGTCAAAACGTTTCCCAAATAGAACGAAGCTCATCATGTTGAACACTGCGCATCCCAGGAGGCCGATGGGGTTGAAAGGCTTTCCTGGAATACACCAAGGGGGAGCTCATTAGGGGTCTATAAGCCAAGGTTTCACATAGACTGTCTGGGGCACCAAACTGATGGGTCTCTATGGTTTCTATGAGATGTAAATCAGGGCTGAACATCCTCAGTAAGTTCTCACTCCGCCACACCAAGGAGGAGCTCATTATGGGTCTATAAGCCAAGGTTTCACATAGAATGTCTGGGGCACCCAACTGATGGGTCTCTTTGGTTTCTATGAGATGTAAATCAGAGCTGAACACCCTCAGTAAGTTCTCACTCCGCCACACCAAGGAGGAGCTCATAAGGGGTCTATAAGCCAAGGTTTCACATAGAATGTCTGGGGCACCAAACTGATGGGTCTCTATGGTTTCTATGAGATGTAAATCAGGGCTGAACATCCTCAGTAAGTTCACACTCCGTCACCTTTTGGACAACATTTCTTATTCCATTAACATCTAGAGCAACGGTTGGCCAACCTTTTCATTTCAAGGCCACTTTTCTGCTGATTTGTTGCTATGGGTTACTGCTCCTGGCCAAACTTAGTGCCTTTTATTACATATGGGGGTTAGTGCCTTTGTTCCCCCTTATAGAGCTGTCTGTGCAACATTATCCCAAAGGAGCCCATGTTATGATCCCTATACCCTAAATGCCCCCCCTATGCCAATAAAGAGATGAGTTCAGTATTATCAGATATCACCAAGTCCAAAATAGAGTCATTCCTAGTTGGTTCCGGAACTGCCCGAAATAAAAAATTGCCATTTAGCATTTTACTAACCTACTAGCTTTTTCTGACTTGGCCGCCCCATTACTCCAGTCAGTGTCTGGATAATTAAAGTCCCCCATAACAGCAACATGACCCATTTGGGAATAGTGATGAATATTTTTTCACCAGGCACGGATTTGTAGCAAAATTTCACATTTCACCATCGGTGAGAAAACTCGCCCATTGTCTTTCATGTCGTTTGAGTGAGAAAAAGTCATGAATAAAAGTTGCTCGGTAGCCATGAAAAATGCCTATGGGGCAGATTTGTCATCACTAGTTGTGAAGCCCCCCCCATGTGTAACAGTAGCTGGGCCTCATCCTCCTCACTTATATGGGGGGGGGGGTTATAGCAGACACCAATGATCATTTACTGTATAACCTTTAGCCCAGCTGAAATCCCCACCCAGTTACATCTTCCATCCCACCAGGTCTCAGCTATACTGGCCATACACCCACGGCAATTCTCTTCTGGTCACCAAACAAGCAGATCTGCACAATTTGGCCACCCAAACAGTAATTGGACTGATCCAATTAATTGAGACCATAAGGGGGGCCTATAGGGATCCACCAGGAGAAGGACACCATTAACACTTATGTTCTCATCCACATCAGCTCCCAGAGAATTCTGGTTCTCACCCCAATCTAAGAGACCAGAGCTCCCATGGCTGCCAATTGCTAGAAGACAATAGCGCTCGACTACAACTATTAACTAATAGAGACACAAACCCCCAACTCTATCACCACCACTGTCTACCAATAACCCCAAGAGAACAGAGCTCTCGTCCCTCAACTCTTACAAATCTCAGTCTTGTGTTCCACAAGGTTCTCCATCTCTCTCGTTCCTCATTGCTAAATAACCGCACTCTTTAAGGGCTCAGTATAATCTCTTTACAGATGAAGCACTCCCCTATCTCTCCTTCTCTGGGCCCTGGTGATGTTCCCTTTGGCCAGACTGTAGCCAATGCTTCATCCAAGACTCACTATGAGGCTTCTTGTCCCACTGTCATATTTCACTAACCCTAAGGAAGTTGCCCCTGGCAACTTGGCTAATCCCTTGATGGCATTTTGTAAGGGGGTTATAATAAACTGGAGGGCAATAGAAGCTGATAGGGAAGGTTTTGGCCAGACAACAGCTTTGCCCCAGTTACATCAGTAATAACAAGAGGCTGAGGGGGAAAAGGCTGAGCATTATAATAAATGATAACAAATAAAGGTATAGTGGTACCCACCTTCCATTTGGGACATCGCCTCAATAAGCTGCTGGGCCTCCATGAAGCTTCTTTCCTCTACGGGCACCTTCCCCACCCCGATGTTCCTCAGCGTTGTCAGGATAAATCGGCGGAAATGGCGCCAGTGAGTGGTGAAACTCTGAAAATCTGCAGGGAATAAGTCAAGTCTTTGGCCGGGGGCTGCCCAACTATTGGGTGTCTCCACCCAGAGAGGAGCAGAACTCGCCCATCTCAGTTTCATATCCATTGACTGGCTCTGTCCTACTGCTTTTAAAGTACCAATATTGCCAAAATACTAAGAAGAGTTAGATATTTTCACTTTATGGCGTTACTGCTTCTTAAACATAAAATAAAGGTTGATTTGGCCCAATCATCATCTACTTATGGCTCTGCTGCTATTATCAGTACTTTTTGCTTGGACCCCACATCTGCTGATACCACCCTATGCTCCCTCGCTGCACCCTCGCCACTCCCATTTTATTCAAACTCCATATTGCCCTACTGTCCAATCTTGCTCTACTGTCCCATCTTGTCCTACTGTCTCTGTCTTGTCCTACTGTCCCCATCTTGCCCTACTGTCCCATCTTGTCCTACTGTCTCTGTCTTGTCCTACTGTCTCTGTCTTGCCCTACTGTCTCCATCTTGCCCTACTGTCTCATTCTTGTCCTACTGTCCCCATCTTGCCCTACTGTCTCCATCTTGCCCTACTGTCCCCATCTTATCCTACTGTCTCTGTCTTGTTCTACTGTCCCCATCTTGCCCTACTGTCTCCATCTTGCCCTACTGTCCCCATCTTGTCCTACTGTCTCTGTCTTGTCCTACTGTCCCCATCTTGCCCTACTGTCTCTGTCTTGTCCTACTGTCCCCATCTTGCCCTACTGTCCCCATCTTGTCCTACTGTCCCCATCTTGCCCTACTGTCCCCATCTTGTCCTACTGTCTCCATCTTGCCCTACTGTCTCGGTCTTGCCCTACTGTCCCCATCTTGTCCTACTGTCCCCATCTTGCCCTACTGTCCCCATCTTGTCCAACTGTCTCTGTCTTGTCCTACTGTCCCCATCTTGCCCTACTGTCCCCATCTTGTCCTACTGTCCCCATCTTGTCCAACTGTCTCTGTCTTGTCCTACTGTCCCCATCTTGCCCTACTGTCCCCATCTTGTCCTACTGTCCCCATCTTGCCCTACTGTCCCCATCTTGTCCTACTGTACCCATCTTGTCCTACTGTCTCTGTGTTGTCCTACTGTCCCCGTCTTGCCCTACTGTCCCCATCTTGTCCTACTGTCCCCATCTTGCCCTACTGTCCCCATGTTGTCCTACTGTCTCCATCTTGTCCTACTGTCCCCATCTTGCCCTACTGTCCCCATCTTGTCCGACTGTCTCTGTCTTGTCCTACTGTCCCCGTCTTGCCCTACTGTCTCCATCTTGTCCTACTGTCTCTGTCTTGTCCTACTGTCCCCATCTTGCCCTACTGTCCCCATCTTGTCCTACTGTCTCCATCTTGTCCTACTGTCCCCATCTTGCCCTACTGTCCCCATCTTGCCCTACTGTCTCCATCTTGCCCTACTGTCCCCATCTTGTCCTACTGTCTCTGTCTTGTCCTACTGTCCCCATCTTGTCCTACTGTCTCTGTCTTGTCCTACTGTCTCCATGTTGCCCTACTGTCCCCATCTTGTCCTACTGTCCCCATCTTGTCCTACTGTCTCTGACTTGTCCTACTGTCTCCATCTTGTCCTACTGTCTCCATCTTGCCCTACTGTCTCCATCTTGTCCTACTGTCTCCATCCTGTCCTACTGTCTCCATCTTTCCCTACTGTCTCCATCTTGCCCTACTGTCTCCATCTTGTCCTACTGTCTCCATCCTGTCCTACTGTCTCCATCTTGTCCTACTGTCTCCATCTTGCCCTACTGTCTCCATCTTGTCCTACTGTCTCCATCCTGTCCTACTGTCTCCATCTTTCCCTACTGTCTCCATCTTTCCCTACTGTCTCCATCTTGTCCTACTGTCTCCATTCTGTCCTACTGTCTCCATCTTGTCCTACTGTCTCCATCTTGCCCTACTGTCTCCATCTTGTCCTACTGTCTCCATCCTGTCCTACTGTCTCCATCTTTCCCTACTGTCTCCATCTTGCCCTACTGTCTCCATCTTGCCCTACTGTCTCCATCTTGTCCTACTGTCTCCATCTTGCCCTACTGTCTCCATCTTGCCCTACTGTCTCCATCTTGTCCTACTGTCTCCATCCTGTCCTACTGTCTCCATCTTTCCCTACTGTCTCCATCTTGCCCTACTGTCTCCATCTTGTCCTACTGTCTCCATCCTGTCCTACTGTCTCCATCTTTCCCTACTGTCTCCATCTTGCCCTACTGTCTCCATCCTGTCCTACTGTCTCCATCTTTCCCTACTGTCCCCATCTTGTCCTACTGTATCCATCTTGCCCTACTGTCTCCATTTTTCCCTACTTTTTCCATCTTATCGTACTGTCTCCATCTTGCCCTACCATCTCCATCTTATCCCACTGTTTCCATGTTGCCCTAATGTCTCCATCTTGCCCTACTGTCTCAATCTTGCCCTACTGTCTCCATTTTGCCCTACTGTCCCCATCTTGCCCTACTGTCTCCATCTTGCCCTACTGTCCCCATCTTGCCCTACTGTCCCCATCTTGCCCTACTGTCCCCATCTTGCCCTACTGTCTCCATCTTGCCCTACTGTCCCCATCTTGCCCTACTGTCCCCATCTTGCCCTACTGTCCCCATCTTGCCCTACTGTCTCCATCTTATCCCACTGTTTCCATGTTGCCCTACTGTCTCCATCTTGCCCTACTGTGTCAATCTTGCCCTACTGTCTCCATTTTGCCCTACTGTCCCCATCTTGCCCTACTGTCTCCATCTTGCCCTACTGTCCCCATCTTGCCCTACTGTCCCCATCTTGCCCTACTGTCTCAATCTTGCCCTACTGGCTCCATCTTGCTCTACTGTCTCCATCTTGCCCTACTTTCTCCATCTTGCCTTACTGTCCCCATCTTGCCCTACTGTCCCCATCTTGCCCTACTGTCTCCATCTTGCCCTACTGTCTCCATCTTGCCCTACTGTCCCCATCTTGCCCTACTGTCTCCATCTTGCCCTATTGTCCCCATCTCTCCCCACTGTCTCCATCTTGCCCTACTGTCCCCATCTTGCCCTACTGTCTCCATCTTGCCCTACTGTCCCCATCTTGCCCTACTGTCTCATTCTTGTCCTACTTTCCCCATCTTGCCCTACTGTCTCCATCTTTCCCTACTGTCCCCATCTTGTCCTACTGTCTCCATCTTGCCCTACTGTCCCCATCTCTCCCTACTGTCTCCATCTTGCCCTACTGTCCCCATCTTACCCTACTGTCTCCATCTTGCCCTACTGTCCCCATCTTACCCTACTGCCTCAATCTTGTCCTACTTTCCCCATCTTGCCCTACTGTCTCCATCTTGCCCTACTTTCCCCATCTTGCCCTACTTTCTCCATCTTGCCCTACTGTCCCCATCTTGCCCTACTGTCCCCATCTTGCCCTACTGTCTCCATCTTGCTCTACTGTCCCCATCTTGCCCTACTGTCTCCATCTTGCCCTACTGTCTCCATCTTGCCCTACTGTCTTCATCTTGTCCTACTGTCTCCATCTTGCCCTACTGTCTTCATCTTGTCCTACTGTCTCCATCTTGTCCTACTGTCTCCATCTTGCCCTACTGTCTCCATCTTGCTCTACTGTCCCCATCTTGCCCTACTGTCTCCATCTCTCCCTACTGTCTCCATCTTGCCCTACTGTCTCCATCTTGTCCTACTGTCTCCATCTTGCCCTACTGTCTTCATCTTGTCCTACTGTCTTCATCTTGTCCTACTGTCTCCATCTTGCCCTAATGTCTCCATCTTGCCCTACTGTCTTCATCTTGTCCTCCTATCTTCATCTTGTCCTACTGTAACTTACTGTATCCCTTTGTGAGCTCATCGCCCAATGGGAGAGTGGGGCGTTGGCTGAACTCCTCCGCATGGTTGATCAGAGCCTCTTTTACCATTTTGTACCCACAGAGAATCACAATGGGGTCCCCCAGTTGCCAGATGGTAAACACATTGCCATATTTCTCTTGAAGCTGAAAGCACAATGGGGCAAGATGGTGATCATACAGATGTGCCCCTGGTTCCCCTTTCCTATCAGTCCCCCCGCTTTCCTCCTTCTACAGCCAGATCTCCCCATGGGAGCCTGATGGGTGCCTGGGCACGTTTCTTCTATTTCTGTTTCTAGAAGGGAATCCCGGTTCTGGAACAAAATACTACATTCAGCCAAGAAGAACATGTGCCGCTAAATACCCTGCTCAGTACGTTCTACCCCATAGAGGGCAGCACTGAGACCACTAGAGACTATTTGTATATGGTGGGGCAAATTTATGAGCCCCATGTACCCTTGCCCCTACTTTATTTACATTGACACATACTGTACCTTAGGGAAGTGCTTGCAGATAATATTAAACGTTACATAACGGGGGGTGCCCAGCAGTGGAATTGGGGTTGGTCCTGGGGGTAGGACGGAGGATCTTTTCTGTTGTTTCCACAAAGCAGAGAGGAAGAGGAGGGTGAGCAGGAAGATAAGGAACAAGGTCAGGCCGGAGAGGACGTCCATGGTCTGTAAGAGACAAAGCTCACTTACTAGGGTGCCCTGAATGCCACCGATATCTGGGAGACACAGCGAGGGGATTTAGTAGGTTCTTTCCCTTTAGTTAAGTACTGTCTGTATGGAGCTAATGTGGTACCGGGGTACAGAATGTGAATACGCCCCATTTATACCTGCCCAGTGGCCATAGAGCTCGGTGAGCAGGACCTTCCTCAGGTGGCACCTCCCGTGGGTGGCAAAAGTCACTGCATGTTCCCTTTTGAGGTGAAATTTTGGCTTTTATTGGACACAGGATTGGAAACAGGACCAGAACCAGATCTAAATCTTCCCCATCAGCAGACTTGCCCTGATCCCCTTCTTACCCCTTTCTCCATGTCTTTTCCATCAATATGTTCTTTATTACACAATCCCAGCCTGAATGGGACCCAATGAGAATAGGAGCTCTGTCTGTTGCTAAACTCAATTCCTTCCATGCCCTTGGGTGGGTTCCATTGGGCCAAGGGGTTCTTCGCTTTCCTGTACCTCTTTCTGCCCAACTCAGCCCTTAGAGGCCTATTAGTTCCATTTTTATGGTATGTACCAGTAAGTACTTGGGATTTGGCTTTAATTGTTTAATTGCTGGTAGGAAAGTGAAACTTTTGTCATATATTGTGCCTCCCCTAGCCACGCCCAGCTACATTGTGATACATTGTGCCTCCCCTAGCCACGCCCAGCTACATTGTCATACATTGTGCCCCCCCCAGCCACACCCAGCTACATTGTGATACATTGTGCCTCCCCTAGCCACGCCCAGCTACATTGTGATACATTGTGCCTTCCCTAGCCACGCCCAGCTACATTGTGATACATTGTGCCTCCCCTAGCCACGCCCAGCTACATTGTCATACATTGTGCCTCCCCTAGCCACGCCCAGCTACATTGTGATACATTGTGCCTCCCCTAGCCACGCCCAGCTACATTGTGATACATTGTGCCTCCCCTAGCCACGCCCAGCTACATTGTGATACATTGTGCCTCCCCTAGCCACGCCCAGCTACATTGTGATACATTGTGCCTCCCCTAGCCACGCCCAGCTACATTGTGATATATTGTGCCATCCCTAGCCACGCCCAGCTACATTGTGATATATTGTGCCATCCCTAGCCACGCCCAGCTACATTGTGATACATTGTGCCATCCCTAGCCACGTAAACAACCGCAAAAAATCCTCTGCACTCACCCATTATCAATATGTAGAAATTGGACACTAGGGCATTTAACTACTAAGAAATGCCTTCCCTCCCCACCTCAAAAAGAGGGATTGTTTGTCCGTACATTGCAATATACTTCAAGCTGGCCAACTACGTCAAAGTCATCCCTTCTGGCCATCCTACCCTAACTGACCTAAATAAGTAATTTAAGATTAGTACTGAGCAAAGGGACTAAGTTTTACCTGCAACATGCTTGCGTATAAGGTTAAAACTCCCTTATGGTTGCCCTTTTATTAGCTCCATTGGGATCACCTGACTGTAGCTGGGAATAGTGGGGGCAACAACCTCCCCTAGCCACGCCCAGCTACATTGTGATACATTGTGCCTCCCCATGCCACGCCCAGCTACATTGTGATACATTGTGCCTCCCCATGCCACGCCCAGCTACATTGTGATACATTGTGCCTCCCCTAGCCACGCCCAGCTACATTGTCATACATTGTGTCTCCCCTAGCCACGCCCAGCTACATTGTGATACATTGTGCCTCCCCTAGCCACGCCCAGCTACATTGTGATACATTGTGCCTCCCCTAGCCACGCCCAGCTACATTGTGATACATTGTGCCTCCCCTAGCCACGCCCAGCTACATTGTGATACATTGTGCCTCCCCTAGCCACGCCCAGCTACATTGTAATACATTGTGCCTCCCCTAGCCACGCCCAGCTACATTGTGATACATTGTGCCTCCCCTAGCCACGCCCAGCTACATTGTGATACATTGTGCCTCCCCTAGCCACGCCCAGCTACATTGTGATACATTGTGCCTCCCCTAGCCACGCCCAGCTACATTGTGATACATTGTGCCTCCCCTAGCCACGCCCAGCTACATTGTCATACATTGTTCCTCCCCTAGCCACGCCCAGCTACATTGTCATACATTGTGCATCCCCTAGCCACGCCCAGCTACATTGTGATACATTGTGCCTCCCCTAGCCACGCCCAGCTACATTGTGATACATTGTGCCTCCCCTAGCCACGCCCAGATACATTGTGATACATTGTGCCTCCCCTAGCCACACCCAGCTACATTGTCATACATTGTGCCTCCCCTAGCCACGCCCAGCTACATTGTCATACATTGTGCCTCCCCTAGCCACGCCCAGCTACATTGTGATACATTGTGCCTCCCCTAGCCACACCCAGCTACATTGTCATACATTGTTCCTCCCCTAGCCACGCCCAGCTACATTGTGATACATTGTGTCTCCCCTAGCCACGCCCAGCTACATTGTGATACATTGTGTCTCCCCTAGCCACACCCAGCTACATTGTGATACATTGTGCCTCCCCTAGCCACGCCCAGCTACATTGTCATACATTGTGTCTCCCCTAGCCACGCCCAGCTACATTGTGATACATTGTGCCTCCCCTAGCCACGCCCAGCTACATTGTCATACATTGTGTCTCCCCTAGCCACGCCCAGCTACATTGTCATACATTGTGCCTCCCCTAGCCACGCCCAGCTACATTGTCATACATTGTGTCTCCCCTAGCCACGCCCAGCTACATTGTGATACATTGTGCCTCCCCTAGCCACGCCCAGATACATTGTGATACATTGTTCCTCCCCTAGCCACGCCCAGCTACATTGTCATACATTGTGTCTCCCCTAGCCACGCCCAGCTACATTGTGATACATTGTGCCTTCCCTAGCCACGCCCAGCTACATTGTGATACATTGTTCCTCCCCTAGCCACGCCCAGCTACATTGTGATACATTGTGCCTCCCCTAGCCACGCCCAGCTACATTGTGATACATTGTGTCTCCCCTAGCCACGCCCAGCTACATTGTGATACATTGTGCCTTCCCTAGCCACGCCCAGCTACATTGTGATACATTGTTCCTCCCCTAGCCACGCCCAGCTACATTGTGATACATTGTTCCTCCCCTAGCCACGCCCAGCTACATTGTGATACATTGTGCCTCCCCTAGCCACGCCCAGCTACATTGTGATACATTGTGTCTCCCCTAGCCACGCCCAGCTACATTGTCATACATTGTGTCTCCCCTAGCCACGCCCAGCTACATTGTCATACATTGTGCCTTCCCTAGCCACGCCCAGCTACATTGTCATACATTGTGCCTCCCCTAGCCACGCCCAGCTACATTGTCATACATTGTGCCTCCCCTAGCCACGCCCAGCTACATTGTCATACATTGTGCCTCCCCTAGCCACGCCCAGCTACATTGTCATACATTGTTCCTTCCCTAGCCACGCCCAGCTACATTGTGATACATTGTGCCTCCCCTAGCCACGCCCAGCTACATTGTCATACATTGTGCCTCCCCTAGCCACGCCCAGCTACATTGTCATACATTGTTCCTTCCCTAGCCACGCCCAGCTACATTGTGATACATTGTGCCTCCCCTAGCCACGCCCAGCTACATTGTCATACATTGTTCCTTCCCTAGCCACGCCCAGCTACATTGTGATACATTGTGTCTCCCCTAGCCACGCCCAGCTACATTGTGATACATTGTGCCTCCCCTAGCCACGCCCAGCTACATTGTCATACATTGTGCCTCCCCTAGCCACGCCCAGCTACATTGTGATACATTGTGTCTCCCCTAGCCACGCCCAGCTACATTGTGATACATTGTGTCTCCCCTAGCCACGCCCAGCTACATTGTGATACATTGTGTCTCCCCTAGCCACGCCCAGCTACATTGTCATACATTGTGTCTCCCCTAGCCACGCCCAGCTACATTGTGATACATTGTGCCTCCCCTAGCCACGCCCAGCTACATTGTGATACATTGTGCCTTCCCTAGCCACGCCCAGCTACATTGTGATACATTGTGCCTCCCCTAGCCACGCCCAGCTACATTGTGATACATTGTGCCTCCCCTAGCCACGCCCAGCTACATTGTGATACATTGTGTCTCCCCTAGCCACGCCCAGCTACATTGTCATACATTGTTCCTTCCCTAGCCACGCCCAGCTACATTGTGATACATTGTGCCTCCCCTAGCCACGCCCAGCTACATTGTCGTACATTGTGTCTCCCCTAGCCACGCCCAGCTACATTGTGATACATTGTGTCTCCCCTAGCCACGCCCAGCTACATTGTCATACATTGTGTCTCCCCTAGCCACGCCCAGCTACATTGTGATACATTGTGCCTCCCCTAGCCACGCCCAGATACATTGTGATACATTGTTCCTCCCCTAGCCACGCCCAGCTACATTGTGATACATTGTGTCTCCCCTAGCCACGCCCAGCTACATTGTGATACATTGTGCCTTCCCTAGCCACGCCCAGCTACATTGTGATACATTGTTCCTCCCCTAGCCACGCCCAGCTACATTGTGATACATTGTGCCTCCCCTAGCCACGCCCAGCTACATTATCATACATTGTGCCTCCCCTAGCCACGCCCAGCTACATTGTGATACATTGTGCCTCCCCTAGCCACGCCCAGCTACATTGTGATACATTGTGCCTCCCCTAGCCACGCCCAGATACATTGTGATACATTGTTCCTTCCCTAGCCACGCCCAGCTACATTGTCATACATTGTTCCTTCCCTAGCCACGCCCAGCTACATTGTGATACATTGTGCCTCCCCTAGCCACGCCCAGCTACATTGTCGTACATTGTGCCTCCCCTAGCCACGCCCAGCTACATTGTGATACATTGTGTCTCCCCTAGCCACGCCCAGCTACATTGTCATACATTGTGTCTCCCCTAGCCACGCCCAGCTACATTGTGATACATTGTGCCTCCCCTAGCCACGCCCAGATACATTGTGATACATTGTTCCTCCCCTAGCCACGCCCAGCTACATTGTGATACATTGTGTCTCCCCTAGCCACGCCCAGCTACATTGTGATACATTGTGCCTTCCCTAGCCACGCCCAGCTACATTGTGATACATTGTTCCTCCCCTAGCCACGCCCAGCTACATTGTGATACATTGTGCCTCCCCTAGCCACGCCCAGCTACATTATCATACATTGTGCCTCCCCTAGCCACGCCCAGCTACATTGTGATACATTGTGCCTCCCCTAGCCACGCCCAGCTACATTGTGATACATTGTGCCTCCCCTAGCCACGCCCAGATACATTGTGATACATTGTGTCTCCCCTAGCCACGCCCAGCTACATTGTGATACATTGTTCCTCCCCTAGCCACGCCCAGCTACATTGTCATACATTGTGTCTCCCCTAGCCACGCCCAGCTACATTGTCATACATTGTGCCTTCCCTAGCCACGCCCAGCTACATTGTCATACATTGTGCCTCCCCTAGCCACGCCCAGCTACATTGTCATACATTGTGCCTCCCCTAGCCACGCCCAGCTACATTGTGATACATTGTGTCTCCCCTAGCCACGCCCAGCTACATTGTGATACATTGTGTCTCCCCTAGCCACGCCCAGCTACATTGTCATACATTGTTCCTTCCCTAGCCACGCCCAGCTACATTGTCATACATTGTGCCTCCCCTAGCCACGCCCAGCTACATTGTCATACATTGTGTCTCCCCTAGCCACGCCCAGCTACATTGTCATACATTGTGCCTCCCCTAGCCACGCCCAGCTACATTGTCATACATTGTGCCTCCACCAGCCACGCCCAGCTACATTGTCATACATTGTGCCTCCCCTAGCCACGCCCAGCTACATTGTCATACATTGTGCCTCCCCTAGCCACGCCCAGCTACATTGTCATACATTGTGCCTCCACCCAACTATCAAAGGGGAGGGGCTTAGCAGGCAAAGCAGCATAGTCATGCCATATGTAACTGGAACATCAGCAACACCCTGAGACAGAGGTTGGGGCGCCCCATAGACCCTACACCAAGGCACATGGGGAGTAATGGGGTCTGTGGTGCCCAGTGTAGTGGGGGGGCACTCAGGTCTATATATTGGGGAGACCAAACAGCCGCTCAGAATGGCCCAACATAGGGGGTGACCCCGCAGCAGTCTCTATATCTCAAGGGAAAGGGGCACCCATTTGAGTACAGTAATGTCCGTCCCTGAACAGAGGAGGGGGCAACACTGACTGTCAGCTACTCACAGTGCCACTTTGCCCCCTTACCCCAGCGGCTCCACACAACTCCAACTCCCAGTCATGTACATAGAAAGATTAACCCCTGCCTCGCTGACAATCCCATTACCATTGTGACTGGGTCTCAGACTCAAAGCTCAGATGTTTTAGTCTTAATTCTACTGAATACTCACACAGTTATATACTTACACACTTACCCCTATATCCCCATTCCCTTACCCCTATATCCCCTTTCCCTTACCCCTATATCCCCTTTCCCTTACCCCTATATCCCTATTCCCTTACCCCTATACCCCCATTCCCTTACCCCTATACCCCCATTCCCTTACCCCTATATCCCCTTTCCCTTACCCCTATATCCCCATTCCCTTACCCCTATATCCCCATTCCCTTACCCCTATATCCCCATTCCCTTACCCCTATACCCCCTTTCCCTTACCCCTATATCCCCATTCCCTTACCCCTATATCCCCATTCCCTTACCCCTATACCCCCATTCCCATACCCTTTTATCCCCATTCCCTTACCCCTATATCCCCATACCCTTATACCCCCATTCCCTTACCCCTATATCCCCATTCCCTTACCCCTATATCCCCATTCCCTTACCCCTATACCCCCATTCCCTTACCCCTATATCCCCATTCCCTTACCCCTATATCCCCATTCCCTTAACCCTATAGCCCCATTCCCTTACCCCTATACCCCCATTCCCTTACCCCTATATCCCCATTCCCTTACCCCTATACCCCCATTCCCTTTCCCCTATATCCCCATTCCCTTACCCCTATATCCCCATTCCCTTACCCCTATATCCCCATTCCCTTACCCCTATACACCCATTCCCTTTCCCCTATATCCCCATTCCCATACCCTTATATCCCCATTCCCTTACCCCTATATTCCCATACCCCTATACCCCCATTCCCTTACCCCTATATCCCCATTCCCTTACCCCTATATCCCCATTCCCTTACCCCTATATCCCCATTCCCTTACTCCTATACCCCCATTCCCTTACCCCTATATCCCCCATTCCCTTACCCCTACATCCCCATTCCCTTACCCCTATATCCCCATTCCCTTACCCCTATATCCCCATTCCCTTACTCCTATACCCCCATTCCCTTACCCTATATCCCCCATTCCCTTACCCCTATATCCCCATTCCCTTACCCCTATATCCCCCATTCCCTTACCCCTATATCCCCATTCCCTTACCCCTATATCCCCATTCCCTTACCCCTATATCCCCATTCCCTTACCCCTATATCCCCATTCCCTTACCCCTATATCCCCCATTCCCTTACCCCTATATCCCATTCCCTTACCCCTATATCCCCCATTCCCTTACCCCTACATCCCATTCCCTTACCCCTATACCCCCATTCCCTTACCCCTATATCCCATTCCCTTACCCCTATATCCCCATTCCCTTACCCCTATACCCCCATTCCCTTACCCCTATATCCCCCATTCCCTTACCCCTACATCCCCATTCCCTTACCCCTATATCCCCATTCCCTTACCCCTATACCCCCATTCCCTTACCCCTATACCCCCATTCCCTTACCCCTATATCCCTATTCCCTTACCCCTATACCCCCATTCACTTACCCCTATACCCCCATTCCCTTACCCCTATATCCCTATTCCCTTACCCCTATACCCCCATTCACTTACCCCTATACCCCCATTCCCTTACCCCTATATCCCCATTCCCTTACCCCTATATCCCCATTCCCTTACCCCTATATCCCCATTCCCTTACCCCTATATCCCCCATTCCCTTACCCCTATATCCCCATTCCCTTACCCCTATATCCCCCATTCCCTTACCCCTACATCCCCATTCCCTTACCCCTATACCCCCATTCCCTTACCCCTATATCCCCATTCCCTTACCCCTATATCCCCATTCCCTTACCCCTATACCCCCATTCCCTTACCCCTATATCCCCCATTCCCTTACCCCTACATCCCCATTCCCTTACCCCTATATCCCCATTCCCTTACCCCTATGCCCCCATTCCCTTACCCCTATACCCCCATTCCCTTACCCCTATATCCCTATTCCCTTACCCCTATACCCCCATTCACTTACCCCTATACCCCCATTCCCTTACCCCTATATCCCTATTCCCTTACCCCTATACCCCCATTCACTTACCCCTATACCCCCATTCCCTTACCCCTATACCCCCATTCCCTTACCTCCCACACCCCCAGACACTTACCATAAGGAGTTCAGTTGCACAAATGAGAAGCATTGGGGGGGCTGCAGATTATCCAGGTTGCTGAGAGCAGGGGGCGGAGGGGGCAGATAGTTATATGTAACTGAGTTGTGCAACAGGTTAGTGCCAGGCTGGGTTAGTGCCAGGCTGTATCCATGCCCACAGCACTGCTGGCTTTAGGTGCCTGGAACTGACTGAGCTAGGAGAGTGGGACAGAGAACAAAGCGCAGATAAAGCAGAATTAAAGGGACAATATCCCCTTAAAGGAAAAGAAACCAAAATTATAAGCAGCTTTGCAACATACATTTATTACAAGTTTGTAATGGTTTTTGAGTTATTTGTATATATAATTGCTATTAGAAGCAGTGTCTGCCTGTCCATTTCTATTCCTCTGCCCTGGGGGCTCAGACTGTTGAAACAGTGTAACACAGGGCAGCAGCCTGACAGACCTGACTCGCTGGGGGAGACTGACCCCTGAAACACTGTAACACAAGGCAACAGCCTGACAGACCTGACTCGCTGGGGGAGACTGACCCCTGAAACAGTGTAACACAAGGCAGCAGCCTGAC
The DNA here is from genome assembly GCF_000004195.4 of Xenopus tropicalis. Classification (NCBI taxonomy): domain Eukaryota; kingdom Metazoa; phylum Chordata; class Amphibia; order Anura; family Pipidae; genus Xenopus; species Xenopus tropicalis. Next base: position 153,073,059 of record NC_030682.2, on the reverse strand, counting down.
AGACCTGACTCGCTGGGGGAGACTGACCCCTGAAACAGTGTAACACAAGGCAGCAGCCTGACAGACCTGACTCGCTGGGGGAGACTGACCCCTGAAACACTGTAACACAAGGAGCAGCCTGACAGACCTGACTCGCTGGGGGAGACTGACCCCTGAAACAGTGTAACACAAGGCAGCAGCCTGACAGACCTGACTCGCTGGGGGAGACTGACCCCTGAAACAGTGTAACACAAGGCAGCAGCCTGACAGACCTGACTCGCTGGGGGAGACTGACCCCTGAAACACTGTAACACAAGGCAGCAGCCTGACAGACCTGACTCGCTGGGGGAGACCGACCCCTGAAACAGTGTAACACAAGGCAGCAGCCTGACAGGCCTGACTCACTGGGGGAGACTGACCCCTGAAACACTGTAACACAGGGCAGCAGCCTGACAGACCTGACTCGCTGGGGGAGACCGACCCCTGAAACACTGTAACACAAGGCAGCAGCCTGACAGACCTGACTCGCTGGGGGAGACTGACCCCTGAAACACTGTAACACAAGGCAGCAGCCTGACAGACCTGACTCGCTGGGGGAGACAGACCCCTGAAACACTGTAACACAGGGCAGCAGCCTGACAGACCTGACTCGCTGGGGGAGACTGACCCCTGAAACACTGTAACACAAGGCAGCAGCCTGACAGACCTGACTCGCTGGGGAGACCGACCCCTGAAACAGTGTAACACAAGGCAGCAGCCTGACAGACCTGACTCGCTGGGGGAGACTGACCCCTGAAACACTGTAACACAAGGCAGCAGCCTGACAGACCTGACTCGCTGGGGGAGACTGACCCCTGAAACACTGTAACACAGGGCAGCAGCCTGACAGACCTGACTCGCTGGGGGAGACTGACCCCTGAAACACTGTAACACAAGGCAGCAGCCTGACAGACCTGACTCGCTGGGGGAGACTGACCCCTGAAACAGTGTAACACAAGGCAGCAGCCTGACAGACCTGACTCGCTGGGGGAGACTGACCCCTGAAACAGTGTAACACAAGGCAGCAGCCTGACAGACCTGACTCGCTGGGGGAGACTGACCCCTGAAACACTGTAACACAAGGCAGCAGCCTGACAGACCTGACTCGCTGGGGGAGACTGACCCCTGAAACAGTGTAACACAAGGCAGCAGCCTGACAGACCTGACTCGCTGGGGGAGACTGACCCCTGAAACACTGTAACACAAGGCAGCAGCCTGACAGACCTGACTCGCTGGGGGAGACTGACCCCTGAAACACTGTAACACAAGGCAGCAGCCTGACAGACCTGACTCGCTGGGGGAGACTGACCCCTGAAACAGTGTAACACAAGGCAGCAGCCTGACAGACCTGACTCGCTGGGGGAGACTGACCCCTGAAACACTGTAACACAGGGCAGCAGCCTGACAGACCTGACTCACTGGGGGAGACTGACCCCTGAAACAGTGTAACACAAGGCAGCAGCCTGACAGACCTGACTCGCTGGGGGAGACTGACCCCTGAAACACTGTAACACAAGGCAGCAGCCTGACAGACCTGACTCGCTGGGGGAGACTGACCCCTGAAACACTGTAACACAGGGCAGCAGCCTGACAGACCTGACTCGCTGGGGGAGACTGACCCCTGAAACACTGTAACACAAGGCAGCAGCCTGACAGACCTGACTCGCTGGGGGAGACTGACCCCTGAAACAGTGTAACACAAGGCAACAGCCTGACAGACCTGACTCGCTGGGGGAGACTGACCCCTGAAACAGTGTAACACAAGGCAGCAGCCTGACAGACCTGACTCGCTGGGGGAGACTGACCCCTGAAACAGTGTAACACAAGGCAGCAGCCTGACAGACCTGACTCGCTGGGGGAGACTGACCCCTGAAACAGTGTAACACAAGGCAGCAGCCTGACAGACCTGACTCGCTGGGGGAGACTGACCCCTGAAACAGTGTAACACAAGGCAGCAGCCTGACAGACCTGACTCGCTGGGGAAGACTGACCCCTGAAACACTGTAACACAAGGCAGCAGCCTGACAGACCTGACTCGCTGGGGGAGACTGACCCCTGAAACAGTGTAACACAAGGCAGCAGCCTGACAGACCTGACTCGCTGGGGGAGACTGACCCCTGAAACACTGTAACACAGGGCAGCAGCCTGACAGACCTGACTCACTGGGGGAGACTGACCCTTGAAACACTGTAACACAAGGCAGCAGCCTGACAGACCTGACTCGCTGGGGGAGACTGACCCCTGAAACAGTGTAACACAGGGCAGCAGCCTGACAGACCTGACTCACTGGGGGAGACTGACCCTTGAAACACTGTAACACAAGGCAGCAGCCTGACAGACCTGACTCGCTGGGGGAGACTGACCCCTGAAACAGTGTAACACAAGGCAGCAGCCTGACAGGCCTGACTCGCTGGGGGAGACTGACCCCTGAAACACTGTAACACAAGGCAGCAGCCTGACAGACCTGACTCGCTGGGGGAGACCGACCCCTGAAACAGTGTAACACAAGGCAGCAGCCTGACAGACCTGACTCGCTGGGGGAGACCGACCCCTGAAACAGTGTAACACAAGGCGGCAGCCTGACAGCCCTGACTCACTGGGGGAGACCGACCCCTGAAACAGTGTAACACAAGGCGGCAGCCTGACAGCCCTGACTCGCTGAGGGAGACTGACCCCTGAAACACTGTAACACAAGGCGGCAGCCTGACAGACCTGACTCGCTGGGGGAGACTGACCCCTGAAACACTGTAACACAAGGCAGCAGCCTGACAGACCTGACTCGCTGGGGGAGACTGACCCCTGAAACAGTGTAACACAAGGCAGCAGCCTGACAGACCTGACTCGCTGGGGGAGACTGACCCCTGAAACACTGTAACACAAGGCAGCAGCCTGACAGACCTGACTCGCTGGGGGAGACTGACCCCTGAAACACTGTAACACAAGGCAGCAGCCTGACAGACCTGACTCGCTGGGGGAGACTGACCCCTGAAACAGTGTAACACAGGGCAGCAGCCTGACAGACCTGACTCGCTGGGGGAGACTGACCCCTGAAACAGTGTAACACAAGGCAACAGCCTGACAGACCTGACTCGCTGGGGGAGACTGACCCCTGAAACACTGTAACACAAGGCAGCAGCCTGACAGACCTGACTCGCTGGGGGAGACTGACCCCTGAAACACTGTAACACAAGGAGCAGCCTGACAGACCTGACTCGCTGGGGGAGACTGACCCCTGAAACAGTGTAACACAGGGCAGCAGCCTGACAGACCTGACTCGCTGGGGGAGACTGACCCCTGAAACACTGTAACACAAGGCAACAGCCTGACAGACCTGACTCGCTGGGGGAGACTGACCCCTGAAGCAGTGTAACACAGGGCAGCAGCCTGACAGACCTGACTCGCTGGGGGAGACTGACCCCTGAAACAGTGTAACACAAGGCGGCAGCCTGACAGACCTGACTCGCTGGGGGAGACTGACCCCTGAAACACTGTAACACAAGGAGCAGCCCGACAGACCTGACTCGCTGGGGGAGACTGACCCCTGAAACAGTGTAACACAGGGCAGCAGCCTGACAGACCTGACTCGCTGGGGGAGACTGACCCCTGAAACACTGTAACACAAGGCAACAGCCTGACAGACCTGACTCGCTGGGGGAGACTGACCCCTGAAGCAGTGTAACACAGGGCAGCAGCCTGACAGACCTGACTCGCTGGGGGAGACTGACCCCTGAAACAGTGTAACACAGGGCAGCAGCCTGACAGACCTGACTCGCTGGGGGAGACTGACCCCTGAAACAGTGTAACACAGGGCAGCAGCCTGACAGACCTGACTCGCTGGGGGAGACCGACTCCTGAAACAGTGTAACACAGGGCAGCAGCCTGACAGACCTGACTCGCTGGGGGAGACTGACCCCTGAAACAGTGTAACACAGGGCAGCAGCCTGACAGACCTGACTCGCTGGGGGAGACTGACCCCTGAAACAGTGTAACACAAGGCGGCAGCCTGACAGACCTGACTCGCTGGGGGAGACTGACCCCTGAAACAGTGTAACACAGGGCGGCAGCCTGACAGACCTGACTCGCTGGGGGAGACTGACCCCTGAAACAGTGTAACACAGGGCGGCAGCCTGACAGACCTGACTCGCTGGGGGAGACTGACCCCTGAAACAGTGTAACACAAGGCAGCAGCCTGACAGACCTGACTCGCTGGGGGAGACCGACCCCTGAAACAGTGTAACACAAGGAGCAGCCTGACAGACCTGACTCGCTGGGGGAGACCGACCCCTGAAACAGTGTAACACAAGGCAGCAGCCTGACAGACCTGACTCGCTGGGGGAGACCGACCCCTGAAACACTGTAACACAAGGCGGCAGCCTGACAGCCCTGACTCACTGGGGGAGACCGACCCCTGAAACAGTGTAACACAGGGCAGCAGCCTGACAGACCTGACTCGCTGGGGGAGACCGACCCCTGAAACAGTGTAACACAAGGCAGCAGCCTGACAGACCTGACTCGCTGGGGGAGACCGACCCCTGAAACAGTGTAACACAAGGCGGCAGCCTGACAGCCCTGACTCACTGGGGGAGACCGACCCCTGAAACAGTGTAACACAGGGCAGCAGCCTGACAGACCTGACTCGCTGGGGGAGACCGACCCCTGAAACAGTGTAACACAAGGCAGCAGCCTGACAGACCTGACTCACTGGGGGAGACTGACCCCTGAAACAGTGTAACACAAGGCGGCAGCCTGACAGACCTGACTCACTGGGGGAGACTGACCCCTGAAACAGTGTAACACAAGGCAGCAGCCTGACAGACCTGACTCGCTGGGGGAGACCGACCCCTGAAACAGTGTAACACAAGGCGGCAGCCTGACAGCCCTGACTCACTGGGGGAGACCGACCCCTGAAACAGTGTAACACAAGGCGGCAGCCTGACAGCCCTGACTCGCTGAGGGAGACCGACCCCTGAAACACTGTAACACAAGGCGGCAGCCTGACAGACCTGACTCGCTGGGGGAGACTGACCCCTGAAACACTGTAACACAAGGCGGCAGCCTGACAGACCTGACTCGCTGGGGGAGACTGACCCCTGAAACACTGTAACACAAGGCAGCAGCCTGACAGACCTGACTCGCTGGGGGAGACTGACCCCTGAAACAGTGTAACACAAGGCAGCAGCCTGACAGACCTGACTCGCTGGGGGAGACTGACCCCTGAAACACTGTAACACAAGGCAGCAGCCTGACAGACCTGACTCGCTGGGGGAGACTGACCCCTGAAACACTGTAACACAAGGCAGCAGCCTGACAGACCTGACTCGCTGGGGGAGACTGACCCCTGAAACAGTGTAACACAGGGCAGCAGCCTGACAGACCTGACTCGCTGGGGGAGACTGACCCCTGAAACACTGTAACACAAGGCAACAGCCTGACAGACCTGACTCGCTGGGGGAGACTGACCCCTGAAACAATGTAACACAAGGCAGCAGCCTGACAGACCTGACTCGCTGGGGGAGACTGACCCCTGAAACACTGTAACACAAGGCAGCAGCCTGACAGACCTGACTCGCTGGGGGAGACTGACCCCTGAAACGCTGTAACACAAGGAGCAGCCTGACAGACCTGACTCGCTGGGGGAGACTGACCCCTGAAACAGTGTAACACAGGGCAGCAGCCTGACAGACCTGACTCGCTGGGGGAGACTGACCCCTGAAACACTGTAACACAAGGCAACAGCCTGACAGACCTGACTCGCTGGGGGAGACTGACCCCTGAAGCAGTGTAACACAGGGCAGCAGCCTGACAGACCTGACTCGCTGGGGGAGACTGACCCCTGAAACAGTGTAACACAAGGCGGCAGCCTGACAGACCTGACTCGCTGGGGGAGACTGACCCCTGAAACACTGTAACACAAGGAGCAGCCCGACAGACCTGACTCGCTGGGGGAGACTGACCCTGAAACAGTGTAACACAGGGCAGCAGCCTGACAGACCTGACTCGCTGGGGGAGACTGACCCTGAAACAGTGTAACACAAGGCAGCAGCCTGACAGACCTGACTCGCTGGGGGAGACTGACCCCTGAAGCAGTGTAACACAGGGCAGCAGCCTGACAGACCTGACTCGCTGGGGGAGACTGACCCCTGAAACACTGTAACACAAGGCAACAGCCTGACAGACCTGACTCGCTGGGGGAGACTGACCCCTGAAGCAGTGTAACACAGGGCAGCAGCCTGACAGACCTGACTCGCTGGGGGAGACTGACCCCTGAAACAGTGTAACACAAGGCGGCAGCCTGACAGACCTGACTCGCTGGGGGAGACTGACCCCTGAAACACTGTAACACAAGGCAGCAGCCTGACAGACCTGACTCGCTGGGGCAGACTGACCCCTGAAACAGTGTAACACAAGGCGGCAGCCTGACAGACCTGACTCGCTGGGGGAGACTGACCCCTGAAACAGTGTAACACAGGGCGGCAGCCTGACAGACCTGACTCGCTGGGGGAGACTGACCCCTGAAACAGTGTAACACAGGGCAGCAGCCTGACAGACCTGACTCGCTGGGGGAGACTGACCCCTGAAACAGTGTAACACAGGGCAGCAGCCTGACAGACCTGACTCGCTGGGGGAGACTGACCCCTGAAACAGTGTAACACAGGGCAGCAGCCTGACAGACCTGACTCGCTGGGGGAGACTGACCCCTGAAACAGTGTAACACAAGGCAGCAGCCTGACAGACCTGACTCGCTGGGGGAGACTGACCCCTGAAACACAGTAACACAAGGAGCAGCCCGACAGACCTGACTCGCTGGGGGAGACTGACCCCTGAAACACTGTAACACAAGGCAGCAGCCTGACAGACCTGACTCACTGGGGGAGACTGACCCCTGAAACACTGTAACACAAGGCAGCAGCCTGACAGACCTGACTCGCTGGGGGAGACTGACTCCTGAAACAGTGTAACACAGGGCAGCAGCCTGACAGACCTGACTCGCTGGGGGAGACCGACTCCTGAAACAGTGTAACACAAGGCAGCAGCCTGACAGACCTGACTCGCTGGGGGAGACCGACCCCTGAAACAGTGTAACACAAGGCAGCAGCCTGACAGACCTGACTCGCTGGGGGAGACTGACTCCTGAAACAGTGTAACACAGGGCAGCAGCCTGACAGACCTGACTCGCTGGGGGAGACCGACTCCTGAAACAGTGTAACACAAGGCAGCAGCCTGACAGACCTGACTCGCTGGGGGAGACCGACCCCTGAAACAGTGTAACACAAGGCAGCAGCCTGACAGACCTGACTCGCTAGGGAGACCGACCCCTGAAACAGTGTAACACAAGGCAGCAGCCTGACAGACCTGACTCGCTAGGGGAGACCGACCCCTGAAACAGTGTAACACAAGGCGGCAGCCTGACAGCCCTGACTCGCTGAGGGAGACTGACCCCTGAAACAGTGTAACACAAGGCGGCAGCCTGACAGACCTGACTCGCTGGGGGAGACTGACCCCTGAAACACTGTAACACAAGGCAGCAGCCTGACAGACCTGACTCGCTGGGGGAGACTGACCCCTGAAACAGTGTAACACAAGGCAGCAGCCTGACAGGCCTGACTCACTGGGGGAGACTGACCCCTGAAACAGTGTAACACAAGGCAGCAGCCTGACAGACCTGACTCGCTGAGGGAGACTGACCCCTGAAACAGTGTAACACAAGGCGGCAGCCTGACAGACCTGACTCGCTGGGGGAGACTGACCCCTGAAACACTGTAACACAAGGCGGCAGCCTGACAGACCTGACTCGCTGGGGGAGACTGACCCCTGAAACAGTGTAACACAAGGCGGCAGCCTGACAGCCCTGACTCGCTGAGGGAGACTGACCCCTGAAACAGTGTAACACAAGGCGGCAGCCTGACAGACCTGACTCGCTGGGGGAGACTGACCCCTGAAACACTGTAACACAAGGCGGCAGCCTGACAGAACCTGACTCGCTGGGGGAGACTGACCCCTGAAACACTGTAACACAAGGCAGCAGCCTGACAGACCTGACTCGCTGGGGAGACTGACCCCTGAAACAGTGTAACACAAGGCAGCAGCCTGACAGACCTGACTCGCTGGGGGAGACTGACCCCTGAAACAGTGTAACACAAGGCAGCAGCCTGACAGACCTGACTCGCTGGGGGAGACTGACCCCTGAAACACTGTAACACAAGGCAGCAGCCTGACAGACCTGACTCGCTGGGGGAGACTGACCCCTGAAACACTGTAACACAAGGAGCAGCCCGACAGACCTGACTCGCTGGGGGAGACTGACCCCTGAAACACTGTAACACAAGGCAGCAGCCTGACAGACCTGACTCGCTGGGGGAGACTGACCCCTGAAACAGTGTAACACAAGGCAGCAGCCTGACAGACCTGACTCGCTGGGGGAGACTGACCCCTGAAACAGTGTAACACAGGGCAGCAGCCTGACAGACCTGACTCGCTGGGGGAGACTGACCCCTGAAACACTGTAACACAAGGAGGCAGCCCGACAGACCTGACTCGCTGGGGGAGACTGACCCCTGAAACAGTGTAACACAGGGCAGCAGCCTGACAGACCTGACTCGCTGGGGGAGACTGACCCCTGAAACAGTGTAACACAGGGCAGCAGCCTGACAGACCTGACTCGCTGGGGAGACTGACCCCTGAAACAGTGTAACACAGGGCAGCAGCCTGACAGACCTGACTCGCTGGGGGAGACTGACCCCTGAAACAGTGTAACACAGGGCAGCAGCCTGACAGACCTGACTCGCTGGGGGAGACTGGACCCTGAAACAGTGTAACACAGGGCAGCAGCCTGACAGACCTGACTCACTGGGGGAGACTGACCCTGAAACAGTGTAACACAGGGCAGCAGCCTGACAGACCTGACTCGCTGGGGGAGACTGACCCCTGAAACACTGTAACACAAGGCAGCAGCCTGACAGACCTGACTCACTGGGGGAGACTGACCCCTGAAACACTGTAACACAAGGAGCAGCCTGACAGACCTGACTCGCTGGGGGAGACTGACCCCTGAAACAGTGTAACACAAGGAGCAGCCTGACAGACCTGACTCGCTGGGGGAGACTGACCCCTGAAACACTGTAACACAAGGCAGCAGCCTGACAGACCTGACTCGCTGGGGGAGACTGACCCCTGAAACAGTGTAACACAGGGCAGCAGCCTGACAGACCTGACTCGCTGGGGGAGACTGACCCCTGAAACAGTGTAACACAAGGAGCAGCCTGACAGACCTGACTCGCTGGGGGAGACTGACCCCTGAAACACTGTAACACAAGGCAACAGCCTGACAGACCTGACTCTCTGGGGGAGACTGACTCCTGAAACAGTGTAACACAAGGCAGCAGCCTGACAGACCTGACTCGCTGGGGGAGACTGACCCCTGAAACAGTGTAACACAAGGCAACAGCCTGACAGACCTGACTCGCTGGGGGAGACTGACCCCTGAAACAGTGTAACACAAGGCAGCAGCCTGACAGACCTGACTCACTGGGGGAGACCGACCCCTGAAACACTGTAACACAAGGCAGCAGCCTGACAGACCTGACTCGCTGGGGCAGACTGACCCCTGAAACAGTGTAACACAAGGCAGCAGCCTGACAGACCTGACTCACTGGGGGAGACCGACCCCTGAAACACTGTAACACAAGGCAGCATCCTGAAAGACCTGACTCGCTGGGGGAGACTGACTCCTGAAACAGTGTAACACAAGGCAGCAGCCTGACAGACCTGACTCGCTGGGGCAGACTGACCCTGAAACACTGTAACACAAGGCAGCATCCTGAAAGACCTGACTCGCTGGGGGAGACTGACTCCTGAAACAGTGTAACACAAGGCAGCAGCCTGACAGGCCTGACTCGCTGGGGGAGACCGACCCCTGAAACAGTGTAACACAAGGCAGCAGCCTGACAGACCTGACTCGCTGGGGGAGACTGACCCCTGAAACAGTGTAACACAAGGCAGCAGCCTGACAGACCTGACTCGCTGGGGGAGACTGACCCCTGAAACAGTGTAACACAAGGCAGCAGCCTGACAGACCTGACTCGCTGGGGAGACTGACCCCTGAAACAATGTAACACAAGGCAGCAGCCTGACAGACCTGACTCACTGGGGGAGACTGACCCCTGAAACAGTGTAACACAAGGCAGCAGCCTGACAGACCTGACTCGCTGGGGGAGACTGACCCCTGAAACAATGTAACACAAGGCAGCAGCCTGACAGACCTGACTCGCTGGGGGAGACTGACCCTGAAACAGTGTAACACAGGGCAGCAGCCTGACAGACCTGACTCGCTGGGGGAGACTGACCCCTGAAACACTGTAACACAAGGCAGCAGCCTGACAGACCTGACTCGCTGGGGAGACTGACCCTGAAACACTGTAACACAGGGCAGCAGCCTGACAGACCTGACTCGCTGGGGGAGACTGACCCCTGAAACAGTGTAACACAGGCAGCAGCCTGACAGACCTGACTCGCTGGGGGAGACTGACCCCTGAAACAGTGTAACACAAGGCAGCAGCCTGACAGACCTGACTCGCTGGGGGAGACTGACCCCTGAAACAGTGTAACACAAGGCAGCAGCCTGACAGACCTGACTCGCTGGGGGAGACTGACCCCTGAAACACGTGTAACACAAGGCAGCAGCCTGACAGACCTGACTCGCTGGGGGAGACGACCCCTGAAACAGTGTAACACAAGGCAGCAGCCTGACAGACCTGACTCGCTGGGGGAGACGACCCTGAAACAGTGTAACAAGGCGCAGCCTGACAGACCTGACTCGCTGGGGAGACGACCCCTGAAACAGTGTAACACAAGGCGGCAGCCTGACAGACCTGACTCGCTGGGGGAGACTGACCCCTGAAACAGTGTAACACAAGGCAGCAGCCTGACAGACCTGACTCGCTGGGGGAGACTGACCCCTGAAACAGTGTAACACAAGGCAGCAGCCTGACAGACCTGACTCGCTGGGGGAGACTGACCCCTGAAACAGTGTAACACAAGGCAGCAGCCTGACAGACCTGACTCGCTGGGGGAGACTGACCCCTGAAACAGTGTAACACAAGGCAGCAGCCTGACAGACCTGACTCGCTGGGGGAGACTGACCCCTGAAACAGTGTAACACAAGGCAGCAGCCTGACAGACCTGACTCGCTGGGGGAGACTGACCCCTGAAACAGTGTAACACAAGGCAGCAGCCTGACAGACCTGACTCGCTGGGGGAGACTGACCCCTGAAACACTGTAACACAAGGCAGCAGCCTGACAGACCTGACTCGCTGGGGGAGACTGACCCCTGAAACAGTGTAACACAAGGCAGCAGCCTGACAGACCTGACTCGCTGGGGGAGACTGACCCCTGAAACACTGTAACACAAGGCAGCAGCCTGACAGACCTGACTCGCTGGGGGAGACTGACCCCTGAAACAGTGTAACACAAGGCAGCAGCCTGACAGACCTGACTCGCTGGGGGAGACTGACCCCTGAACAGTGTAACACAAGGCAGCAGCCTGACAGACCTGACTCGCTGGGGGAGACTGACCCCTGAACAGTGTAACACAAGGCAGCAGCCTGACAGACCTGACTCGCTGGGGGAGACTGACCCCTGAAACAGTGTAACACAAGGCAGCAGCCTGACAGACCTGACTCGCTGGGGGAGACTGACCCCTGAAACAGTGTAACACAAGGCAGCAGCCTGACAGACCTGACTCGCTGGGGGAGACTGACCCCTGAAGCAGTGTAACACAAGGCAGCAGCCTGACAGACCTGACTCGCTGGGGGAGACTGACCCCTGAAACAGTGTAACACAAGGCAGCAGCCTGACAGACCTGACTCGCTGGGGGAGACTGACCCCTGAAACAGTGTAACACAAGGCAGCAGCCTGACAGACCTGACTCGCTGGGGGAGACTGACCCCTGAAACAGTGTAACACAAGGCAGCAGCCTGACAGACCTGACTCGCTGGGGGAGACTGACCCCTGAAACAGTGTAACACAAGGCAGCAGCCTGACAGACCTGACTCGCTGGGGGAGACTGACCCCTGAAACACTGTAACACAAGGCAGCAGCCTGACAGACCTGACTCGCTGGGGGAGACTGACCCCTGAAACACTGTAACACAAGGCAGCAGCCTGACAGACCTGACTCGCTGGGGGAGACTGACCCCTGAAACAGTGTAACACAAGGCAGCAGCCTGACAGACCTGACTCGCTGGGGGAGACTGACCCCTGAAACAGTGTAACACAAGGGCAGCAGCCTGACAGACCTGACTCGCTGGGGGAGACTGACCCCTGAAACAGTGTAACACAGGCAGCAGCCTGACAGACCTGACTCGCTGGGGGAGACTGACCCCTGAAACAGTGTAACACAAGGGCAGCAGCCTGACAGACCTGACTCGCTGGGGGAGACTGACCCCTGAAACACTGTAACACAAGGCAGCAGCCTGACAGACCTGACTCGCTGGGGGAGACTGACCCCTGAAACAGTGTAACACAAGGCAGCAGCCTGACAGACCTGACTCGCTGGGGGAGACTGACCCCTGAAACAGTGTAACACAAGGCAGCAGCCTGACAGACCTGACTCGCTGGGGGAGACTGACCCCTGAAACAGTGTAACACAGGGCAGCAGCCTGACAGACCTGACTCGCTGGGGGAGACTGACCCCTGAAACAGTGTAACACAAGGCAGCAGCCTGACAGACCTGACTCGCTGGGGGAGACTGACCCCTGAAACAGTGTAACACAGGCAGCAGCCTGACAGACCTGACTCGCTGGGGGAGACTGACCCCTGAAACAGTGTAACACAGGGCAGCAGCCTGACAGACCTGACTCGCTGGGGGAGACTGACCCCTGAAACAGTGTAACACAAGGCAGCAGCCTGACAGACCTGACTCGCTGGGGGAGACTGACCCCTGAAACAGTGTAACACAAGGCAGCAGCCTGACAGACCTGACTCGCTGGGGGAGACTGACCCCTGAAACAGTGTAACACAAGGCAGCAGCCTGACAGACCTGACTCGCTGGGGGAGACTGACCCCTGAAACAGTGTAACACAAGGCAGCAGCCTGACAGACCTGACTCGCTGGGGGAGACTGAACTCTGAAACAGTGTAACACAAGGCAGCAGCCTGACAGACCTGACTCGCTGGGGGAGACTGACCCCTGAAACAGTGTAACACAAGGAGCAGCCTGACAGACCTGACTCACTGGGGGAGACTGACCCCTGAAACACTGTAACACAAGGCAGCAGCCTGACAGACCTGACTCACTGGGGGAGACTGAACTCTGAAACAGTGTAACACAAGGCAGCAGCCTGACAGACCTGACTCGCTGGGGGAGACTGACCCCTGAAACAGTGTAACACAAGGCAGCAGCCTGACAGACCTGACTCGCTGGGGGAGACTGACCCCTGAAACAGTGTAACACAAGGCAGCAGCCTGACAGACCTGACTCGCTGGGGGAGACTGACCCCTGAAACAGTGTAACACAAGGCAGCAGCCTGACAGACCTGACTCGCTGGGGGAGACTGACCCCTGAAACAGTGTAACACAAGGCAACAGCCTGACAGACCTGACTCGCTGGGGAGACTGACCCCTGAAACACTGTAACACAAGGCAGCAGCCTGACAGACCTGACTCGCTGGGGGAGACTGACCCCTGAAACAGTGTAACACAGGGCAGCAGCCTGACAGACCTGACTCGCTGGGGGAGACTGACCCCTGAAACAGTGTAACACAGGGCAGCAGCCTGACAGACCTGACTCGCTGGGGGAGACTGACCCCTGAAACAGTGTAACACAGGGCAGCAGCCTGACAGACCTGACTCGCTGGGGGAGACTGACCCCTGAAACAGTGTAACACAGGGCAGCAGCCTGACAGACCTGACTCGCTGGGGGAGACTGACCCCTGAAACACTGTAACACAAGGCAGCAGCCTGACAGACCTGACTCGCTGGGGGAGACTGACCCCTGAAACAGTGTAACACAAGGCAGCAGCCTGACAGACCTGACTCGCTGGGGGAGACTGACCCCTGAAACAGTGTAATACAAGGCAGCAGCCTGACAGACCTGACTCGCTGGGGGAGACTGACCCCTGAAACAGTGTAACACAGGGCAGCAGCCTGACAGACCTGACTCGCTGGGGGAGACTGACCCCTGAAACAGTGTAACACAAGGCAGCAGCCTGACAGACCTGACTCGCTGGGGGAGACTGACCCCTGAAACAGTGTAACACAGGGCAGCAGCCTGACAGACCTGACTCGCTGGGGGAGACTGACCCCTGAAACAGTGTAACACAGGGCAGCAGCCTGACAGACCTGACTCGCTGGGGGAGACTGACCCCTGAAACAGTGTAACACAAGGCAGCAGCCTGACAGACCTGACTCGCTGGGGGAGACTGACCCCTGAAACAGTGTAACACAAGGCAGCAGCCTGACAGACCTGACTCGCTGGGGGAGACTGACCCCTGAAACAGTGTAACACAAGGCAGCAGCCTGACAGACCTGACTCGCTGGGGGAGACTGACCCCTGAAACAGTGTAACACAAGGCAGCAGCCTGACAGACCTGACTCGCTGGGGGAGACTGAACTCTGAAACAGTGTAACACAAGGCAGCAGCCTGACAGACCTGACTCGCTGGGGGAGACTGACCCCTGAAACAGTGTAACACAAGGAGCAGCCTGACAGACCTGACTCACTGGGGGAGACTGACCCCTGAAACAGTGTAACACAAGGCAGCAGCCTGACAGACCTGACTCACTGGGGGAGACTGACCCCTGAAACACTGTAACACAAGGCAGCAGCCTGACAGACCTGACTCACTGGGGGAGACTGAACTCTGAAACAGTGTAACACAAGGCAGCAGCCTGACAGACCTGACTCGCTGGGGGAGACTGACCCCTGAAACAGTGTAACACAAGGCAGCAGCCTGACAGACCTGACTCGCTGGGGGAGACTGACCCCTGAAACAGTGTAACACAAGGCAGCAGCCTGACAGACCTGACTCGCTGGGGGAGACTGACCCCTGAAACAGTGTAACACAAGGCAGCAGCCTGACAGACCTGACTCGCTGGGGGAGACTGACCCCTGAAACAGTGTAACACAAGGCAGCAGCCTGACAGACCTGACTCGCTGGGGGAGACTGAACTCTGAAACAGTGTAACACAAGGCAGCAGCCTGACAGACCTGACTCGCTGGGGGAGACTGACCCCTGAAACAGTGTAACACAAGGAGCAGCCTGACAGACCTGACTCACTGGGGGAGACTGACCCCTGAAACACTGTAACACAAGGCAGCAGCCTGACAGACCTGACTCACTGGGGGAGACTGAAACTCTGAAACAGTGTAACACAAGGCAGCAGCCTGACAGACCTGACTCGCTGGGGGAGACCGACCCCTGAAACAGTGTAACACAAGGCAGCAGCCTTACAGACCTGACTCGCTGGGGGAGACCGTCCCCTGAAACAGTGTAACACAAGGCAGCAGCCTGACAGACCT
This sequence comes from Xenopus tropicalis, assembly GCF_000004195.4. NCBI lineage: Eukaryota > Metazoa > Chordata > Amphibia > Anura > Pipidae > Xenopus > Xenopus tropicalis. Next base: position 153,057,526 of record NC_030682.2, on the reverse strand, counting down.
GACTCGCTGGGGGAGACCGACCCCTGAAACACTGTAACACAAGGCAGCAGCCTGACAGACCTGACTCGCTGGGGAGACTGACCCCTGAAACACTGTAACACAAGGCAGCAGCCTGACAGACCTGACTCGCTGGGGGAGACCGACCCCTGAAACACTGTAACACAAGGCAGCAGCCTGACAGACCTGACTCGCTGGGGGAGACCGACCCCTGAAACAGTGTAACACAAGGCAACAGCCTGACAGACCTGACTCGCTGGGGGAGACTGACCCCTGAAACAGTGTAACACAAGGCAGCAGCCTGACAGACCTGACTCGCTGGGGGAGACCGACCCCTGAAACACTGTAACACAAGGCAGCAGCCTGACAGACCTGACTCACTGGGGAGACTGACCCCTGAAAACACTGTAACACAAGGCAGCAGCCTGACAGACCTGACTCGCTGGGGGAGACCGACCCCTGAAACACTGTAACACAGGGCAGCAGCCTGACAGACCTGACTCGCTGGGGGAGACCGACCCCTGAAACAGTGTAACACAAGGCAGCAGCCTGACAGACCTGACTCGCTGGGGGAGACTGACCCCTGAAACAGTGTAACACAAGGAGCAGCCTGACAGACCTGAACTCGCTGGGGGAGACTGACCCCTGAAACACTGTAACACAGGGCAGCAGCCTGACAGACCTGACTCGCTGGGGGAGACCGACCCCTGAAACACTGTAACACAAGGCAGCAGCCTGACAGACCTGACTCGCTGGGGGAGACCGACCCCTGAAACAGTGTAACACAAGGCAGCAGCCTGACAGACCTGACTCGCTGGGGGAGACCGACCCCTGAAACAGTGTAACACGAGGCAGCAGCCTGACAGACCTGACTCGCTGGGGGAGACCGACCCCTGAAACAGTGTAACACGAGGCAGCAGCCTGACAGACCTGACTCGCTGGGGGAGACCGACCCCTGAAACACTGTAACACGAGGCAGCAGCCTGACAGACCTTACTCGCTGGGGGAGACCGACCCCTGAAACACTGTAACACAAGGCAGCAGCCTGACAGACCTGACTCGCTGGGGAGACCGACCCCTGAAACAGTGTAACACGAGGCAGCAGCCTGACAGACCTGACTCGCTGGGGGAGACCGACCCCTGAAACAGTGTAACACAAGGCAGCAGCCTGACAGACCTGACTCGCTGGGGGAGACCGACCCCTGAAACAGTGTAACACAAGGCAGCAGCCTGACAGACCTGACTCGCTGGGGGAGACCGACCCCTGAAACACTGTAACACGAGGCAGCAGCCTGACAGACCTGACTCGCTGGGGGAGACCGACCCCTGAAACAGTGTAACACAAGGCAGCAGCCTGACAGACCTGACTCGCTGGGGGAGACCGACCCCTGAAACAGTGTAACACAAGGCAGCAGCCTGACAGACCTGACTCACTGGGGGAGACCGACCCCTGAAACACTGTAACACAGGGCAGCAGCCTGACAGACCTGACTCGCTGGGGGAGACCGACCCCTGAAACAGTGTAACACAAGGCAGCAGCCTGACAGACCTGACTCGCTGGGGAGACCGACCCCTGAAACAGTGTAACACAAGGCAGCAGCCTGACAGACCTGACTCGCTGGGGGAGACTGACCCCTGAAACAGTGTAACACAAGGCAGCAGCCTGACAGACCTGACTCGCTGGGGGAGACTGACCCCTGAAACAGTGTAACACAGGGCAGCAGCCTGACAGACCTGACTCGCTGGGGGAGACTGACCCCTGAAACAGTGTAACACAGGGCAGCAGCCTGACAGACCTGACTCGCTGGGGGAGACTGACCCCTGAAACAGTGTAACACAAGGCAGCAGCCTGACAGACCTGACTCGCTGGGGGAGACCGACCTTTGCAACATTGTTTAAAATGTAACAACCAGGAGTTCAGCAAATGCAGCTTTCAATAACAATTACATTTACAAATAACATTGAAAGTGCTACAAATTTGTAATTATTTCATATTGGAAAGTTGCTGAGAATTATGTTTTCTTTCATTATGGAAAACATTATTTTTGGGGTTGACTTGCCCTTTAAAGGAGCTCAGTATCCAAAATCTGCCCCTGCCCAACCCCCACCTGTGCCTGTATAGGTGTCTGTCCCGCCCCCACCTGTGCCTGTATAGGAGTCTGTCCCGCCCCCACCTGTGCCTGTATAGGTGTCTGTCCCGCCCCCACCTGTGCCTGTATAGGAGTCTGTCCCACCCCCACCTGTGCCTGTATAGGTGTCTGTCCCGCCCCCACCTGTGCCTGTATAGGAGTCTGTCCCGCCCCCACCTGTGCCTGTATAGGTGTCTGTCCCGCCCCCACCTGTGCCTGTATAGGTGTCTGTCCCACCCCCACCTGTGCCTGTATAGGTGTCTGTCCCACCCCCACCTGTGCCTGTATAGGTGTCTCTCCCACCCCCACCTGTGCCTGTATAGGAGTCTGTCCCCCCCACCTGTGCCTGTATAGGTGTCTGTCCCACCCCCACCTGTGCCTGTATAGGTGTCTCTCCCACCCCCACCTGTGCCTGTATAGGTGTCTCTCCCACCCCCACCTGTGGCCTGTATAGGAGTCTGTCCCCCCCACCTGTGCCTGTATAGGAGTCTGTCCCGCCCCCATCTGTGCCTGTATAGGAGTCTGTCCCGCCCCCACCTGTGCCTGTATAGGAGTCTGTCCCGCCCCCACCTGTGCCTGTATAGGAGTCTGTCCCGCCCCCACCTTTGCCTGTATAGGAGTCTGTCATGCCCCCACCTGTGCCTGTATAGGAGTCTGTCCCACCCCCACCTGTGCCTGTATAGGAGTCTGTCCCACCCCCACCTGTGCCTGTATAGGAGTCTGTCCCACCCCCACCTGTGCCTGTATAGGAGTCTGTCCCACCCCCATCTGTGCCTGTATAGGAGTCTGTCCCGCCCCCACCTGTGCCTGTATAGGAGTCTGTCCCACCCCCACCTGTGCCTGTATAGGTGTCTGTCCCACCTGTGCCTGTATAGGAGTCTGTCCCACCCCCACCTGTGCCTGTATAGGTGTATGCCCCACCCCCACCTGTGCCTGTATAGGTGTCTGCCCCACCCCCACCTGTGCCTGTATAGGTGTCTGTCCTGCCCCCACCTGTGCCTGTATAGGTGTCTGTCCCAGCCCCCCACCTGTATAGGAGTTTGTCCCGCCCCCGCCTGTGCCTGTTTAGGAGTCTGCCCCACCCCCACCTGTGCCTGTATAGGTGTCTGTCCCACCTGTGCCTGTATAGGAGTCTGTCCCACCCCCACCTGTGCCTTTATAGGTTTCTGTCCCACCCCCACCTGTGCCTGTATAGGTGTCTGTCCCACCCCCACCTGTGCCTGTATAGGAGTCTGTCCCACCCCCACCTGTGCCTGTATAGGTGTCTGTCCCCCCCCCCCCCACCTGTGCCTGTATAGGTGTCTGCCCCACCCCCACCTGTGCCTGTATAGGTGTCTGTCCCACCCCCACCTGTGCCTGTATAGGAGTCTGTCCCACCCCCACCTGTGCCTGTATAGGTGTCTGTCCCACCCCCACCTGTGCCTGTATAGGTGTCTGTCCCACCCCCACCTGTGCCTGTATAGGTGTCTGCCCCACCCCCACCTGTGCCTGTATAGGTGTCTGTCCCACCCCCACCTGTGCCTGTATAGGTGTCTGCCCCACCCCCACCTGTGCCTGTATAGGTGTCTGCCCCACCCCCACCTGTGCCTGTATAGGTGTCTGTCCCGCCCCCACCTGTGCCTGTATAGGTGTCTGTCCCAGCCCCCACCTGTATAGGAGTTTGTCCCGCCCCCGCCTGTGCCTGTATAGGAGTCTGCCCCCCCCCACCTGTGCCTGTATAGGTGTCTGTCCCACCCCCACCTGTGCCTGTATAGGTGTCTCTCCCACCCCCACCTGTGCCTGTATAGGTGTCTGTCCCACCCCCACCTGTGCCTGTATAGGTGTCTGTCCCACCCCCACCTGTGCCTGTATAGGTGTCTGTCCCACCCCCACCTGTGCCTGTATAGGTGTCTGTCCCGCCCCCACCTGTGCCTGTATAGGTGTCTCTCCCACCTCCACCTGTGCCTGTATAGGTGTCTGTCCCAGCCCCCACCTGTATAGGAGTTTGTCCCGCCCCTGCCGGTGCCTGTATAGGAGTCTGTCCCACCCCCACCTGTGCCTGTATAGGTGTCTGTCGTCCCCCCACCTGTGCCTGTATAGGTGTCTGTCCCCCCCCACCTGTGCCTGTATAGGTGTCTGTCCCCCCCCACCTGTGCCTGTATAGGTGTCTGTCCCCCCCCCACCTGTGCCTGTATAGGTGTCTGTCCCCCCCCACCTGTGCCTGTATAGGTGTCTCCCCCCCCCACCTGTGCCTGTATAGGTGTCTGTCCCACCCCCACCTGTGCCTGTATAGGTGTCTGTCCCACCCCCACCTGTGCCTGTATAGGTGTCTCTCCCACCCCCACCTGTGCCTGTATAGGTGTCTGTCCCACCCCACCTGTGCCTGTATAGGTGTCTGTCCCAGCCCCCACCTGTGCCTGTATAGGTGTCTGTCCCACCCCCACCTGTGCCTGTATAGGTGTCTGTCCCACCCCCACCTGTGCCTGTATAGGTGTCTCTCCCACCCCCACCTGTGCCTGTATAAGAGTCTGCCCCGCCCCCACCTGTATAGGAGTTTGTCCCGCCCCCACCTGTGCCTGTATAGGTGTCTGTCCCACCCCCACCTGTGCCTGTATAGGTGTCTCTCCCACCCCCACCTGTGCCTGTATAAGAGTCTGCCCCGCCCCCACCTGTATAGGAGTTTGTCCCACCCCCACCTGTGCCTGTATAGGTGTCTGTCCCCCCCCCACCTGTGCCTGTATAGGTGTCTCTCCCACCCCCACCTGTGCCTGTATAGGAGTCTGCCCCGCCCCCACCTGTATAGGAGTTTGTCCCACCCCCACCTGTGCCTGTATAGGTGTCTCTCCCACCCCCACCTGTGCCTGTATAGGAGTCTGTCCCACCCCCACCTGTATAGGAGTTTGTCCCGCCCCCACCTGTGCCTGTATAGGTGTCTCTCCCACCCCCACCTGTGCCTGTATAGGAGTCTGTCCCACCCCCACCTGTGCCTGTATAGGAGTCTGCCCCGCCCCCACCTGTATAGGAGTTTGTCCCGCCCCCACCTGTCTCGGATCTTTATCATTGAAATGAGTGGCCTCCTACACTCACTGTTTGTTAAGACTGTTAAATGCATTTTCAGATGTTTCCGATCGTTCAGAACATTTTAATTAGACAAAGTGCCATTAAGAAGGGACACGCAGGGCACAATATTTGTTATACATTACCCAGCATTCCTTTCTCAGGTCATTCTGTGACCCTTTGATCAGAACATTTTGTACAATAAGGTTTTGTTGATGTGAGACTGATTAGCCATTAATACAGGGGGTCAGTGACTTAGGGACCCAAATTGGCACAAATAATTAAAGTAGCAGTGAAACTTCCCTTCCCAGGATTCCTGCTGCTTCACCCACAGATCTCTGGCCTTAGAAACAGATCACGTGTGGCCCTCACATGGGTCATACCAATAAAGTTGGCACTTGGCTATAGAGTGCACTGTTGGTTCTGACTCAGACACAATGTAGCAGGAGCCAGCCCATAACAGACCCGGAGGAGACCTGACTCCCACCCAATGGCACCCCTGTTACCCACGATACATATAATTATACGTACAGCACATAATAGGTGGTACATTGATTTTCCTATTGATCGAATTAAAGGGTAACATGACCATTAAATTATCAGCCAATCAGTCGGTGTGGGAGGAGCGAGGGATGGCGCAGATCTCCCAGGACTGGATGATCGTTCTCTTGTTGAAGCGCAGAGATTTCATGTCCATTTGGGCCCCAGTCGTTGGGCAGAGGGAGAATTTCTGGAGGAGAGCGGAGAAGAAGAGGAAAATCTCCATCCGGGCCAAACTCACCCCCAGGCACTCGCGCTTCCCTGCGGGCAGAGGGGGCACAATATGGGCACATTTGGCACAAAGGGCAAGAAAAACAAGGAAATCTCAAGCCAAACAGACAGAATCACAGTATTTATATAGTGAATAATGTAGTTCTGTTGGGTTGAGGGTTCTGTGCAGTCAGGTTCTTCCCGTCTCAGCCTTCCCATCTCTATGGACCCGGCACAGTTTGGCTGTGATTGAACCCAAGGCCCACAAACAGGAAGTTGGGGTGCAGAGTACTAAATACCAGTGAGTACTGCAGGAAGTACAGCTCCAATCTAACAATGTAGTGCTGAAGGGCAGGAAGAGAACCCCTAGAATTCCTTTGTGGCCCCAGAGCTGCACAGACACATTTTGACCCATCTTGTAGCCAATACTCACCCGCCGAAAATACCATGAAAGCCGGCTTTGCCCGGAACTGTCCCTTCTCATCCAGAAAATGCCCCGGGTTGAACTCATCGGGGGTCTCCCACTGGGAGGGGTCGAACAGCACAGAGGAGAGGTACGGGAGGATCCGGGTGCCCTGTCAGAGACCAACACAGCTGGGTCCCTTTCAACTATTCTAAGCAGATACATTCCATGGAACAAATACATGTAAAGTGATAAGTCTTGGGTGACTTATAGTAAATATAGTAACAAATTCAATAACATGTCCAGTGTCTGGTATGCAGCATGCTCAGGGAACCACTCCAATGCACAGAAAACAGAAGAACTAGAGAGAAACTAAAGAGGAATAAGAGAAGAACTAAAGAAAAACTAGAGAGGAACTGGAGACGAACTAGAGAGAAACTAGAGAGGAACATGAGAAGAAATAGAGAGAAACTAGAGCGGAACAAGAGAGAAACTAGAGAGGAACAAGAGAAGAACTAGAAAGAAACTAAAGATGAACAAAAGAAGAACTAGAGAGAAACTAGAGAAGAATTAGAGAAGAACAAGAGAAGAACTAGAGAGAAACTAGTGAGGAACAAAAGAAGAACTAAAAAGAAACTAGAGAGGAGCATGAGAAGAACTAGGGAGAAACTAGAGAGGAGCATGAGAAGAACTAGAAAGAAACTAAAGAGGAACAAAAGAAGAACTAGTGAGCATCTAGAAAGGAATTAGAGAAGAACAAGAGAAAAACTAGAAAGAAACTAGAGAGGAACAAGAGAAGAACCAGAAAGAAACTAAAGAGTAGTGATGGGCGAAATGTTTCGCCAGACATGGATTCACAGCGAATTTAAGCGTTTCGCCATTGGCACATTGTTTCGCGAAACGTATGAAAAAATTTGCTGCGGAAAAATTAGACAAAAGAATAGCCGTACGACAAAAGATTAGCCGCGGGCAACAATTTTTTTTTGACGTGCGACATTTTTGCCGTTTCACGAATTTTTCACCGTTTCACGAAACTTTTGAAAGATTAGCAAAAGGAACAAAAGAAGAACTAGCAAGATACTAGAGAAGAACTAGAAAGAAACTAAAGAGGAACAAAAGAAGAACTAGCGAGAAACTAGAGAAGAACTAGAAAGAAACTAAAGAGGAACAAAAGAAGAACTAGCGAGAAACTAGAGAAGAACTAGATAGAAACTAAAGAGGAACAAAAGAAGAACTAGCGAGAAACTAGAGAAGAACAAGAGAAGAACTAGAAAGAAACAAGAGGGGAACAAATGAAGAACTACAGAGAAACAACAGAGCAACTAGAGAGGAACAGGCGAAGAACTAGAGAGAAACTAAAGAGGAACAAGATAGGAACAAGAGAAGAACTATATGGCAACTAGAAAGAAACAAGAGAAGAACTACAGAGGAACAAGAGAAAAACTAGAAAGAAACTAGAGAGGAACAGGAGAAGAACGAGAGAGAAACTAAAGAGGAACAAGATGGGAACAAGAGAAGAACTATACGGCAACTAGAAAGAAACAAGAGAAGAACTAGAGAGGAACAAGAGAAAAACTAGAAAGAAACTAGAGAGGAACAGGAGAAGAACGAGAGAGAAAGTATAGAGGAACTAAAGAGCAACAAGAGAAGAACTAGAGATAAACTAGAAATGAATAAGAGAAGAACTAGAAAGAAACTAGAGAGGAACAGGATAGGAACAAGAGAAGAACTATATGGAAACTAGAAAGGAACAAGAGAAGAACTAGAGATGAACAGGAGAAGAACTAGAGAGAAAATATAGAGGAACTAGAGAGCAACAAGAGAAGAACTAGAGAGAAACTAGAAATGAATAAGAGAAAAACTAGAAAGAAACTAAAGAGGAACAGGAGAAGAACTAGAGATAAACTAGAGAGCAACAAGAGAAGAACTAGAGATAAACTAGAGAGCAACAAGAGAAGAACTAGAGATAAACTAGAAATGAAAAAGAGAAGAACTAGAAAGAAACTAGAGAGGAACAGGAGAAGAACTAGGGAGAAATTAGAGAGGAACATTTGAATCAATAATATCAAACCATAATCATATCCATAAAGCCATATTCAAATCTGTATCCATAACACTAACCATAACCATAACTATAGCCATAACCATAACACTAACCATAACCATAACTATAGCCAGAAGCATAACACTAACCATAACACTAACCATAACCATAACTATAGCCAGAAGCATAACACTAACCATAACACTAACCATAACCATCACTATAGCCAGAAGCATAACACTAACCATAACACTAACCATCACTATAGCCAGAAGCATAACACTAACTATAACCATAACTATAGCCAGAAGCATAACACTAACCATAACATTAACCATAACTATAGCCAGAAGCATAACACTAACCATAACACTAACCATAACCATAACTATAGCCAGAAGCATAACACTAACCATAACCATAACTATAGCCAGAAGCATAACACTAACCATAACCATAACTATAGCCATAACCATAACACTAACCATAACCATCACTATAGCCAGAAGCATAACACTAACCATAACCATCACTATAGCCAGAAGCATAACACTAACCATAACCATAACTATAGCCATAACCATAACACTAACCATAACCATCACTATAGCCAGAACCATAACACTAACCATAACACTAACCATAACCATAACTATAGCCATAACCATAACACTAACCATAACCATCACTATAGCCAGAACCATAACACTAACCATAACACTAACCATAACCATCACTATAGCCAGAAGCATAACACTAACCATAACCATAACCATAACTATAGCCATAACCATAACACTAACCATAACCATCACTATAGCCAGAAGCATAACACTAACCATAACCATAACTATAGCCATAACCATAACACTAACCATAACCATCACTATAGCCAGAACCATAACACTAACCATAACACTAACCATAACCATCACTATAGCCAGAAGCATAACACTAACCATAACACTAACCATCACTATAGCCAGAAGCATAACACTAACCATAACCATAACTATAGCCATAACCATAACACTAACCATAACCATCAATATAGCCAGAAGCATAACACTAACCATAACCATCACTATAGCCAGAAGCATAACACTAACTATAACCATAACTATAGCCATAACCATAACACTAACCATAACCATCACTATAGCCAGAAGCATAACACTAACCATAACCATAACTATAGCCATAACCATAACACTAACCATAACCATCACTATAGCCAGAAGCATAACACTAACCATAACCATAACTATAGCCATAACCATAACACTAACCATAACCATCACTATAGCCAGAAGCATAACACTAACCATAACCATAACCATAACTATAGCCATAACCATAACACTAACCATAACCATCACTATAGCCAGAAGCATAACACTAACCATAACCATCACTATAGCCAGAAGCATAACACTAAGCATAACCATAACTATAGCCATAACCATAACCATCACTATAGCCAGAACCATAACACTAACCATAACACTAACCATAACCATCACTATAGCCAGAAGCATAACACTAACCATAACACTAACCATCACTATAGCCAGAAGCATAACACTAACCATAACCATAACCATAACTATAGCCATAACCATAACACTAACCATAACCATAACTATAGCCAGAACCATAACACTAACCATAACCATCACTATAGCCATAACCATAACACTAACCATAACCATAACTATAGCCAGAACCATAACACTAACCATAACCATCACTATAGCCATAACCATAACACTAACCATAACCATCACTATAGCCATAACCATAACACTAACCATAACCATCACTATAGCCATAACCATAACACTAACCATAACCATCACTATAGCCATAACCATAACACTAACCATAACCATCACTATAGCCAGAACCATAACACTAACCATAACCATAACTATAGCCAGAAGCATAACACTAACCATAACCATAACTATAGCCATAACACTAACCATAACCATCACTATAGCCAGAACCATAACACTAACCATAACCATAACTATAGCCAGAACCATAACACTAACCATAACCATAACTATAGCCATAACACTAACCATAACCATCACTATAGCCAGAACCATAACACTAACCATAACCATCACTATAGCCAGAACCATAACACTAACCATAACACTAACCATAACCATAACTATAGCCAGAAGCATAACTAAATACATAATCTAGAGACCCTTCTGTTTCTGGAAATCCCCTAATGCTATGGATGTTCCAGTCCTTTTCCTGGAGAATGGGGGGGCCTCCCTGCCTTACACCCCTATAATCCCCACTACCAGGATTCAACCTTTTGGGTTTGAGTAAATCTGATACAAATGTCCCTAAATTCCCTTTTATTCCCACAGTCTTTGATCATTCAAACAAGCCCCGCCCCCTCCAAAATGAACATGAGGGTCACTGTCACTGGCCCCTCCTTCTTTATACTAAACTAATGAATCCATTTAATCCTACCCAGAATGCACTTTGTCCAATGGAAACTAACTGGCAAAATCTGCCCTTTAGCCCCTTCATGTGTTTTGTTGCTTCTCTCTGTTCCCTTTCAGGTCCAGCAACGATAAATTATTATACAGGGAATTCCCGTCCCGACACTTCCCGATCTCCCAAATCTCTCCGTACCTTGGGCAGGGTGTAGCCACGAAACGCTATGTCTTGGGTCAGAGAACGATAGAACCCTGCAGGCGCCAGATCCAGGTGCCTCTGCAGTTCATGAATGACGGCGTTGGTGTAGGGCATCCGGGCGCGGTCACTCATCCCTGGGGGGCGCTGGGACCCCGTCACATCATCGATCTCTCGTTGTACTTTGGCTGGAGGGGAGACAGAATGGGGACACACTGAACCCCCACTCACTGCTACTAACTCCTGACCCTGGCTCAGCCCATGAGAATCTCTGTCTTTACTTCCCCTTTAATGCACTTGTTTTTCTTAAATACAGATTATTAATAAAGGAATAAAGAAAGTAACAACAGGAAGATGAGTTCCTGAGACTGTCGTGGGGGGGGGGGGGGGGGGTAATGTTACATGGGGGCTTCATTATCTTAAACACATGATGAACAAGGTCCTTATTCTCCTCCATTACATGAGATCTAAACCCAAGAGATGTATGGGTGTCAGCATATTCCAACTGCCCCAATATCTTTTGCAATTTATGTGAGTGAGATACTTGCAGTTTTAGACCGTCACTATTGGGTTTGGGAGATATGAAGGTCTATGTCTACACTTAACTCTTGCATTGCTCTCCCCCTTTCAAAATAATGAATGCTGCTCTATCACTACTAGGGGTAACCCCCCCCAATGTACCCCCCCTTACCCTGAATATGGGGAAAACGCGCAATGATCGCCAGGCAGTACTTGAGGGTGGCGGTGGTGCTGTCAGACCCGGCGGCCAATATGCTGGAGATAAACATGATGAGGCTCGTGTCACAGAACTTGGAATCCTTATTGCCCTTCTCCTGCGCAGAGAGAATAATATATTATACCCTATATTCTCTCTATATTCCTATACCCTATATTCTCTCTATATTCCTATACCCTATATTCACTCTATATATTCCTATACCCTATATTCTCTCTCTATATTCCTATACCCTATATTCTCTCTATATTCCTATACCCTATATTCTCTCTATATTCCTATACCCTATATTCTCTCTATATATTCCTATACCCTATATTCTCTCTCTATATTCCTATACCCTATATTCTCTCTATTTTCCTATACCCTATATTCTCTCTATATTCCTATACCCTATATTCTCTCTCTAAATTCCTATACCCTATATTCTCTCTATATTCCTATACCCTATATTCTCTCTATATTCCTATACTCTATATTCTCTCTATATATTCCTATACCCTATATTCTCTCTATATTCCTATACCCTATATTCTCTCTCTATATTCCTATACCCTATATTCTCTCTATATTCCTATACTCTATATTCTCTCTATATATTCCTATACTCTATATTCTCTCTATATTCCTATACCCTATATTCTCTCTCTATATTCCTATACCCTATATTCTCTCTTTATTCCTATACCCTATATTCTCTCTATATTCCTATACCCTATATTCTCTCTATATTCCTATACCCTATATTCTCTCTATATTCCTATACTCTATATTCTCTCTATATATTCCTATACTCTATATTCTCTCTATATTCCTATACCCTATATTCTCTCTCTATATTCCTATACCCTATATTCTCTCTATATTCCTATACTCTATATTCTCTCTATATATTCCTATACTCTATATTCTCTCTATATTCCTATACCCTATATTCTCTCTCTATATTCCTATACCCTATATTCTCTCTTTATTCCTATACCCTATATTCTCTCTGTATTCCTATACCCTATATTCTCTCTGTATTCCTATACCCTATATTCTCTCTGTATTCCTATACCCTATATTCTCTCTTTATTCCTATACCCTATAGTGTCTCTTTATTCCTATACCCTATATTCTCTCTTTATTCCTATACCCTATATTCTCTCTGTATTCCTATACCCTATATTCTCTCTTTATTCCTATACCGTATATTCTCTCTTTATTCCTATACCCTATATTGTCTCTATCTTATACTGCCCTATTGCCTATATATATTACTAGTCATTCAATATTCTTTTCTCCTGTAGCGCCTGTTGTGCAGATACAATGCTATAAAGTGTCAGCTTTTGTGTCAACTGTAGCTCATTTTCATGCTAGAAATTGATGGTTTTGTGGGTTCACTTGACTGTTAAAGAGGGAAAGGTTGAATGACCAGGGGGGCTGCCAAATGTTAGGCCCCGTCAGTGATTGTAACCATTTGCCTGATACCCCAGGTTGGTGCTCCTGTTAGCAGGAAACTGCCCCAGGCTGGGGTACATGTGAGCAAGTGATCCTCTTCCTTCCCTTCTCCTTTCTTCCAAATTCCGGGGCTGACACGTGCGCAGTAGAGTGACGAATACAGAAAAAAAATCTCCTGTGTGCGCACCCATCGTGAAAAGAAGGATGAGGAACGCTCACCCACATGTACCCCAGGCCGGGGCAGTTTTCTGATAACAAATGCAAGTGATTACAATGACTGGGGGTGCCTAATGTTCAACCTTTCCTTCTTCTTTAAAGGGCTCTGTTCTCTCCCAAGGGTGGGAACTGGGGGGGGCAGAAGTGCCTAGGGCACAATACTTGGGGGCACAACTTCTTCTGCCTATTTACCCCTAGTTCCGGCCTTCTGTACCTCCAGAGGCTCCTGAGGAAACTTTTGTGCCCCACAGGAGACAGACAGAGGCAGGGCAAGACAGCTTTCTTGAACTCTCCCAAACTCTAGAGAGAAAGCTGTCGTGCCCGGCCTCCGCCTCTTACGTGTGGGGCGCAGTGAACCAATGGGCTTGCCTAGGGCACAATAGTCATTAGGCCCGCCCCTGGCGCTCAATCTCGTTTCACTGGAACAAACGTCCATCATTGTTAGGGTGAGAGGGAAATGTCTCCTTTCTGTTCTCACCTCCTTTATCTTCAGCAGAAAATGGTCAATGAAGTCCCTCGGGGGGGCAAAGAGATCAAGAGTCTCCTTGTGGAAATCCAGCTGCTCTCTCACATAGGCCACTAGGCACAGGCTGTTCTTCATAATTATTTGCCCCAGGTAGGGCAACTTTAGCAGAACGGGAAACATGTTGCAGATCTGAGGAGACCATAGGAAAGAGATTTGTTACCCACAATCCATTTCATCTACAGATTCCGGGTTATGTCCCACAAGGGAAACTCTACAAGGTATTAGCACAACTGGGGCAAGGGGGGCAGTAAGCCAATGTACCTGCTGTTTGGCAGAGAAGATATTGTCAGAGTGCTTCCTTATGTGGCTAATCAGATCCAGGAGTTTCTGGTCCTTGTAGTCCAAACGTTGCCCAAACAGGATGGTGCCGATGGCGTTGGTTACAGCAGAACTTAGCAGTTGGGTTGGGTTGAAAGACTTTGCTAGAGGACAGTAGATAGAAACACGAGACTTGAAGCATTGATATTGTTGGGCACTTTGACACTGATTTGCCTTTATATAACAGATACAGGGCCAATGCCGACCATTCTGTGACCCAAAAGACCAACTCATAACTCCTTCCTGCTTCTCCTCTGAGACATTCTGGTCTGGGGGAACCCCTTGCATGAGAAGGCCCATGAGAAGCCCCACCGGGTCTCAAACAAGGAACCTCCTGTTAAAACTTGGGCTGTTTCAGCCTCCCGGATGGAACAGTCAAGTATGAAGCGTGTGGTTGGTTGGCAAGTAAAGCTGAGAATTGTGGGTAAGTCAGATCCCCTAGGCCTAGATTTAGCTCTAGATAGATTAGGATATACTCTGTAATAGGTCAAACTAGGTGTAACAGATAGAGTTAGCTAGAGAGCAGGTTTTGGCTCCAACGAGGTTTGTCAGTGGCATTAGAGATCCTGGGTTTACTATTGCCCAGAAGTAGGGAACAAGTGTACAGACTCAGGGCTAGATATGAACATTGCCTGGGTTCCACTTGGAAGGAGATTCCCAAAAGCTGGGGAAAACCCATGGTTCTGATGTTGCTACATATTGTGCCTGACTGACCCAGTGGGGATAGAACCATACTGACCCAGTGTTGTGAGAATAAACCTGATTGGTGCTACTGTGAGTGAATCCTGCATTATTGTTGCTGTTACTCATTGGTTTAGTTTAATAAACAGTTCATGGTTACGTTCAAGAACACTCACCCAAGAGTTATAGTGGCACAACACCCTGGCCTCCACCATAAGCAAGGGCTTACACCTGAGATCCAAGGATGAGACCATGAGTTTACACTCACATTTTTATTAATGATACTATGAGGAAATATGTAGGGTAATGACCCTGTCGGCCTCACTCCTCCATTGGACCCACCTCCCATCTCAGACACGGCCTCAACAAGCAGCTCGGCCTCCTTCAGACTTTTCTCCTCCAGGGACCTCTTCCCCAACCCGACGTTCCTCAGGGTCATCAGGATGAATCTCCGGAACAGGCGCCAGTGGTTGTTGGAACTGAGAAAATCTGCAGGGGAACAAGAGCATCGATTTATCTGTAGTTCTAAGCTTGTTCTAATCCAAAAGTTTCACAAATATGGGTCTTTCTCATCTATCTTGTTGGGGGCAAAACTGGAGTCTGCCAACCCTTTCTGTGGCACCGGCCTATCTCTACCCTTGTGAGAGGAAACTGAGATGTTGAACACTGTGAGGCAATAGAACATTATGGGGCAGTAGAACACTGTGGGCAGTAGAACATTATGGGGCAGTAGAGCACTATGGGGCAGTAGAACACTGTGGGGCAGTAAAACACTGTGGGCAGTAGAGCACTATGGGGCAGTAGAACACTGTGAGGCAGTAGAGCACTATGGGGCAGTAGAACACTGTGAGGCAGTAGAACATTATGGGGCAGTAGAACACTGTGAGGCAGTAGAACATTATGGGGCAGTAGAACACTGTGAGGCAGTAGAACATTATGGGGCACTAGAACACTGTGGGGCACTATGGGGCAGTAGAACACTGTGGGACAGAAGAACACTGTGGGGCAGTAGAGCACTGTGGGGCAGTAGAACACTGTGGGGCAGTAGGACACTGTGGGGCAGTAGAACACTGTGAGGCAGTAGAACATTATGGGGCAGTAGAGCACTGTGGGCAGTAGAGCACTGTGGGGCAGTAGAACACTGTGGGGCAGTAGGACACTGTGGGGCAGTAGAACACTGTGAGGCAGTAGAACATTATGGGGCAGTAGAACACTGTGAGGCAGTAGAACATTATGGGGCAGTAGAACACTGTGGGGCACTATGGGGCAGTAGAACACTGTGGGGCAGAAGAACACTGTGGGGCAGTAGAGCACTGTGGGGCAGTAGAGCACTGTGGGGCAGTAGAGCACTGTGGGGCAGTAGAACACTGTGGGGCAGTAGAGCACTGTGGGGCAGTAGAACACTGTGGGGCAGTAGAGCACTGTGGGGCAGTAGAACACTGTGGGGCAGTAGAGCACTGTGGGGCAGTAGAGCACTGTGGGGCAGTAGAACACTGTGGGGCAGTAGAACACTGTGGGCAGTAGAACACTGTGGGGCAGTAGAACACTGTGGGGCAGTAGAACACTGTGGGGCAGTAGGACACTGTGGGGCAGTAGAGCACTGTGGGGCAGTAGAGCACTGTGGGGCAGTAGAACACTGTGGGGCAGTAGAACACTGTGGGGCAGTAGAGCACTGTGGGGCAGTAGAGCACTGTGGGGCAGTAGGACACTGTGGGGCAGTAGAGCACTGTGGGGCAGTAGAACACTGTGGGGCAGTAGAGCACTGTGGGGCAGTAGAACACTGTGGGGCAGTAGGACACTGTGGGGCAGTAGGACACTGTGGGGCAGTAGAGCACTGTGGGGCAGTAGAGCACTGTGGGGCAGTAGGACACTGTGGGGCAGTAGAGCACTGTGGGGCAGTAGAGCACTGTGGGGCAGTAGGACACTGTGGGGCAGTAGAACACTGTTCGGCAGTAGGACACTGTGGGGCAGTAGAACACTGTGGGGCAGTAGGACACTGTGGGGCAGTAGGACACTGTGGGGCAGTAGAACACTGTGGGGCAGTAGAACACTGTGGGGCAGTAGGACACTGTGGGGCAGTAGAGCACTGTGGGGCAGTAGGACACTGTGGGGCAGTAGAGCACTGTGGGGCAGTAGAGCACTGTGGGGCAGTAGGACACTGTGGGGCAGTAGAGCACTGTGGGGCAGTAGAACACTGTGGGGCAGTAGAACACTGTGGGGCAGTAGGACACTGTGGGGCAGTAGAGCACTGTGGGGCAGTAGAACACTGTGGGGCAGTAGAACACTGTGGGGCAGTAGGACACTGGGGCAGTAGAGCACTGTGGGGCAGTAGAACACTGTGGGGCAGTAGGACACTGTGGGGCAGTAGGACACTGTGGGGCAGTAGAGCACTGTGGGGCAGTAGAACACTCAATATTGTCCTCATATACCCCCTGCCATTGAGACACACACAGCTCCTTCTCCAGTAATTTTGCCTATTCTGCCCCAGTGGTGTAACCGATTTATAGCAAACGTAGGGCCCACTCTGCCATGTACAGTTCATGGGGGCGGAGCTGTTACCCGCAGGGGAGGTGCTTGTTGGCGTGTTTATTATGCGCATACTTGTGACATCACATAACACTCACCTTAATTAGCATGCTTGGTCCCAGAAGCCCCTCCCCCAAGTGCAGGCAGCACAGTTGGTGCCCCAACCAGAGTGGGGGCTCTATTAGCAATTCATTATAAAAATCTTGCCCTTTAAGCTCAGCCCAATTCAAACCCTTAGTGCCATGTAACATTGTGCTGGTGTGTTGGTCCGAGAGAGTCCGAGAGAGTCCGAGAGAGTCCGAGAGAGTCCAAGAGAGTCTGAGAGAGTCCAAGAGAGTCCGAGAGAGTCTGAGAGAGTCCAAGAGAGTCCAAGAGAGTCCAAGAGAGTCTGAGAGAGTCCAAGAGAGTCCGAGAGAATCCGATAGAGTCTGAGAGAGTCCAAGAGAGTCTGAGAGAGTCCGAGAGAGTCTGAGAGAGTCCGAGAGAGTCCAAGAGAATCTGAGAGAGTCCAAGAGAGTCTGAGAGAGTCCAAGAGAGTCCGAGAGAATCCGAGAGAGTCTGAGAGAGTCCAAGAGAGTCTGAGAGAGTCCGAGAGAGTCTGAGAGAGTCCGAGAGAGTCCAAGAGAATCTGAGAGAGTCCAAGAGAGTCTGAGAGAGTCCAAGAGAGTCCCAGAGAGTCCCAGAGAGTCCGAGAGAGTTCAAGAGAGTCCGAGAGAGTCCAAGAGAGTCCAAGAGAGTCTGAGAGAGTCCGAGAGAGTCCAAGAGAGTCTGAGAGAGTCCAAGAGAGTCCAAAAGAGTCTGAGAGAGTCCGAGAGAGTCCCAGAGAGTCGCCCCAGTCGAGTAATTACTATACACAATAACAGGGTCTCACTCACTGAATCCTTTGGTGTAACTGTCTAGTGCCGGATACAGCGGGCGGTCACTGAACTGCTCCGTGTGGTTGATCAGAGCGTCTTTCACTGTCTCGTAACCACAGAGAACCACAACGGGGTCTGTCATTTGCCAGAGGGTGAACATTGCGCCGTATTTCTTGTGAAACTGGAACGTAAATGTGCAAAAGGGAATTATCTATGGTGGTACTGGCCCGAGATCTCACCATCAGCATAGGAAGGGGTTCCTTACTGTAAGGGCAGTCAGGTTATGGGGTTCCCTACCCAGAGAGGGGGAATGAGTGATACATTGGGGGTGGGGAGGAAAGGGGATCTCACCATCAGCATAGGAAGGGGTTCCTTACTGTAAGGGCAGTCAGGTTATGGGGTTCCCTACCCAGAGAGGGGGAATGAGTGATACATTGGGGGTGGGGAGGAAAGGAGATCTCATCATCAGCATAGGAAGGGGTTCCTTACTGTAAGGGCAGTCAGGTTATGGGGTTCCCTACCCAGAGAGGGGGAATGAGTGATACATTGGGGGTGGGGAGGAAAGGGGATCTCACCATCAGCATAGGAAGGGGTTCCTTACTGTAAGGGCAGTCAGGTTATGGGGTTCCCTACCAAGAGAGGGGGAATGAGTGATACATTGGGGGTGGGGAGGAAAGGGGATCTCACCATCAGCATAGGAAGGGGTTCCTTACTGTAAGGGCAGTCAGGTTATGGGGTTCCCTACCCAGAGAGGGGGAATGAGGGATACATTGGGGGTGGGGAGGAAAGGGGATCTCACCATCAGCATAGGAAGGGGTTCCTTACTGTAAGGGCAGTCAGGTTATGGGATTCCCTACCAAGAGAGGGGGAATGAGTGATACATTGGGGGTGGGGAGGAAAGGGGATCTCACCATCAGCATAGGAAGTGGGACAGACATTAATGTAGAACACACCTCGGGGTAATATCTGAGAATCCCATCTCGGTATAAATAGTTGGGGGTGCCCAGCAGTGGGACTGGGGTTGGGCCCGGGGGTAGGACGTGACTTCTCTTCTGTTGTCTCCACAGGGAGGAGAGGAAGAGGAGGGTGAGCAGGAAGATGAAGAACAAAGTCAGGATGGAGAGGATTTCCATGGTTCTGTGAGAGGAAATAAGTATCAGAACTGGTCCCCCCCCCGTTATTATACATACCCGCCCTGCCCAATCCCCTACTCACCCCCTGCCCCCCCTGTTATTATACATACCCGCCCCCTGCCCAATCCCCTACTCACCCCCTGCCCAATCTCATACTCACCCCCTGCCCCCCCTGTTATTATACATACCCGCCCCCTGCCCAATCCCCTACTCACCCCCTGCCCCCCCTGTTATTATACATACCCGCCCCCTGCCCAATCCCCTACTCACCCCTGCCCCCCCCCCGTTATTATACATACCCCCCCTGCCCAATCCCCTACTCACCCCCTGCCCAATCTCATACTCACCCCCTGCCCCCCCTGTTATTATACGTACCCGCCCCCTGCCCAATCCCCTACTCACCCCCTGCCCCCCCCCGTTATTATACATACCCCCCCTGCCCAATCTCCTACTCACCCCCTGCCCCCCCTCCATTGTTATACATACCCCCCTGTCCAATCCCCTTCTTACCCCCTGCCCAATCTCCTACTCCCCCCCTGCCCCCCCTCCATTGTTATACATACCCCCCTGCCCAATCTCCTACTCACCCCCTGCCCAATCTCATACTCACCCCCTGCCCCCCCTGTTATTATACGTA
The DNA here is from genome assembly GCF_000004195.4 of Xenopus tropicalis. Classification (NCBI taxonomy): domain Eukaryota; kingdom Metazoa; phylum Chordata; class Amphibia; order Anura; family Pipidae; genus Xenopus; species Xenopus tropicalis. The sequence continues at coordinate 153,037,433 of NC_030682.2, read as the reverse complement.
CCCGCCCCCTGCCCAATCCCCTACTCACCTCCTGCCCTCCCCTGTTATTATACATACCCGCCCCCTGCCCAATCCCCAACTCACCCCCTGCCCCCCCCTGTTATTATAAGTACCCGCCCCTGCCCAATCCCCTACTCACCCCCTGCCCTCCCGTTATTATACGTACCCGCCCCCCACCCAATCCCCTACTTACCCCTTGCGAAATCCCCTACTCACCCCCTGCTCAATCCCCTACTCACCCCCCACCCAATCCCCTACTCATCCCCCGCCCAATCCCCTACTCACCCGCCGCCCAATCCCCTACTCACCCCCCCAATCCCCTACCCACCCCCTGCCATTATACATACCCGCCCCTGCCCAATCCCATACTCACCCCCTGCCGCCCCCATTATTATTACATATACATACCCCACACCAAATCCCCTACTCACCCCCTGCGAAATCCCCTACTCACCCCCTGCCCAATCCCCTACTCACCCCCTGCCCAATCCCCTACTCACCCCCCGCCCAATCCCCTACTCACCCCCTGCCCAATCCCCTACTCATACACTGCCCCCCCATTATTATACATACCCACCCCCTACCCAATCCCCTACTCACACACTGCCCCCCATTATTATACATACCCACCCCCTACCCAATCCCCTACTCACACACTGCCCCCATTATTATACATACTCACCCCCTACCCAATCCCCTACTCACGCTCTGATTATTCAGGAATACATTTGCATTGGGGGTGTTGCTGCTCTGGGTACAAGTCTTATAATGGAGGGAACGGGGCTCACCTGGAATATTGTTGGCCAGTCAACAACAGGTCACACCTCCTGTCAGCTCTTTGTCCAATCAGAGTAGCTCATTCCCTGATGGATTCAGCTCCCCCACTAGTTCCCCTTGCCCAATGAAGATTATTGAGTTTGCCCAATGGCTGCACAGTATGCTCTGCCCAACGTTACCACTCTGCTTTAGCCCCCACAGGTCTCACTGAGGAATCGGGTTTAATCATTAGAGTTTTCATGAAATGGACTTGCGGAATGTCTAGACTGGGCGGAGCTTGATGTAAATAAACTTTACAGTAGAACAAAGTTCAGTTGTAGCTCCCCTGTCTCCGGGTGCAGCTGCTGTGTAACTGCGGTGTGTGGCGGCCCCAGTACAAGGGGCGTCTACTTCCAGTTCAGATGGCATCTAGTGATGAGTGAATTATTTTGCCAGGCATGGAATTGCAGCGAATTTCCACATTTCCCATTGGCGAATTGTTTCACAAGACTCCAATTAAACTGGCGTCTAGTTCCAATTAAACCGCCATTTGTGCCAGTACAATCGGCATTTGTTCCAGTACAACCAGCGTCTATGTCCAGTACAACCGGAGTCTACTTCCAATACAACCGGCGTCTGGTTCAAGTACAACCAGCGTCTACTTCCAATACAACCGGCATCTAGTTCCAGTACAACCGGCATCTAGTTCCAGTACAACCGGCATCTAGTTCCAGTACAACCGGCATCTAGTTCCAGTACAACCGGCATCTAGTTCCAGTACAACCGGGGTCTACTTCCAATACAACTGGTATCTAGTTCCAGTACAACCAGCGTCCTGTTTCAATACAACTAGCATCTACTTCCAATACAACCGGCGGTTAGTTCCAATACAGCTGGCATCTAGTTCCATTTTAACTGGTGTCTAGTTCCAGTACAACTGGCATTTATTTCCAATACAACCGGCGTCTAGTTCCAGTACAACCAGCGTCTTGTTTCAATACAACCAGCATCTAGTTCCAGTACAACCGGCATCTACTTCCAATACAACCGGAGTCTAGTTCCAGTACAACCGGCGTCTTGTTTCAATACAACCAGCGTCTAGTTCCAGTACAACCGGCATCTAGTTCCAGTACAACCGGCATCTAGTTCCAGTACAACCGGCATCTAGTTCCAGTACAACCGGGGTCTACTTCCAATACAACTGGTATCTAGTTCCAGTACAACCAGCGTCCTGTTTCAATACAACAAGCATCTACTTCCAATACAACCGGCGGTTAGATCCAATACAGCTGGCATCTAGTTCCAGTTTAACTGGTGTCTAGTTCCAGTACAACCGGCATTTATTTCCAATACAACCGGCGTCTAGTTCCAGTACAACCAGCGTCTTGTTTCAATACAACCAGCATCTTGTTCCAGTACAACCGGCATCTACTTCCAATACAACCGGAGTCTAGTTCCAGTACAACCAGCGTCTTGTTTCAATACAACCAGCATCTAGTTCCAGTACAACCGGCATTTATTTCCAATACAACCGGCGTCTAGTTCCAGTACAACCAGCGTCTTGTTTCAATACAACCAGCATCTAGTTCCAGTACAACCGGCATCTACTTCCAATACAACCGGAGTCTAGTTCCAGTACAACCAGCGTCTTGTTTCAATACAACCAGCATCTAGTTCCAGTACAACCGGCATCTACTTCCAATACAACCGGAGTCTAGTTCCAGTACAACCGGTGTCTTGTTTCAATACAACCAGCGTCTAGTTCCAGTACAACCGGCATCTAGTTCCAATACAACCAGTGTCTTGTTCCAGTACAACCGGCATCTAGTTCCAGTACAACCGGCATCTACTTCCAATACAACCGGCGGTTAGTTCCAATACAGCTGGCATCTAGTTCCATTTTAATTGGTGTCTAGTTACAGTACAACCGGCATTTACTTCCAATACAACCGGCGTCTAGTTCCAGTACAACCAGCGTCTTGTTTCAATACAACCAGCATCTAGTTCCAGTACAACCGGCATCTACTTCCAATACAACCGGAGTCTAGTTCCAGTACAACCGGCGTCTTGTTTCAATACAACCAGCATCTAGTTCCAGTACAACCGGCATCTACTTCCAATACAACCAGTGTCTTGTTCCAGTACAACCGGCATCTAGTTCCAGTACAACCGGCATCTACTTCCAATACAACCGGCGGTTAGTTCCAATACAGCTGGCATCTAGTTCCATTTTAACTGGTGTCTAGTTCCAGTACAACTGGCATTTACTTCTAATACAACCGGCGTCTAGTTCCAGTACAACCAGCATCTTGTTTCAATACAACAGTCATCTAGTTCCAGTACAACCGGCATCTACTTCCAATACAACCAGCGTCTAGTTCAATTTTAACGGGACTCTAGTTTCAGTACAACTGGTTTGTAGTTCCAGTACAACCAGCATCTACTTCCAATAAAACCTGCATTTAGATCCGATACAGCCGGCGTCTAGTTCCATTTTAAATGGTGTCTAGTTCCAGTACAACCGGCGCCTTGTTTCAATAACACCAGCATCGAGTTCCAGTACAACCTGCATCTAGTTCCAATGCAACTGGAGTTTAGTTCCAATACAGCCAGCATCTAATTCCATTTTAACTAGTGTCTTTAACCAGCGTCTAGTTTCAGTACAACCAGCGTCTTGTTTCAATACAACCGGTATCTACTTCCAATACAGCCGGTGTCTAGTTCCAGTACAACCGGCGTATTGTTTCAATACAACCAGCGTCTAGTTTCATTGCAACCGGCATCTAGTTCCAGTACAACCGCCAGCTACTTCCAATACAACCGGCATCTAGTTCCAGTACAACCGGCGTCATGTTTCAATACAACCAGCGTCTAGTTTCATTACAACCGGCATCTAGTTCCAGTACAACCGCCAGCTACTTCCAATACAACCGGCATCTAGTACCAGTACAACCGGCATCTACTTCCAATACAATCGGAGTCTAGTTCCAGTACAACCAGCGTCTTGTTTCAATACAACCAGCGTCTAGTTCCAGTACAAACGGCATCCAGTTCCAATACAACCAGCGTCAAGTTCCAGTACAACTGGCGTCTAGTTCCAGTACAACCAGAGTCTAGTTCCAGTACAACCAGCGTCTAGTTCCAGTACAACCGGAGTCTATTTCCAGTACAACCGGCGTCTTGCTTCAATACAACCGGTGTCTACTTCCAATACAACCGGCATCTAGTTCCAGTACAACCGGCATCTAGTTTCAGTACAACCGGCGTCTAGTTCCAGTACAACCGGCGTCTAGTTCCAGTACAACCGGCATCTAGTTCCAGTACAACCAGTGTCTTGTTTCAATACAACCAGCGTCTAGTTCCAGTACAACCGGCATCAACTTCCAATACATCTGTCATCTAGTTCCATTTTAACGGACCTCTAGTTCCAGTACAACTGGTGTGTAGTTCCAGTACAACCAGCGTCTTGTTTCAATACAACCAGCATCTAGTTTCAGTACAACCGGCATCTACTTCCAATACAACCGCGTCTAGTTCCATTTTAACGGGCCTCTAGTTCCAGTACAACTGGTGTGTAGTTCCAGTACAACCAGCATCTACTTCCAATACAACCGGCGTTTAGTTCCAATATAGCCAGCGTCTAGTTCCAGTACAACCGGCATCTAGTTCCAATACAACTGGAGTTTAGTTCCAATACAGCCAGCGTCTAATTCCACTTTAACAGTGTCTAGTTCCAGTAAAACCAGGGTCTTGTTTCAATACAACCGGCATCTAGTTCCAGCACAACTGCCGTCTATTTCCATTAAAACTGGCATCTAGTTCCATTACAACTGGCATCTAATTCCAGTACAACCAGCATCTTGTTTCAATACAACTGGCATCTAGTTCCAGTACAACCGGAGTCTAGTTCCAGTACAACCGCCATCTAGTTCCAGTACAACCGGAGACTATTTCCAGTACAACCGGCGTCTTGCTTCAATACAACCTGTGTCTAGTTCCAGTACAACCGTCATCTACTTCCAAAACAACCGGCATTTAGTTGCAATACAGCTGGCGTTTAGTTCCATTTTAACTGGTGTCTAGTTCCAGTACAACCGGCGTCTACTTCCAATACAACCGGCATCTAGTTCAGTACAACCGGCATCTAGTTCCAGTACAACCAGCATCTAGTTCCAGTACAACCAGCGTCTTGTTTCAATACAACCGGCATCTAGTTTCAGTACAACCGGCATCAACTTCCAGTACAACCGGCATCTAGTTCCATTTTAATGGACCTCTAGTTCCAGTACAACTGGTGTGTAGTTCCAGTACAACCAGCATCTTGTTTCAATACAACCAGCATCTAGTTCCAGTACAACCAGCATCTAGTTCCAGTACAACCAGCGTCTTGTTTCAATACAACCAGCATCTAGTTTAAGTACAACCGGCATCTACTTCCAATACAACCGGCGTCTAGTTCCATTTTAACGGGCCTCTAGTTCCAGTACAACTGGTGTGTAGTTCCAGTACAACCAGCATCTAGTTCCAGTACAACCAGCGTCTTGTTTCAATACAACCAGCATCTAGTTTCAGTACAACCGACATCTACTTCCAATACAACCGGCGTCTAGTTCCATTTTAACGGGCCTCTAGTTCCAGTACAACTGGTGTGTAGTTCCAGTACAACCAGCATCTACTTCCAATACAACCAGCGTTTAGTTCCAATATAGCCGGCGTCTAGTTGCAGTACAACCGGCATCTAGTTCCAGTACAACTGGAGTTTAGTTCCAATACAGCCAGCGTCTAATTCCATTTTAACTGGTGTCTTTAACCAGCGTCTAGTTCCAGTAAAACCAGGGTCTTGTTCAAATACAACCGGCATCTAGTTCCAGCACAACTGCCGTCTACTTCCATTAAACTACCATCTAGTTCCAGTACAACCGGCATCTAGTTCCAATACAACCGGAGTCTAGTTCCAGTACAACCGGTGTCTTGTTTCAATACAACCAGCTTCTAGTTCCAGTACAACCGGCGTCTACTTCCAATACAACTGGCATCTAGTTCCAGTACAACCGGCGTCTAGTTCCAGTACAACCGGCGTCTAGTTCCAGTACAACCAGGATCTTGTTTCAATACAACCGGCATCTAGTTCCAGTAAAACCGGCATTTACTTCCAATACAACTGGAGTCTAGTTCCAGTACAAACGGCATCTAGTTCCAATACAACCAGCGTCAAGTTCTAGTTTAACCGGCCTCTAGTTCCACTGCAATCAGCATGTAATTCTAGTACAACCGGCATCTAGTTTCCGTACAGCCTTCATCTAGTTCCAATACAACCGGCATCTAGTTCCAATACAACCGGCCTCTAGTTCCAATACAACCGGCCTCTAGTTCCAATACAACCGACCTCTAGTTCCTGTTCAACCGGCATCTTGTTCCAATACAACAGGCATCTAGTTCCAGTTCAATCAGCCTCTAGTTCCAGTGTAACCAGCGTGTAGTTCTAGTACAGTCGGCATCTAGTCCCAATACAACCAGCATCTAGTTCCAATACAACCGGCCTCTAGTTCTAATACAACCAGCCTCTAGTTCCAGTACAACCGGCAACTTGTTCCAATACAACCGGCTTCTAGTTCCAGTAAAACCGGCATCTTGCTTCAATACAACTGGAATCTAGTTCCAGTACAACTGGCATCTACTTCCAATACAACCGGCGTTTAGTTCCAATACAGCCTGTGTCTAGTTCCATTTTAACTGGTGTCTAGTTCCAGTACAACCGGCGTTTACTGCCAATACAACTGGCATCTAGTTCCCGTACAACCAGCATCTATTTTCCCTACAACCAGCGTCTTGTTTCAATACAACCGGCATCTAGTTCCAGTACAACCGGCATCTAGTTCCAGTACAACCGGCGTCTAGTTCCAGTAAAACCGGCATCTTGCTTCAATACAACTGGAATCTAGTTCCATTTTAACTGGTGTCTAGTTCCAGTACAACCGGCGTTTACTGCCAATACAACTGGCATCTAGTTCCCGTACAACCAGCGTCTATTTCCCCTACAACCAGCGTCTTGTTTCAATACAACCGGCATCTAGTTCCAGTACAACCGGCATCTAGTTCCAGTACAACCAGCGTCTAGTTCCAGTAAAACCGGCATCTTGCTTCAATACAACTGGAATCTAGTTCCATTTTAACTGGTGTCTAGTTCCAATACAACCGGCATCTAGTTCCAATACAACCGGCCTCTAGTTCCAATACAACCGGCCTCTAGTTCCAATACAACCGACCTCTAGTTCCAGTTCAACCGGCATCTTGTTCCAATACAATGGGCATCTAGTTCCAGTACAACCAGCGTCTAGTTCCTGTTCAACCGGCATCTTGTTCCAATACAACAGGCATCTAGTTCCAGTTCAATCAGCCTCTAGTTCCAGTGTAACCAGCGTGTAGTTCAAGTACAGTCGGCATCTAGTCCCAATACAACCAGCATCTAGTTCCAATACAACCGGCCTCTAGTTCTAATTAAACCAGCCTCTAGTTCCAGTACAACCGGCAACTTGTTCCAATACAACCGGTTTCTAGTTCCAGTAAAACCGGCATCTTGCTTCCAGTACAACCGGTGTTTACTGCCAATACAACCGGCATCTAGTTCCCGTACAACCAGCGTCTATTTCCCGTACAACCAGCGTCTTGTTTCAATACAACCGGCATCTAGTTCCAGTACAACCGGCGTTTAGTTCCAGTACAACCAGCATCTATTTCCAGTACAACCAGCGTCTTGTTTCAATACAACCGGCATCTAGTTCCAGTACAACCGGCATCTACTTCCAATACAACCGGCGTCTAGTTCCATTTTAACGGACCTCTTGTTCCAGTACAACTGGTGTTTAGTTTCAGTACAACTAGCATCTACTTCCAATACAACCGGCGTTTAGATCCAATACAGCCAGTGTCTAATTCCATTTTAACTCGTGTCTAGTTCCAGTACAACCGGCGTCTTGTTTCAATACAACCAGCATCTACTTCCAGTACAACCGGCATCTACTTCCAATACAACCAGCGTCTAGTTCCAATACAAGTGGCATCTAGTTCCACTACAACTGGCGTCTAGTTCCAGTACAATCGGCATCTTGCTTCAATAAAACCAGCATCTACTTCCAATACAACCGGCGTTTAGTTCCAATACAGCTGGCGTCTGGTTCCATTTTACCTGGTGCCTAGTTCCAGTACAACCGGCGTCTACTCTACTTCCAATACAACTGGTATCTAGTTCCAGTACAACCGGCGTCTAGTTTCATTACAACTTGCGTCTTTTTTCAATACAACCAGCATCTAGTTCCAGTACAACCGGCATCCACTTCCAATACAACTGGTGTCTAGTTCCATTTTAATGGGTCTCTAGTTCCAGTTCAACCAGTATCTACTTTCAATACAACCGGCGTTTAGTTCCAATACAGCTGGTGTCTAGTTCCATTTTAACTGGTGTCTAGTTCCAGTACAACCGGCGTCTAGTTCCAATACAATCAGTGTCTAGTTCCAATACAACCTCCATTGCGTATTGATTCCTGATACAACCGGCATCTAGTTCCAGTATAACCAGCCTCTAGTTCCATTTTAATGGGTCTCTAGTTCCAGTTCAACCAGTATCTACTTTCAATACAACCGGCGTTTAGTTCCAATACAGCTGGCGTCTAGTTCCATTTTAACTGTTGTCTAGTTCCAGTACAACCGGCGTCTAGTTCCAATACAATCAGTGTCTAGTTCCAATACAACCTCCATTGCGTATTGATTCCTGATACAACCGGCATCTAGTTCCAGTATAACCAGCCTCTAGTTCCAATACAACCGGCCTCTAGTTCCACTACAACCAGCCTGTAGTTCTAGTACAACCGGCATCTAGTTCCAATACAACGGGCGTCTAGTTCCAGTACAGCCGGTGTCTAATTCCAGTTTAACCGGCCTCTAGTTCCAGTGCAACCAGCATGTATGTCATGATATAGGCCTGTAAGGGTTAATCAAGCAGGCCAAGGTATCCCAAAATCTTCCAGAAATGTGCCAGAAAGAGATATATAACAGGCCTCTGGTCACTAGGGTCTGGAACCAGCCATGTGTAAAGGCCTCACAACCTGGAATGCCCAACTCTAATCCCTGGCTGATAAGGGCCATGCCATGTGGGGGAGGGAAAGCCCAACTCTAATCCCTGGCTGATAAGGGCCATGCCATGTGGGGGAGGGGAAGCCCACATGGGGGTAAATTAGAGTTCACATTGGGACCCATCATAGGTGATGTGGAGGTCACACCATAACCCAAACTCACAAACATTTATTGTCCCAGAACCCATACTATTTATACTAGAGGTACCAAAACCTGAGTATATGTTTCATTTAAGATGGCCTTTCATACGGGTCCAAACATCGCTGGATTTGGGCACTCGGTTTGTCAGATAGGAGTATCTGGGCAGGGGCAGGTCACACAGTAGTGATGTTTAGTCTGTATGGGACCGGTGGGATCATTTAGAATTGATGAATCTAATTTCATCTTTCTATTATGTTCCCACAAGGAGTTATGGTCATTGGTATCAGTGGACCAGTCCCACACACTCAGTCCCATACACTCAGTCCCATACACTCAGTCCCATACACTCAGTCCCATACACTCAGTCCCATACACTCAGTCCCACACACTCAGTCCCACACACTCAGTCCCACACACTCAGTCCCATACACTCAGTCCCACACACTCAGTCCCACACACTCAGTCCCATACACTCAGTCCCACACACTCAGTCCCATACACTCAGTCCCATACACTCAGTCCCATACACTCAGTCCCACACACTCAGTCCCACACACTCAGTCCCATACACTCAGTCCCACACACTCAGTCCCACACACTCAGTCCCATACACTCAGTCCCATACACTCAGTCCCACACACTCAGTCCCACACACTCAGTCCCACACACTCAGTCCCATACACTCAGTCCCACACACTCAGTCCCATACACTCAGTCCCATACACTCAGTCCCATACACTCAGTCCCACACACTCAGTCCCACACACTCAGTCCCACACACTCAGTCCCACACACTCAGTCCCACACACTCAGTCCCACACACTCAGTCCCATACACAGGAGGCCATAAAACTCACACTGTGTCCTGCTAATGGCCCCGCCCCTTGCATTCCTGAGGGAGGGGGGAGTGTCCAGTTACCTGATCCCCTGCAAACTGGGATAAATAGTCAGCTCTTCTGACTATACTCGGATATTCTGTGGGGGACCAATTTCTATTGGAAGTTTATCCTGGGGTTTCCCCTTGCCCCCAGGACTAGAAGGACTTTGCTGGGTACAGTATAGGGCTTCTATATTTTTCCCTTTTATTTTAAAACTGTTTGTACTTATTTTACCGTATGTCCTTTGTTGTAACATCTTGTTTTAAACTCGCACTTTTTATAATATTAAATATAAAATTTAATAAGTTTGTCCTTGATGCTCTAAAACGTACCTACCCCCCCGAGTGTGTAACTGTGTTGTGTGCCTTAACCCTCTGCATGCTGTGTGCTGATTAACCCTGTGACTGCTGGTAAGGAGAGTGTGTGTGTCGGTTCTTTACATTAACCCTTTCTCTACCAGTGTGCTTGGCATCTCTCATCGCCAGTGTAAGAAGTATGAGAGTGGTGGCAGCAAGTTGTGTATGAGTTTGTGGGCGTTGGTTGGGCTTTGGGGTGCTGTGATGCTAGTCTGACCTGGGTGTCAGGTGTGTGAGACTGAGCAGGGGACCCTCTAGCCCCCCCTACAGTCACGTGTGTCTGAAATGGCGTAATAGTGACAATGTAGTTCTAGTACAAGCAGCCTCTAGTTTCAGTACAGCTGGCATCTAGTTCCAATACAACCGGCATCTTGTTCTAATACAACTGGCCTCTAGTTCCAGTACAGTCGGCGTCTAGTTCCAGTTTAACCAGCCTCTAGTTCCAGTGCAACCGGTGTGTAGTTCTAGTACAACCAGCGTCTAGTTCCAGTACAACCGGCATCTAGTTCCAGTACAACCAGCGTCTAGTTCCAGTACAACCAGCGTCTAGTTCCAGTACAACCAGCCTCTAGTTCCAGTGCAACCGGTGTGTAGTTCTAGTACAACCAGCGTCTAGTTCCAGTACAACCGGCATCTAGTTCCAGTACAACCAGCGTCTAGTTCCAGTACAACCAGCGTCTAGTTCCAGTACAACCAGCGTCTAGTTCCAGTACAGCTGGCATCTAGTTCCAATACAACTGACCTCTAGTTCCAGTACAACTGGCATATTGTTCCAATACAACCGGCGTCTAGTTCCAGTACAACCAGCGTCTAGTTCCAGTTCAACCAGCATCTTGTTCCAATACAACAGGCGTCTAGTTCCAATACAGCCGGCGTCTAGTTCCAGTTTAACCGGCCTCTAGTTCCAGTGCAACCGGTGTGTAGTTCTAGTACAACCAGCGTCTAGTTCCAGTACAGCCGGCATCTAGTTCCAATACAACCGGCATCTAGTTCCAATACAACTGACCTCTAGTTCCAGTACAACTGGCATATTGTTCCAATACAACCGGCGTCTAGTTCCAGTACAACCAGCGTCTAGTTCCAGTTTAACCAGCATCTTGTTCCAATACAACAGGCGTCTAGTTCCAATACAGCCGGCGTCTAGTTCCAGTTCAATCGGCTTCTAGTTCCAGTGCAACCAGCGTGTAGTTCTAGTACAGCCGGCTTCTAGTTCCAATACAACTGGCCTCTAGTTCCAATACAACCAGTCTCTAGTTCCCGAACAACCGGCGTCTTGTTCAAATACAACTGGTGTCTAGTTCCAGTTCCACCGGCCTCTAGTTCCAGTACAACCAGCCTGTAGTTCTAGTACAACCGGTATCTAGTCCCAATACAACCAGCGTTTAGGGTTAGGGTTCCATTGTAATTGGCCTCTAGTTCCAGTACAACTGGTGTGTAGTTCCAGTACAACCAGCATCTACTTCCAATACAACCGGCATCTAGTTCCATTTTAACTGGTGTCTAGTTCCAATACAACTGGCATCTAGTTCCAGCACAACCGGCCTCTAGTTCCAGTACAACCGGCGTCTTGTTCCAAAACAACGGGCATCTAGCTCCAGTACAACCGGTGTCTACTTCCAATACAACCAGCATCTATTTTCAGTACAACTGGCGTCGAGTTCCAATACAACTGATGTCTAGTTCCAGTACAGCCGGCATCTAGTTCCAATACAACCGGCATCTAGTTGCAATACAACCAGCCTCTAGTTCCAATACAACTGGCCTCTAGTTCCAGTACAACCAGCATCTTGTTCCAATGCAACGGGCGTCTAGTTCCAGTACAACCAGCGTCTAGTTCCAGTTTAACCGGCCTCTAGTTCCAGTACAACCAGCGTTTAGTTCCAGTACAACCGGCATCTACTTCCAATACAACCGACATCTAGTTCCATTACAACTGACATCTAGTTCCAATGCAACCTCCATTGGGTATTGATTCCTGATACAACCGGCGTATAGTTCCAGTATAACCGGCATCTACTTCCAATACAACCGGCCTCTAGTTCCAGTACAATCGACGTCTTGTTCCAATACAATGGGCCTCTAGTTCCAGTACAACCAGGGTGTAGTTCTAGTACAACCAGCATCTAGTCCCAATACAACCAGCGTTTAGTTCCAATACAACCGGCATTTAGTTCCAGTACAAATGACCTCTAGTTCCAGTACAACCGGCGTCTACTTTCAATACAACCAGCGTTTAGTTCCATTTTAACTGGTTTCTAGTTCCAATACAACCGGTGTCAAGTTCCAGTACAACCAGCATCTAGTTCCAATACAACCGGCCTCTAGTTCCAGTACAACTGGTGGCTAGTTCCAATACAACTGACGTCTAGTTCCAGTACAACCGACATCTAGTTCCAATACAACCAGCCTCTAGTTCCAGTACAACCGGTGTCTAGTTCCAGTATAACCAGCGTCTAGTTCCAATACAACCGGCCTCTAGTTCCAGTACAACCGACATCTAGTTCCAATACAACCGGCCTCTAGTTCCAGTACAACCGACATCTAGTTCCAATACAACCGGCCTCTAGTTCCAGTACAACCGGCGTCTAGTTCCTGTATAACCAGCATCTAGTTCCAGTACAACCGGCATCTAGTTCCAATACAACCGGCCTCTAATTCCAATACAACCAGCGCCTTGTTCCAATACAACAGGTGTCTAGTTCCAGTACAACCAGCGTTTAGTTCCAGTACAACCAGCATCTAGTCCCAATACAACCAGCGTTTAGTTCCAGTACAACCAGCATCTAGTACCAATACAACCGGCCTCTTGTTCCAATACAACGGGCGTCTAATTCCAGTACAACCGGCGTCTAGTTCCAGTTCAACCGGCCTCTAGTTCCACTACAACCAGTGTTTAGTCCCAATACAACCGGGATCTAGTTCTAGTTCAACCGGCCTCTAGTTCCACTACAACCAGTGTTTAGTACCAATACAACCGGCATCTAGTTCCACTACAACCAGTGTTTAGTCCCAATACAACCGGGATCTAGTTCCAGTTCAACCGGCCTCTAGTTCCACTACAACCAGTGTTTAGTACCAATACAACCGGCATCTAGTTCCAGTACAACCGGCCTCTAGTTCCAGTACAACTGGCGTCTTGTTCCAATACAACCGGTGTCTATTTCCAGTACAACCAGCATGTAGTTCTAGTACAACCAGTGTCTAGTCCCAATACAACCAGCGTTTAGTTCCAATACAACCGGCATCTAGTTCCAGTACATAGTTACATAGTTACATAGTTACATAGGGTTGAAAAAAGACCAGTGTCCATCAAGTTCAACCCATCCAAGTAAACCCAGCACACCTAACCCCCACCTACCAATCTATACACTCACATACATAAACTATATATACAACCACTAGTACTAACTGTAGGTATTAGTATCACAATAGCCTTGGGTATTCTGATTGATCAAGAACTCATCCAGGCCCCTCTTATAGGCATTAACAGAATCTGCCATTACCCCATATAAGTCAGAGGGGACAGTAGCTGCGTTTAATGAATATAAACACTATAACAAGTGTGTAAAACAGCAATCCGGAAGGCAAAGATAGAAAATGAGGAGCGCATCGCGGCCGAGGCCAAGACTAACCCCAAAAAGTTTTTTAAGTATATTAATAGTAAAAAGATGCAGGTTGAGGGTGTGGCCCCATTGAGTTATAATAACAATATGGTTACAGCGGGTACAGAAAAGGCAGATGTGCTTAACCAGTTCTTTTCTTCTGTGTATACAGTAGAGGGAGCCAGTGGGCCAAGTCCCACCCAATAGCTTCCCTGTTGCCTCAGCTCCAACTACACAGTGGTTGGCACAGGATATGGTGCTTAAAGGGTTACACACGATAAATGTAAACAAGGCACCTGGGCCAGATGGAATACACCCTCGGGTACTGAGAGAGCTAGGGGCAGAATTGCAGTGGCCCTTGTTTCTGATATTCTCAGACTCTCTCTCATCAGGTATGGTACCTAGGGATTGGAAGAAGGCGAATGTCACTCCCATATTTATACAGGGAGTAAGATCTCAGCCTGGCAATTATAGGCCTGTAAGTCTGACATCCGTGGTGGGCAAGTTATTTGAAGGCTTGTTAAGGGATCACATTCAAAATTATGTAGTGGAGAATGGCATTATGAGCAGTAATCAGCATGGCTTTATGAAGGACAGGTCATGTCAGACCAATTTAATTGCTTTTTATGATGAGGTAAGTAAGAAGCTGGACAGTGGGGGGGCAGTAGTGGGACAGTGGGGATGCAGTAGTGGGACAGTGGGGGGGGCAGTAGTGGGACAGTGGGGGGGCAGTAGTGGGACAGTGGGGGGGCAGTAGTGGGACAGTGGGGGGCAGTAGTGGGACAGTGGGGGGGGCAGTAGTGGGACAGTGGGGGGGCAGTAGTGGGACAGTGGGGGGGCAGTAGTGGGACAGTGGGGGGCAGTAGTGGGACAGTGGGGGGGCAGTAGTGGGACAGTGGGGGGGCAGTAGATATAATCTATTTGGATTTTGCCAAAGCATTTGATACCGTTCCCCACAAACGACTGCTTTCTAAGCTAAGGTCTATTGGTCTTAGTGAAGTCGTTTGCACATGGATAGAAAACTGGCTACAGGATCGGGTACAGAGGGGGGTTGTTAATGGCACATTCTCTACTTGGAGTAAGGTTCTCAGTGGGGTCCCTCAGGGTTCTGTACTGGGTCCACTTTTGTTTAATTTGTTCATAAATGACTTAGGGGAGGGTATTATGAGTAATGTATCAGTGTTTGCAGATGACACAAAACTCTGCAGACCAGTCAATTCTATCCAGGATGTGACATCCCTGCAGCAGGATCTTGACCAACTGGCAATCTGGGCAGCTAAGTGGCAGATTTAATGTGGATAAATGTAAGGTCATGCACCTGGGATGTAAAAATATGCAAGCCCCGTATACCCTTAATGGGACTGCACTAGGCAAATCCATAATGGAGAAGGAGCTTGGAGTCCTTGTAGATAATAAACTTGGCTGTAGCAAGCAATGCCAGGCAGCAGCTGCAAGGGCAAACAGGGTATTGAGCTGTATTAAAAGGGGTATAGATTCACGGGAGGAGGGGGTTATTCTTCCCCTTTACAGAGCGCTGGTAAGGCCCCATCTAGAATATGCTGTTCAGTTTTGGTCTCCAGTGCTCAAACGGGACATTACTGAGTTAGAGAGGGTCCAGAGAAGGGCAACTAAGCTGGTAAAGGGTATGGAAAGTCTCAGTTATGGGGAAAGGCTGGCCAAGTTGGGTCTGTTTACACTGGAGAAGAGGCGCTTAAGAGGTGACATGATAACTATGTATAAATATATAAGGGGATCATATAATAACCTTTCTAATGTTTTATTTACCAGTAGGTCCTTCCAACGGACACGAGGGCACCCACTCCGTTTAGAAGAAGGGAGGTTCCATTTAAACATTCGGAAAGGATTTTTTACAGTGAGAGCTGTGAGGTTCTGGAATTCCCTCCCCGAATCAGTCGTACTGGCTGATACATTATATAACTTTATATAGGGGCTGGATGGATTCTTAGCAAGTGAGGGAATACAGGGTTATGGGAGATAGCTCTCAGTACAAGTGAGGGAATACAGGGGTAGGGGGGGTAGCTCTCAGTACAAGTGAGGGAATACAGGGGTAGGGGAGATAGCTCTCAGTACAAGTGAGGGAATACAGGGGTAGGGGGGATAGCTCTCAGTACAAGTGAGGGAATACAGGGGTAGGGGAGATAGCTCTCAGTACAAGTGAGGGAATACAGGGGTAGGGGGGATAGCTCTCAGTACAAGTGAGGGAATACAGGGGTAGGGGAGATAGCTCTCAGTACAAGTGAGGGAATACAGGGGTAGGGGGGATAGCTCTCAGTACAAGTGAGGGAATACAGGGGTAGGGGGGATAGCTCTCAGTACAAGTGAGGGAATACAGGGGTAGGGGGGATAGCTCTCAGTACAAGTGAGGGAATACAGGGGTAGGGGGGATAGCTCTCAGTACAAGTGAGGGAATACAGGGGTAGGGGGGATAGCTCTCAGTACAAGTGAGGGAATACAGGGGTAGGGGAGATAGCTCTCAGTACAAGTGAGGGAATACAGGGGTAGGGGAGATAGCTCTCAGTACAAGTGAGGGAATACAGGGGTAGGGGGGATAGCTCTCAGTACAAGTGAGGGAATACAGGGGTAGGGGGGATAGCTCTCAGTACAAGTGAGGGAATACAGGGGTAGGGGGATAGCTCTCAGTACAAGTGAGGGAATACAGGGGTATGGGAGATAGCTCTCAGTACAAGTGAGGGAATACAGGGGTAGGGGAGATAGCTCTCAGTACAAGTGAGGGAATACAGGGGTAGGGGAGATAGCTCTCAGTACAAGTGAGGGAATACAGGGTAGGGGAGATAGCTCTCAGTACAAGTGAGGGAATACAGGGGTAGGGGGGATAGCTCTCAGTACAAGTGAGGGAATACAGGGGTAGGGGAGATAGCTCTCAGTACAAGTGAGGGAATACAGGGGTAGGGGGGATAGCTCTCAGTACAAGTGAGGGAATACAGGGGTAGGGGAGATAGCTCTCAGTACAAGTGAGGGAATACAGGGGTAGGGGGGATAGCTCTCAGTACAAGTGAGGGAATACAGGGGTAGGGGAGATAGCTCTCAGTACAAGTGAGGGAATACAGGGGTAGGGGGGGATAGCTCTCAGTACAAGTGAGGGAATACAGGGGTAGGGGGATAGCTCTCAGTACAAGTGAGGGAATACAGGGGTAGGGGAGATAGCTCTCAGTACAAGTGAGGGAATACAGGGGTAGGGGAGATAGCTCTCAGTACAAGTGAGGGAATACAGGGGTAGGGGAGATAGCTCTCAGTACAAGTGAGGGAATACAGGGGTAGGGGAGATAGCTCTCAGTACAAGTGAGGGAATACAGGGGTAGGGGAGATAGCTCTCAGTACAAGTGAGGGAATACAGGGGTAGGGGAGATAGCTCTCAGTACAAGGGAGGGAATACAGGGGTAGGGGGGATAGCTCTCAGTACAAGTGAGGGAATACAGGGGTAGGGGGGATAGCTCTCAGTACAAGTGAGGGAATACAGGGGTAGGGGAGATAGCTCTCAGTACAAGTGAGGGAATACAGGGGTAGGGGAGATAGCTCTCAGTACAAGGGAGGGAATACAGGGGTAGGGGGGATAGCTCTCAGTACAAGTGAGGGAATACAGGGGTAGGGGGATAGCTCTCAGTACAAGTGAGGGAATACAGGGGTAGGGGAGATAGCTCTCAGTACAAGTGAGGGAATACAGGGGTAGGGGGGATAGCTCTCAGTACAAGTGAGGGAATACAGGGGTAGGGGGATAGCTCTCAGTACAAGTGAGGGAATACAGGGGTAGGGGAGATAGCTCTCAGTACAAGTGAGGGAATACAGGGGTATGGGAGATAGCTCTCAGTACAAGGGAGGGAATACAGGGGTAGGGGGATAGCTCTCAGTACAAGTGAGGGAATACAGGGGTAGGGGGATAGCTCTCAGTACAAGTGAGGGAATACAGGGGTAGGGGGATAGCTCTCAGTACAAGTGAGGGAATACAGGGGTAGGGGAGATAGCTCTCAGTACAAGTGAGGGAATACAGGGGTAGGGGGGATAGCTCTCAGTACAAGTGAGGGAATACAGGGGTATGGGAGATAGCTCTCAGTACAAGTGAGGGAATACAGGGGTAGGGGGGATAGCTCTCAGTACAAGTGAGGGAATACAGGGGTATGGGAGATAGCTCTCAGTACAAGGGAGGGAATACAGGGGTAGGGGGGATAGCTCTCAGTACAAGTGAGGGAATACAGGGGTAGGGGGATAGCTCTCAGTACAAGTGAGGGAATACAGGGGTAGGGGGGATAGCTCTCAGTACAAGTGAGGGAATACAGGGGTATGGGAGATAGCTCTCAGTACAAGTGAGGGAATACAGGGGTAGGGGGATAGCTCTCAGTACAAGTGAGGGAATACAGGGGGTATGGGAGATAGCTCTCAGTACAAGTGAGGGAATACAGGGGTAGGGGGATAGCTCTCAGTACAAGTGAGGGAATACAGGGGTAGGGGGGATAGCTCTCAGTACAAGTGAGGGAATACAGGGGTAGGGGAGATAGCTCTCAGTACAAGTGAGGGAATACAGGGGTAGGGGGGATAGCTCTCAGTACAAGTGAGGGAATACAGGGGTATGGGAGATAGCTCTCAGTACAAGTGAGGGAATACAGGGGTAGGGGGATAGCTCTCAGTACAAGTGAGGGAATACAGGGGTATGGGAGATAGCTCTCAGTACAAGTGAGGGAATACAGGGGTAGGGGGATAGCTCTCAGTACAAGTGAGGGAATACAGGGGTAGGGGGGATAGCTCTCAGTACAAGTGAGGGAATACAGGGGTAGGGGAGATAGCTCTCAGTACAAGTGAGGGAATACAGGGGTAGGGGGGATAGCTCTCAGTACAAGTGAGGGAATACAGGGGTAGGGGGATAGCTCTCAGTACAAGTGAGGGAATACAGGGGTAGGGGGGATAGCTCTCAGTACAAGTGAGGGAATACAGGGGTAGAGGGGATAGCTCTCAGTACAAGTGAGGGAATACAGGGGTAGGGGGGATAGCTCTCAGTACAAGTGAGGGAATACAGGGGTAGGTGGGATAGCTCTCAGTACAAGTGAGGGAATACAGGGGTAGGGGGGATAGCTCTCAGTACAAGTGAGGGAATACAGGGGTAGGGGAGATAGCTCTCAGTACAAGTGAGGGAATACAGGGGTAGGGGGGATAGCTCTCAGTACAAGTGAGGGAATACAGGGGTAGGGGGGATAGCTCTCAGTACAAGTGAGGGAATACAGGGGTAGGGGAGATAGCTCTCAGTACAAGTGAGGGAATACAGGGGTAGGGGAGATAGCTCTCAGTACAAGTGAGGGAATACAGGGGTAGGGGGGATAGCTCTCAGTACAGTGAGGGAATACAGGGGTAGGGGGGATAGCTCTCAGTACAAGTGAGGGAATACAGGGGTAGGGGGATAGCTCTCAGTACAAGTGAGGGAATACAGGGGTAGGGGGGATAGCTCTCAGTACAAGTGAGGGAATACAGGGGTAGGGGGGATAGCTCTCAGTACAAGTGAGGGAATACAGGGGTAGGGGGATAGCTCTCAGTACAAGTGAGGGAATACAGGGGTAGGGGGATAGCTCTCAGTACAAGTGAGGGAATACAGGGGTAGGGGAGATAGCTCTCAGTACAAGTGAGGGAATACAGGGGTAGGGGAGATAGCTCTCAGTACAAGTGAGGGAATACAGGGGTATGGGGGATAGCTCTCAGTACAAGTGAGGGAATACAGGGGTATGGGGGATAGCTCTCAGTACAAGTGAGGGAATACAGGGGTAGGGGAGATAGCTCTCAGTACAAGTGAGGGAATACAGGGGTAGGGGGGATAGCTCTCAGTACAAGTGAGGGAATACAGGGGTAGGGGAGATAGCTCTCAGTACAAGTGAGGGAATACAGGGGTAGGGGGGATAGCTCTCAGTACAAGTGAGGGAATACAGGGGTATGGGAGATAGCTCTCAGTACAAGTGAGGGAATACAGGGGTAGGGGGGATAGCTCTCAGTACAAGTGAGGGAATACAGGGGTAGGGGAGATAGCTCTCAGTACAAGTGAGGGAATACAGGGGTATGGGAGATAGCTCTCAGTACAAGTGAGGGAATACAGGGGTAGGGGGGATAGCTCTCAGTACAAGTGAGGGAATACAGGGGTAGGGGAGATAGCTCTCAGTACAAGTGAGGGAATACAGGGGTAGGGGAGATAGCTCTCAGTACAAGTGAGGGAATACAGGGGTATGGGGGATAGCTCTCAGTACAAGTGAGGGAATACAGGGGTATGGGAGATAGCTCTCAGTACAAGTGAGGGAATACAGGGGTAGGGGAGATAGCTCTCAGTACAAGTGAGGGAATACAGGGGTAGGGGGGATAGCTCTCAGTACAAGTGAGGGAATACAGGGGTAGGGGGGATAGCTCTCAGTACAAGTGAGGGAATACAGGGGTAGGGGAGATAGCTCTCAGTACAAGTGAGGGAATACAGGGGTAGGGGAGATAGCTCTCAGTACAAGTGAGGGAATACAGGGGTAGAGGGGATAGCTCTCAGTACAAGTGAGGGAATACAGGGGTAGGGGGGATAGCTCTCAGTACAAGGGAGGGAATACAGGGGTATGGGAGATAGCTCTCAGTACAAGTGAGGGAATACAGGGGTAGGGGGGATAGCTCTCAGTACAAGTGAGGGAATACAGGGGTAGGGGGGATAGCTCTCAGTACAAGGGAGGGAATACAGGGGTATGGGAGATAGCTCTCAGTACAAGTGAGGGAATACAGGGGTAGGGGGGATAGCTCTCAGTACAAGTGAGGGAATACAGGGGTAGGGGGGATAGCTCTCAGTACAAGTTGATCCAGGGACTGGTCCGATTGCCATCTTGGAGTCAGGAAGGAATTTTTTCCCCTCTGAGGCAAATTAGAGAGGTTTCAGATGGGGTTTTTTTTGCCTTCCTCTGGATCAACTTGTAGTTAGGCAGGTTAGGTATAGGCATTATGGTTGAACTTGATGGACGTATGTCTTTTTTCAACCCAACTTACTATGTTACTATCTCTAGGGGCATTCCCCAACCCCCTCACTGCCCTCACCGTGAGGAACCCCCTACCCAACATCCCCCGGCAGGGCATTCCCCAACCCCCTCACTGCCCTCACCGTGAGGAACCCCCTACCCAACATCCCCCGGCAGGGCATTCCCCAACCCCCTCACTGCCCTCACGTGAGGAACCCCTACCCAACATCCCCCGGCAGGGCATTCCCCAACCCCCTCACGTGCCCTCACCGTGAGGAACCCCTACCCAACATCCCCCGGCAGGGCATTCCCCAACCCCCTCCACTGCCCTCACCGTGAGGAACCCCCTACCCCCCCCCTCACTGCCCTCCCCGTGAGGAACCCCCTACCCAACATCCCCCGGCAGGGCATTCCCCAACCCCCTCACTGCCCTCCCCGTGAGGAACCCCCTACCAACATCCCCGGCAGGGCATTCCCAACCCCCTCACTGCCCTCACCGTGAGGAACCCCCTACCAACACCCCCGGCAGGGCATTCCCCAACCCCCTCACTGCCCTCACCGTGAGGAACCCCTACCCAACATCCCCGGCAGGGCATTCCCCAACCCCTCACTGCCCTCACCGTGAGGAACCCCTACCCATCCGT